>NC_041382.1:393856968-393897846 GCF_002162155.2 Triticum dicoccoides
TGATTAGTTGTATTTGGTGTCTGTTTTTTTGGATTTTTTGCAGTACAATTTTTCTTTATTTTTTTAGTGGTAACTATTTTTCTTTATTGGATGGCCATTTGCATGGGAACATACTGGGCAAATTCTGCTTGTGCATGTATGTGTGCTATGTGTATGGGGGCTAGGCTTTGTAGTACATATTTTCTTGTAGGTAAGAAGATTTACATGTTGTTTTTTCCATCCAGAAACCTTCTTGCAACTTTTTTTTCTAATGTGCATGGTCTAGTTTTGTAACGTGTCCAAACTGAACTCTACTTGTATGTGTCATTTGTGCTTGATTATTTACTAGCAAAAGAGCCCGTGCGTTGCAACGGGAGAAAAAACATAACACACACTCTTAACCCAATTAACAACCATCACTCAATAGGTCCATCTCCTTTATATTTGGGAGGCATCATATTTGTGTTGCCGCTTATCCTCCTTCTCACCCTCGCCAGCGATGGCCTCGGTGTTCACACAAAACAACAAAAAAGGTGTTTGAATATGGTTAATCCTAAGGCGTCTCTCTCTCTCTCCTACCTCGCCCCCCTCCCCCCTCTTTCTCTCTCTCATTCTCGCGATGAGAAATCTGTTGTTTTCCCCTGCGACATTTTTCAAAGGTATGCATGTGTAGTTATTGATGTTTTCTTTTGCCTATATGGTTATACTAGGGTGTTTATTTGCAATCCGGATCGCCGCCGGTATGAAAGAAAAATGGATCTTGCGCTAGAAATTATAAGTTTGCTTTCAAAACAATATTTTAAAAATATTTAACAGGTAAAATTAACATCATATTTAGATTGCACACATTTTTCTAATAAAATTTCATATATAATATGTTAAAATCGAAGTTACAGTTTAAAAGATACGGATAATTTAGAAAATCATTTGTTTGATTTAAATATATTCCAAAATAATATTAAAAATACTTAATAGGTAAAAATAATCTCATATTCATATTCTACATATTTTCTAATCAAAATTCATATATAACATGTTCAAATCGGAGTTACGGTTTAAAAGATATGGATGATTTAAAAAAGTATTTGTTTGACTTACATATGATCCGCGGATGAATTACCTAAAACGTTAGGGGGGGTTTCGAAAAACATAAAATAATGGTTCGGGTGTGACTTAAATCCGGACGGCGGGTTGATTTCAAGAAAACACAGGGACTTTTGTGTAAAATACAAAAAAACGATTCGTTTTGACTTAAAACAGGACTGCTAATTGACTTCTCTGAAATAGAAGGACTTTTCTGAAAAATGCCATGATTGACGAAAGAAACCCAATTTACTTTATTATTACTAGCAAAAGAGCCTGTGCGTTGCAACGGGGGAGAAAACATAACACACACTCTTAACTCAACAACCATCATTCAAGACCACAATAGGTCCATCTCTTTTATTTTTGCGAGGCATCACATTTGTGTTGCCGCTTATCCTTCTTCTCACCCTCGCCGGCGATTGCCTCGGTGTTCACACAAAACAACAAAAAACGTGTGTTGAATATGATTAATCCTAAGGCGTCTCTCTCTCCCTCTCTCCTCCCTCTCCCTCTCTCTCTCCCCTCTCTCTCTCTCGCTCGCTTTCTCTCACTCTCGCGATGAGAAATCTGTTGTTTTTCCTTACGACATTTTTCAGAGGTATGCACGTGTACTTATCGGTGTTTTCTTTTTCGTATATTGTTATAGTGGGGTGTTTATTTGCAATCCGGGTCGCCGCCGGTACGAAAGGAAAACGGATCTTGCGCTATAAATTATAAGTTTGCTCCCAAAATGATATTTTATAAATATATAACAGGTAAAATTAATATCATATTTAGATTCCACATATTTTTCTAATAAAATTTCATATATAATATGTTAAAATCGAAGTTACGGTTCAAAAGATACGGATAATTTAGAAAATTATTTGTTTGACTTAAATATATTCCAAAATAATATTTAAAAATACTTAACATAATAATCTCATATCCATATTCTACATATTTTTCTAATCAAATTTCATATATAACATGTTCAAATCGGAGTTACGGTTTAAAAGATATGGATGATTTAGAAAAGTATTTGTTTGACTTAAATATGATCCGCGGATGAATTACCTAAAACGTCAAGGGGTTTTTCGAAAACGTAAAATAATGGTTCGGGTGTGTCTTAAATCCGGACGGCGGGTTAATTTGAAGAAAACACAGGGACTTTTGTGTAGAATACGAAAAAACGATTCATTTTGACTTAAAACAGGACTGCGGGTTGAATTCTCTAAAATAGAGGGACTTTTCTGAAAAATGCCATGACGGACGAAAGAAACTCAATTTGTTTTATTATTAGGTAAAGATACCGTATAGGCCTTTCCATAGTTTTTTCTGGAAGGCTTTTTTAATATGTATGTATCCATGCATGTCAGACGTATCAATGATGGCCGTGTACATATTTTTAGTTTTTTGAACGCTACATGCTCTTTATTCTCTTTTTTCTGCTGCCCGTGCGTTTTACTCTTCTCTTATCCAATCTGATGCAGCGTGACAAAGTGGGCTGATTGATTCAAGTGAGTATGTGCCGGCTGGCATATGTAGCCTGACGTATGGGAATTGGACTGCTACCCATCGTTTTGTTTATTTTTAAATCAACTCATCGCTTTGCTTGGCAGTCAGGAAACGTACGGGATATGGAGATGTGGATACGTGATTACTTATTTCTAGCAAATCACAACCGTTCTTTTAAGCCTTTTTTCTATTGTTATATCTAAACCGTTCATTTTCTATCATTTTAATAATATAATAGATACTATATCATTAATAATGGCCCCACCTTTTGTCTCACAAAGTATGTTGGAGTACAACCGGCTACACGTTTATTACAATCCTCTTCTCTTCTCTCTCCTCTTCTCTCTCCTTCAACTAAGCACAAATACTATATTTAAATTCTTATAGCCTGCTTATGTCATCTAATTGTAGTACTTGTTTCAAAGTTACTCTCCACTGTGTAGTCTGAAATGCCGGGCGTGCAGCGGGCGGTGCCCTCGGTCGGCGCGCTGCTTCAATGGTGGAAGCAGTTAGAGGTCGCGTCGCCCTGACTTGTCATCAATGTGGAGCGGCGGGCTCAGCTGGCGTCGGGCGGGAAGCGCGCGTGGGAGGGGGGAGGGGTTTTTGTTGGGCCAAGAAGGTGAGAAGCCAAGTTGGGATCGGTCCGGACAGGGAAATATCATGTGCTCCCATACTTTGCATATGACACTAGTCTATGTTACTACTCCCTCCTTTCTGGTTTATAGAGATGTTTAGAGTAACATAGTAATATGTTACAGTATAATTTACTCCCCACTATGACCAGTCTTGGCCTCTCCCAGTGCTCCACCATGTATAGCTTCTAAGCCTGCCACGTAGGCATAAAATATGATGTGACACCAATAAACTAAGCACCTATGCATTGAAGACTTGAGTTACTAAGCCATTTAATGCACTTAGCACCTCATCTAAGCACATCTAAGCACTTACTAGCACCCCCTTGACCGTGGACCTTGACGGTGTATGTCACCTTGTGTCTCATAATTTTCCTCGTCATCATCTGAGTCCTAGAAGATCTCACCCACATCATCATTAGCATGTAGCCGCCTTGATAGACAACGTGCACAGAAGGAGTAGAGGCGACTGGGGACGCACCACCACCATGTCGTGGGCACTCCGTATGTTCTCATGTGCGTGCAGCGTGCGTGTTTTTCCATTGGTGCTAGCTCTAAGGCTGAGGCTGAGGTCGTCTTCGTCTCCGACTAGTAGTTGAGCAATGACGGCAAAGAGGTGCTACAAGAGATGCGTATGCGCCATTGCGTGTGAGCTTCGCCGTAGCACGACGAACCGAGCGTCGCCGCAGATGGTGCACGCCTCCATGAAGCCGAGTGTGTCTGCATGCATGTGTTATTCAAGTGCATTCTACGGCCGAGCGTGTGTGCTTGCACGTGTTGTGTACGTGCGTTGTGTGCTCCATGCTGTGCGCGTATGTGCATGAGTTGGATGGATGGAGTTACTGCGTTGGCTTATGTACATGCGTGGCTGCATGCATCCTGTACATGCGTGACTTGTTGCATGGTTATCAATAATTCAATATAAACTACTCTCTCCGTTCTTAAATGTAAGTCTTTCTAGCCATTTCAAATTGACTACAACATATGGATGTATGTAGACATATTTTAGAGTGTAGATTCACTCATTTTGTTTCGTATGTAGTCCCTTATTGAAATCTCTAAAAAGACTTATATTTGGGAATGGAGGGAGTATAAAACATTTCAACTTAGCATCCTGATGTACCGTTTCTTGTGGTTAGCGAAAAGTTCACGTTCTTTTATTTGTTTATAGGTGGGAAGGCGGCAAAAAACAGGGGAAACGCGCAAGGTTCCTTGCAGACGCTCCACTGCGAGGTTCCTTGCCCCTTCTCGGTCGTCGGGAATCTATGCTCTTCAAATCTTTTCTTTTACCTGAGCTTTGTTCATCCTTTTCCCAACACATGAAACATCTAAGCATCAAGGTGCACATGTCATGCAAGAAAATGGAGATAATCAGATAAGCAGTGCATAAGTGAGTCGTGCACTTCGATGGCACCTACGCAATATTTTTTGTCCTCGATGGCACGTGAATAGTGCATGTACTCAACGACGGAGCACGGGATGGTAGCAATGACATGGCAGCCCTTTTTTGGAGAGAGTATGTACTAAATAACTTTGATGTGTCCCGTCAACTTGCAGAACGACGAGAAGCTTGATTACGCCTTCTCGCTCCCAATGCGTGCGCGGTGGCTCGCAGCACGAGGAGAAACTTTTGCTTACAAGCAGTGGATGTGCAGCAGTTCATTTGGTGTAAGATTGCCAGAAGTACTACTGTAGAACCATTGACTTCCGGAAGAGACGAAGAGCCAAGCGCAAGGTCACCTACTAACCTTAGGCTAGGCGTAGTGGGAGTAACATAAGTAGGGGTACCTCCTTTTTTTATTCTAGGAACAACCACACGCGAATATCGGGGTGCTGGTTACGTAGAACAAATTTCCTGGAGACCGTGCACAGCCCCCCTCTATCTCTCTTCTCGGCCAGCCAGCGGCGCGCGGAGCCCATCGTCTGTTTGCTCACATGCGGTCCCACATGTTAGTGAAAACGCAAGAGGACCCACTGAACCTGCAGATCTTTCACCTCGACGTGCTGGTGATGAAAAACAAATCCAATAAAGATCTTCGGTGGACGCTTTTGGAGTTACTCAAGAGTAGTAAGATTCTATTTACAGTTTAACCCAAGATGCACATCACGTGGCTTCAACTACCACTCTATTTTCTTGCATGAGACGACCAGGATGCTGAGGATGTCCCACGTGTCGTCAAAAGGAGGAAGAACCCGACCAAATCTTTGGTTGTGCTCTCGGATTAGACTAGTTGTGCTAACTTAAAAAATTTATTGTGTAGTAGAATGGATGCAAGTTTTGGTATTGGGAAGAAGAGTACATCGATATATTGATAGAGCACAATTTAGTAGTAGATGTTCTAGCACTTTTAGCTAGCATAGAGGCTAGAGATGAGACTAGTGCACTTGTTGATACTCCTACTAGAATAGAGGCTAGACATGAGACTAGATGCGAGGAAGCAACGTCTACTTATTTACACTCGAAGAAGAAAGAAGCACACAAGATCGAGCCTCCGCAGATAAACAATGAATGCATCGAGAAGGCAGTAATCCAATTTATAGGAGCAGTTATGGAAGTTGCATATCTTCTAAAATGTGTTCTTGTGGTTCTTATTTTCTTTGGTCTTGCTTTTCTAGTCAAAATTATCGTTGGAGTTCGTGCAAAACAGAGGTCTGTTTGGAGTCGTGCGTTGGAGTTGGCCTTACAAGTGGGACCGCAGTTGAGGAAATCAACTATCGGCAAACCCCCACCTCGCCCGCAGCGTGATGGCTGAAGTTAGAGAAACGACGAGGTTGAAGAGATTGCTCTAGCACGGACTCTAAGAAATATGGTGTCAGATGGATGTCGTGGTGGTGGCGTGTGCCATACTCCTGGACATGAATGCTTGTTCTAGCCCATGCCACCCTACTACTCCTACTACTACTTATACAGTACTAGTATCGAGGATTCGAGGTGCTGGTTACGTACAGCAAACACATTAACATATGGCTAGAGTAAAAACACCCGCCCAACGCGCGACGCATGTGAAGCTAGTACAAATAGTGTACTACTATTGTTGATTGGCCTCATCCGATAACCTGTTGCAATGCACGTACAATTATGTAGTTGAAAAATATTTTTTTGCCTCGTCGCACCACTCACTCAGAGAAGCGACTCGAAAGCCATTCATAAATTTAGTAAGTTTATCACAGGCATATCATTTTATTACACAACAGGTCATCAACCCACATCGACAACGAGGATACATTATAAATACTAAAGTTTTCATCACACAAGAAATAACAAGCAATGAAATGAACTTCAACTCAACCAATCCTCTCAGCGTTGGAAACGCTTGCTTTGAACCACAAGTGATTCTTTGGGACGGGCCATCTATTGTCGATCTCGAAACCAATGCAGGACTGATCATCCAGGCTGAAGCGGCCTACTATATCAGTACCAGGGTAGGGAACCACCCAAATATCCGAGGTATAGGCACACTTGCTTCTCATAAATGGTACTAGTAACGTTATGTCCACAGCAGTTGGATCGCCTTTCACCATCATCGGATAGTTTTGTCCAAGGAAGAGCGAGTTTTCTCCAAGACTATCAATTTTGTGCAGGGAGAAGGTGTTGGGGCTAGCACACTAGTATCCATCCCGAATTCCATGCAACGGGTGTTGGCTAGGTCCGGAGAGTGCGACCATGGGAGACAACACATGCTCCCTCAGTAGTAACAAACTCAGTGCGCTGTATACAGTCAAGAAGAGGTGACCCATCAGAATTAGTTGTCAGGCGCCACTGAGTATATACATTCTGCTCGTCCTCATGCTTGTGATCATCACCATCGTCATCTCCCCCTTGGTTATAAAATTTTTCAAGTATACGTGGTGGAATGTTCATAGGACCTTGGAAACACAAGAAGAAGGTTAATTAGTAAAGGGAAACTTGCTAACCCGCATGCATGTGGATGAAACAATTATAATTACGGTGGAAGATAAACGTATCGAAACTACGAGGATCCCATGCAAAAACAGTGCCATGAGTGGTGGAAGTAAACACAAGACCCTCGTATTGATTTGCATCACAGTACACATCCGTGTATAGAAACTGATTTTTGAGCAATATCCATCGAGTCGAACCACAAAGGACGGCAACAAGCTTGTCGAAAATAGCAACAACTTCATAGTTCATGTAATTCCAAGAGCGCTTGGGAACTCGACAAATTGCTATCTTCCGTAGAAGACAGTCACCATGATCATATTTGAACGTGCATAGAATACCGGTGTGCTCAACCTCTGGGCAGTCTACTGAGATTTTTGGAAGTGGAACCCGGTGACAAGTGTACACATTCACAAGTTCCCACTCACAGTTGTACCCAATATAAACAACCCAATCTCCATTTGCGTCTGCCCAATCCTTGCCCTCAAGCGATGGCATCTTAACAACATACATATCATTATCAAGCGGCATCAACTTGCACAAGGCGAGGCCTTCATCGTCCCTGCACCAGTAGTCATCAGGGTCACGGCGAAGAAGATAGGGGAGATCAAACCACTCCTTAACCCTTGGGTTCCTTGTAGTGATGTTATTAGTTGAGTCGAGAATGGTCTTGAACGAACCTTCCATGCTAGCCGAGGTGATGACGTCGCACCGATCAATGAGTTCCTCCACCACGTCATCTTTCAGATCGGGGCACGAATAACGGGGTCATTTCCGGCCTGTTCCCTCCATGGAGAAGACAGTCAAACAATGGCAGAAGGAAGGGTGAAGGGCTGAAGGAAAATGGAGGAGCGAGAGGAAGAGCGTGCGACAACAGTTCAAAATTTTGAGGGAAAGGCGAAGAGTCGGTGGACGGTTGCCAGTTTGCCACGGTACACGAAGAGGCGCCCCGGCCTACACGTCCGTTCGGAAATACTAGTAGAAAAGGACTCGTCGTCGTCTCACTGATATGTTGGAACAGGACCACATGTCAACAAAACATGGTGTGTAATTTCTCGTGCAAAATGCGATCTGGCCACGTTGGCCCGAGGTGCCGCATTAGTTTTTTTTTGAAAGTCTGCCGCATTAGTTATCGACCTTTATTTTTTTTTAACATGCAATCTGAATGGATAGCTCTTGTGGTCATCACACATGAGCGGATATAGTGATGGTTGATTCGCCCAAGCAACTTATTACTGTGGGAATATGGGAGTACCAGTGGATTCAAGGAACAGAGAAATGATGGTTGCTTCGTCCGAGCAACTTACTGTGGCGAAGGTGGGCTCTGTGATTTGACTGCTCACTAGTCATTACTACTGCGGCGCAACGACCCGGGTGAATCTTTCCTTGAAGTTGTGTTGTGCACTCAATATTTTTTCATGGTAGGTGGAGCCGGATGAAGGATGTCCAACATGTCGGCGAAACGAAGTTGAATTGTTTCTGGCATTGTTATCAATCCTTCAGGATTTGTTTATATGTACGCATAATTTTAATGAAATTGTACTGTGATGCTATGAAGGTTTCAACTTTGGTTCCCGCAGGAAGAAAAGGTTTCAACTTAGGATTCATGTGTCTTGCCTCGAGATTATCTCGTTACAACATTCCATCAAATACAAATGAAACTACCATGGCTAATGCATCTCAATGGTTCGCAGATCAGCGCCAATATTCACATCACAACTGAAGACAAAGTTGTGAGAAGGTGTATAAATAAAGAAAAAAATATAATTGATCGATGTTGTTCATAGGCATGGTTCCATTTCCTTGGCACAGTGTTCATTGCTTGGAAGCTAGTTTCACCCAGCTCTGTAGCCAAAAAAGAGGTGTATGAAGGACACCACAATCCGATCATTTTGTGCAGTTATCCCTGTTTGCAAAGATATCCCTGTTTGCAAAGATATCCAGTCAGTGTGATTACAATAATAGTGGAACTAGATGATGAAACATAACACACATAAATACAAGCGATCACCTCTATGTTCTCTCTTGAGGACTAACTTCTTGTTGGAGAAGATTAGGCACAGAGTTGGATGAGGAGGATAGGAAAACCAATCTCCCTTTCCGCTGTCCCACATAAATGTAAAACCGTTGCCCGTGTGACATTTTGGCGGAACTGCATAATACACTCTTTAGAAAAAAAGTGATTTGTGCATTTCACCAAAAGGTCGAAATAGCAACGAGGTGCAAATGGATAGCCCTATTTGCAAAAGGAGGTCGAAAGGAAATAATTACTGCCCAATAACACGAGTTGAAGACACATGCGCCAACATAAAAGAAGCGTGTTCCATGTAATAAGGGAAAGATAGCACATGGTGGTTTATAAAAAATGGTTTGAGGATGAGATTGCAAGATGGAAAGTACGCCGGCCGAGATACGATTTAAGAAAACAACTAAAGAATATCCACATGCAGCAACGTGTGAAGATGGGCAGTGGAGCAAGGCTGGAGGAAGCTGTACCTGAGGGTCGTCGGGATGTTACTAGGAAGGCGCCAGCGGCCGGTATCTGCCCATACTGCGGCGGCGAGCAAGTGGCGAAGGCCCTACTGCACCGGAGCTTGGTCAGAGAGAACAGCGGGTACCGTAGATCGGGACGTGCTGCCTCAACACCGTCGAACAGAGAGACGATGCACATCCTCCCTTTCCGCCGGCGGACAGGATGCGGCCGGATCACTAACCAACGCTGAGAGAGAGAGGCCACGGCCGCCTTGTGTGAGATGGTGTGACGAGAGACAAACCCATTTTTCCATTTTCCCCATGGCAATCATTTTATATTCTGTACGTGCCATTGAGGAATATATAACTTTATTTAATGCTAACGTGTCAAGTGAAACTTTGTTCCGTCTAGGCATGGTACCCGACCCTCCTTCGAGTAAACAACCGCTACACGCTGCTACCTCATGAGCACTGCGTTGGATTTCCCCGAAGAGGAGAGGATGATGCAACAAAGTAGCGTAAGTATTTCCCTCAGTTTTTGAGAACCAAGGTATCAATCCAGTAGGAGACCATGCACAAGTCCCTCGTACCTACACAAAACGATAGCAACTCGCGACCAACGCTTAGGGGTTGTAAATCCCTTCACGGTCACTTACGAGAGTGAGATTTGATAGAGATGATAAATAATATTTTTGGTATTTTTGATAGATAGATGCAAAGTAAAAATTAAAAGGCAAAGTAAAACAAAGCAAGTAAATAAAGTGATGGAGATTGATATGATGAGAATAGACCCGGGGGCCACAGGTTTCACTAGTGGCTTCTCTCAAGAGCATAGATATTCTACGGTGGGTGAACCAATTACTGTTGAGCAATTGACAGAATTGAGCATAGTTATGAGTATATCTAGGCAATGATCATGTATATCGGCATCACGTCCGAAACAAGTAGATTAAAACGATTCTGCATCTACTATTATTACTCCACTCATCGACCACTATCCAGCATGCATCTAGAGTATTAAGTTAAAAACAGAGTAACGCCTTAAGAAAGATGACATGATGTAGAGGGATAAATTCATGCAATATGATAAAAACCCATCTTGTTATCCTCGATGGCAACAATACAATACGTGTCTTGCAACTCTTTCTGTCACTGAGTAAGGACACCGCAAGATTGAACCCAAAGCTAAGCACTTCTCCCATTGCAAGAACTACCAATCTAGTTGTCCAAACCAAAAAGGATAATTTGAAGAGACTTGCAAAGATAACTCAATCATACATAAAAGAATTCAGAGAAGAATCAAATATTTCCATAGATAATACTGGATCATAAACCCACAATTCATCGGTCTCAACAAACACACCGGAAAAAGAAGATTACATCGAATAGATCTCCACGAGAGAGGGGGAGAACATTGTATTGAGATCCAAAAAGAGAGAAGAAGCCATCTAGCTACTAGCTATGGACCCGAAGGTCTGAAGTAAACTACTCACACTTCATCGGAGGGGCTATGGTGATGATGTAGAAGCCCTCCGTGGTGGATGCCCTCCGGCGGAGCTTCGGAATAGGCCCCAAGATGGGATCTCGTGGATACAGAAGGTTGCGGCGGTGGAATTAGGTTTTTGGCTCCTGTTCTGATCGTTTGGGGATACGTAGGTATATATAGGAGGAAGGAGTACGTCGGTGGAGCGTCAGGGGGCCCACGAGGTAGGGGGCGCGCCCAGGGGGGCGCCCTCCACCCTCATGACCACCTCTGGCACTTCTTGGTGTAGGGTCCAAGTCTCCTGGATCACGTTCGGTTGGAAAATCACGATCCCGAAGGTTTCATTCCATTTGGACTCCGTTTGATATTCCGTTTCTTCAAAACACTGAAATAGGCAAAAAAACAGCAATTCTGGGCTGGGCCTCCGGTTAATAGGTTAGTCCCAAAAATAATATAAAAGTGGAAAATAAAGCCCAATATAGTCCAAAACAGTAGGTAAAGTAGCATGGAGCAATCAAAAATTATAGATACGTTGGAGACATATCACACGCGTCAAATTATTACGCGGGCTGCCTTTTCGTACAGAAACGAAGTCCACCGTGTACCCGCGTGAGTGTGGCTGGTAACGAGATGTGAGTACGTGCGTCCTGCATGCACTTCTTCTTTAGGTGCAGGTACGTACGTGGGTGGGTGTGAGAGAGATAGTTTGTGCAAAACAGAGGCAATGTGTTGATGATATCTCAAACAGAAAAATGTAACATATGCAATGTGTGTGAAACGAAGTCATGGACGTGAGATATCGATAGAATTGAAAACAGGGTTGAAGTGTTTGGCTGCGCGATCGATAAAGAGTGTCATCGAATTTGTGTTTGCCCACATCAAAGATACAGGGCGGCTGGCCTACTGGAATTTGAGAGGGCAGAGGTGCAGTTTTTCTCCGTGGCATGGATACCTACCTACAACGTTCGACTATCGGTGTGTGTGTGGTGGGGGGAGGGGGCAGAGACCGATCGACTAGTATATGTGTGGGGAAGGAGAGAGACCTAGCTATGTATTGAGGAAGATCGATCGACATCCATGGATATGTGTAGCAGAGGAATAAGGTTGGGAAAAAGACAAAGGTAGAGCATCGGAGGGTTGGTGGTGGAGTGGCGTCTCACAAATGGTGGGAGAGGCCTGCTAGACAAATGGAGGGTATGAGTGCAATATCAATAAGAAAGGCCGGGGGATGTCTGTCTGTCTATGCACGTGCATGTGAGAGACGGGTCGGGAGGTATTCAAGGATGATGAGGGGAGAAGATATGGATGTGGTAAGCATATGTAACTACATAGGAAGATCAACCGTCATGTGTTCGAGAAAGGGAGAAACATAACTAGCGAGGTAAGTGTATCGGTGCTTGGTGAAAATGAATTATAGTCGACCTGTCTATATGAAGGGAGATCAGTTCATATACATGTCTGCATGTGTTAGAGGCAAATAAGGTCCAGAGAGACAGACAGGGGGAGAGGGTGCGGCTAGGAGGTGGTGCGAGAGGCCTACCATGTCGAGGGGGGAGGAGTGTGCGAGTATGTGATCAATGAAAAGAGGAGCGGGAGTGTGCACCTGCGTGGAATCGTATTGGACATAGGGGGGCATGGACGGTGAGAAGAGAAGAGAGGAAGTATAGCAACTGAGGTCTGAATACTTGTCATAATGTAGGGGGCGGGGCACTATACTTTGTGTGATAAACATGGTGTACGTATGGAACATGGTTTAGATTATGAATATATAGTTACTACATCAAATGTACTATTATTTGGAATCAACATCAAGTGTATTCAAAAAATAGAATTTGAGTTCATGTAGTACACATAGTTCATATCTATCTCTAGACTAATCATGTGGTTTGTTATTAAGTTAATACACGAATGATGGTTGAAGTTGGCAACAATCATGATTGTAGATTCTTATTGAAATAGAGAAACGAATTCGAATTTAGTTTGAATTGCAGCGGTACTATAGGCATTTGGAATGCACTAAAATGTTGGTATGAGTACGTTACATGCATTATACAGCAAGCAAAAAAAAATTAATCGGACATAACATGGATTCATACTCCCTCCTTCCATCTATATAGGGCGTAATGAGATTTTTAAGACCGCCTTTGACTGTTGACAAGATTAATAGTACATGACATGCACAATGTGAAAATTATATCATTGAAAGAACCTTTCACAGACGAATTTAACGGTGTGCTTTGTGTAAGTTGCATGTCATATATTATTGCTCTAATATACATGGAAGGAGGGATTAGCTTTGAATAGCATTTGGATAGTAAAACGAGGCAAGACCCTCTCTTTGTGTGGTGTAAATAGTTTTATTTTTTTTCTTTTTGGTTGAGGGAAGTGCAAATTGCTTTGGTACGTACAAGTACAATATTACTACACGTTACTTGTCCCTAAAATTCAACCTGCGTCTTGTTATATCCCGAAAATTCAGATATCGTGCTCCCCAAACTGGCGCCTTCACAACCCACGCCTTGCTATCCCAAAATTACAACCCGCGCGAAAACTCCCTCCAGCTGCCAAATCCCGACACGCGAAATCCCCCTTCTAACCCTGAGCCGAAAGGGCCGCTAGTTCAAATCGGTTGGGGGTACTTTTGTAACACACTCTACATTTTGGACAAGCGCATCCCTAAGTCATGCTTCACCCCCTCCTGTCGCCCCCTTTTCGCCATTCGAAATCCCAGGCCGCCATAACCTCTCCGCTCCAGCCGCGAAACCCCACCCTCCTCCGTCCGCCACCTCACCGCTGCCCAACCGGAGCCTCTTCCCTGACGACGTCGTCCACCGCCAAAGCCTGACGTCCCTCGTCCACCTCCCCGGAAGAGGATCCGTCGTCCATCTCATCGTCCCGCCGATTCAGCTGCCCCGTCCTCCACCTCCAAGGAGCTGCTCCGACGATCGCCTTGTCTACCACGGCTGCTCCATCCCCACAGCGCCGCTTTAACTTGCTCCACCGGAACCGCGGCATCCTCACCGACTCCTCGGACGAAGCCGAGGCCTACTCGGTGCCACCAAAGAGGTTGTACACTCATCGCAACGCACCTTCTCCTTAACTCGACCTCCCGGCGCCGACGGTGCTCCATCCCGCACCCCCATGGAGCGGCCACCTTGAAGCCGGCGCCGCGGGCGACATCTCCATGGTGGCTCTCCCCCAGTGCAAGGCCCCTTTGGCGGCGGCATCCATACCAGCCGGATCTGCTGCTGCTGCTCCGGCTCTCGCTCGCTCGCTCGCACTACTGCTGCTGCTCCGGCTCTTGCTCGATCACTCACTCGCCCAGCTGCTGCTGCTGCTCTCCCCCTTGCTCGTGCTGCTACTCTGCTCTGATTTAGCCACACTTTAGTCGACTGAATCGACTTTTGGGTCAGTCAATTTTCAGGGGTTGGGGGGGCTCGCCAGAGTTAAGGAAGAACCACCCGCAGCAGGGACAGGGAACGCCGGAGAGGTACCCCACTATCTATCTTAGGGTTCAGGGTGGGGGTGGGGGCCTAGAGGGCTGGCCGGGGCGGCAGTGGGGAGTTGTTTCAGGGCGGCGAGGCGGCGCTAGGGCCGGCGGTTCGGCCGGTGGTGGCTGGCGGCTCAGGGGTGCAGGTTGAAGATGAACTGTAGGCCCTCCCTAAACTACATGTCAAGTGCCTCTCTGCTACCGTTGCGTTCAATTTTGACAGTAGCATTCCGATTCCATAGTAAATTTCAGTTTCGACAGTTAAGTTCAGAGTCAACAGTTTTTACCTCATCTGTTGTAGTCAGGTGGTTTTCAGTGATGTAAATTTTACATCTATTTTACATCATCTATTGGAGATGCTATTAGAATCCCACTTGAGATTGACGATGTCTGTCTTGTGCTGCTTCAGCCTTGATGTCTTACGGCTCACCGAAGCTGCTCCAACGACAGAACGATCCATCACAACAGAGCAGTGCCCTGGACACCATCTACAGATTCCTCAGATCTTCCTCCACACCTCCGACAGCCACCTCTGCCTCAACTGCTTCAGCGACCAACCCAACGATGTTGTGGTCGACACGGCTACGGCAAAGAGGTTGTACACTTGTTGCATCACTTATTACTATACATTCATGTCGATCCATTAGGGCTATTTTGGTTCAACGGAAAAACATAGCAATAGGGAATTTTCCAATGTCACTCTACTATTCAATTATTCATGCATTTTGTTGAAAGGAATGAAGCAAAACATCCAGCTGGACCTACTTTTCAAAATCCTATGCATGAAAACAGGACCAACTGCATTAGTGGCAGAATAACATTCTAACTGTACATGCTTTCATATGGTTTCACTTTATTTTGGCCATGTTTATTTGCATTCCTCTACTCTTCCAATTCCTGTAAACCAAACACTCAAGTTGGTAGAAATCTTGTGTTTACAAATGCTCTGTTTACCATGTGCATTCCTATCCTATTCCGGTGTTCTTCCTATGCCTAAATTTCTACATGCTCTCCTTACATAATCTCACCATATTTTTTTCGTATGCATGTCAGATATTGTACACAGTCATGCTGAACATGTAGAGAAAAAGAGAAGAGTTTTGCACGGCAATACAATGTCATGCAGACATCGCTCCATGGTGGGTTCAATGGCAAACCCTCCCCACCCCTCTCCAGATTGTAATCCAGAGGAAGATATCTGTTCTAAGGCGGATTTAGACGCCGCTGACCACTCCTATTTACCCCCAAGGTGTTTGCTCTACCTTGGCATGTTAGTCATATCATGCATATGTTGCCTTGCAGTGCCTACTTTTGACATCATATATGTCATCTGCTTAGTTTAGACATGTTTTGTAATGCCACCTGTTTAGTTTCTATATCATATATGGCAATTATGCAGCCTCATGTCTTTTAACCAGCCATAATATATGTGAAATGTGCAATGCCTTCCTGTTTAACCAGGCATCATATATTTGAATGATATCTTGCCCATCGTTTTCTTCATTACATTTCCATTTGTCGACAATGTTTGTACATTAGACTACTCTTCCTCTGAATCAGCCATTTGGGTGGGAGATGGAAAAATCTGGAGTGAAAACAAGGCCTTCAGAGCAGACAGTGCTACCTGTCGAAGCAGATCTCTTGTTGGATCCCGATAGCTCCTCAGAGATGGATTCAGAGACAGATGACCAGTCCTATTCCCCCACTAAGGTGTATACTCTAACTTGGCACGGTTATACTGCTCATATCATGGATATGGTGTCTTGCATTGCATAGTTTAGACACCATATACACAATATTCAACACCATGTTCTTAGTTCAGACATCATATCGAATGCCCTCTGCTTAGCATATAAATCACATATGTGATTAAATGATGTGATCCCGATTACTTAGATAACATATATGTGAATTATGTCATGCGATCCTGTTTAGTAATTCATCATATCTTTGAATTATGTTATGCTATGCTATCCAGTTTAGATAGACATCATATATGTGAAATTATGTCATGCTATCCGTTTTAGTTAAACAATATACATGTTAACTATTTCATGCCCTCTTTTTTCCACACTATCTATTGCATCTGTCTCTCATACAATGTCTGTACATTCAAGTATGTTTCCTGTTTATCAGCCATTTGAATTGGAGCGGGTGATGCCAGTATCTAGCGGACTAAAAACACGGTCTTCAAATAAAATAGTGCTACCTCTGGGTGGAGATAGCGCCCCGGTTGTACATGCACAAGAACCAGCCCTACCACACATAACCCAAACTCTCGCAGATTGTACCCCTACTGCGATGAACAGAGAACCAGCTTCACCCAATCTAACCCCAACCCCAGCCGATAGTAACCCAGTTCCTGTTGACACAGCACCATCTCCACCACAGAGCTCCCAAACAAGAGAAATTGGTAAGGCAGCTCCAGTGCCCAAAGGGCCAGTACTATCACGGCGAACACCAACTCCACCAGTTAGTATGCCTATTCCTGTGGAGGAAGCACACCCAGCTAGTCGTAGTTTAGCATCTATCACATTTGATGTTGTTAAATCTTATGTGTGTATCTTCCCATCTTGGAAATATTATACTGAAGATGAAGGAAAATGCCAGTTGCAGGTGTTTGTCCAGGAGTTATGTGTAAGTAATGTTATTCATGGTAATTACTTTGCTTCGTCCCATACATCGTACCTCCATGATGGTTATAATGCAGCAAATTTTCCCATTTTACTCTATAGAGAAGGACAAATTTGGAAACTCAGGATGAGGTAACCTGTGCTAATACCTCTGCTATCTTTAAGAATGCTTGGTGGCAGTATTGGAATTACCTGAAGAAAATGTACTTCACCGGCAAAGAAACTCATCAAATTCCCTTACGGTCTCCTGAGACACATTTACTAGACAATGATTGGGAACGCCTTGTTCTGTACTGGTCCCGAACCAAGAATGTGGTAAGGTCTATGAGCTCATTTTCTATTTTTAAGTATTATATTCTTGCGTCTTACTGTACTCTGTTCATGTAGAACAAGTGCCTAAACCTGAAGAACAACCATTCTAATTTAAGATTCCATTGCTATCATAGTTCAAAAAAGTGCTAGGCATTAATTGTGCGTTTTACCACCGCCTTGCACTTTACTGACCAAAGTGCATGCTTATGCGCAGTTATGCACAGATTAAGCGTAGTTATGCGTAATGTGTTTTGCCAACGCCTAGAGCCTAGGCGCGCTTAAGCGCTCGCTTAGGCGCGCCTTTTTTAACTATGATTTCTTTGCTCTTGTATCACTGCATTTCCTCATACAAACTTATTTTTAAATTGAAGGATCCAATGGAAACTCCAATGGCACAGCAGGTATGTTCATGCATGTTTCTTTAACAGGTTTGCTCTTATCAATAGCTCTGTTGATTTCAATTTCAATTGTGTATACAGTTGACTTTCATATCGTGCACATTACTAGCATCACAACAGAGCCAATAGTGTTGTTGTACATGTAGACCCGTGGTACCCATCTGAATTCTTGTTGTGCCGCGTAGTTTCCCACGCTTTGTATTCTTTCACTGTTGCTTTGTCTTGAACTGATATGATTTGAAGCGTGTCTCTACTTTGATTTGGCAAGACAATGCAGTGACCATAGGACATAGATATATGTTTGTTTGATGCTTTTCTTATGTACTAGTACTTGGCAATAGAAGACTTGGTAGTTTAATCCTGTCCACCTTACTAATGAACTGGTTCACCGAAATGAGTTGCATATACTAGTACATGCTAAACTTGTTATGTGTTTGCTTGTTTCTTCTTTTAGAATGCTGACAGAATATTGGGGAAGAGTGCCTTATTAAGCAATGGTAAAGGAAGTAATGCAGATAAGGTTTAGGATAGTGACACATCCTTGTTGGTCTCCAACAAAGCTGATGAAACAGCTAAGGAAGACTATCTTGAAGACAGCGAGACAACCCCAAAGTCCTGTCTTGGTTTAGTGTTCGAGTTACTGGCCACTACCGCTTGCACAAGCTATTCAAACTCACTGTCAGAATCAGTTCTATTTCTTGAGTCTCAACTACAAGCTGAAAGCCATCGATTAGTTGTGCTGCGACAAGAAGCGGAAGGACTGCGGAAGTCCCTGGAGCATTTAGATGCATACTTTCTAGTGAAACAACAAGTGTTGGAGGACTTTAGCGCCAAACAGGACAAAACTAATAAGCTTGCTAAGCTCATTGCCAGCATGGTGGATACCCAGGATAACGTTTCTTGAGCTCTTCTGAAGTTGTTTCAGTTATGCTCTTGTTTTGCTGCCGCATTTATTTGCACTGGTGGCCAATTTTGATGGACAGTGTATGTAATATGCTGCTTTGTTCCCTATATTTGCACTGGTGGCGAACTTTGATGCCCAGTGGATGTAATATGTGTAATAGCGGTAATAGGCTAGCGTTAATTGCTTGCTTATTTATTTCCTTATTGTCTTTTTTAGTTGTTTGCTTGTAGTCACTTCAGTTCTTTTTCCGTGTTTTTCTAGTGGCCACAATAGCCTATTTTTGGTAATTAGGCCAAAATAATCATGGCAACACACGGACTATTGTAACCATGGGCCTCCTGCAGGCCGTATGATCCATGGGCCTTCTTCCGGCCGTAGGATCCATTGGCCTTCTATATGGGCCGTAGGATCCATTGGCCTTCTATACGGGCCTTAGGATTCATGGGCCTTCTATGGGCCGTACGATCCATGGGCCTTCTATGGGCCATACGATCCATGGGCCTCATATGGGCCGTAGGATCCATGGGCCTTCTACGGGGCGTATCATCATTTCGCCAATCATGGGTCATACTATTCGTGGACCATAATGGGCCGTTAATAGGCCGTATTTGATAACTCTATGAAAACAACACAACGGGTTTTTTTTGACATGAAAATGGCCCAACGTATTAACGGTCCACAAACGGGCCGACTGTAACGACGGGCTGAATTTGGCCAACAAGCATAAAATGACAGTAACGGGTCGTATGTAACCGAATACTGGAAATGAGCCCAAGAATCAATGGGCCCTGAGAAGGCCGAAAGATAACTTGGGATGGAAATGGCCCAATGGAATAACGGGCCGTTAATGGGTATAAAGTGATACACTGTTCATTACGGGCCAGTTTCAGCACGGGCTGTTAATGGGCCAAGAGTTACGAAGGGCCTCATATGGGCTGAAAGAAGGCATGGGCCACACATGGGCCGGAAGTTAAAATGGGCTGGAATCATATTGGACGGCCCAGATGACGCTAGTGGGCCTAATTCAGAGAGGTTGTAACGGGCCCTTGGTTAGCGGGCTGTAAATTGGATATATGCGAACAGGTCGTTAACAGGCTTTCTATGGGCCGGCCCACCACCTTTTGACCAAGTCAAACGGGTCGGCCTTTTCATAGGAATGGGCCTCTGTTGGGTCGTGCCACGTGTCGCCGTATCATAGGCGCCTTCGGTCCAATGAGTGGATGACATCTGTGCCAACAGTGAGTCGATATGTGTTTCCTCCAGCCAATGATGATTTTACACGTGGAAAATCCCCATTGGTTGGGGCTGTTAACGAGTTATCGGATCCAAAATCGGATCCGATAGCTTAAGGACGTTCCGTTACGGTGGATGCCACGTGTCGGTCACCCTTGACGAAAGCACTTCTGTGACGCGCGATTTATCGTCATGGAAGTGGACACTTCCATTATGATAATTTTGGTAATGTCATGGAACACTTCTATGACAGCACAGGTATGCCTATCTTGATTCTGTCATAAATTTTTCATGGATGTACATGCCTGATAGAAAACGTGACCTGCTGGGACGTCTCTTGGTGTCTTCTGCTGCTCGTATCTCACCTAGGCGCCCCTTTTGCCCTCTTGTCGTCTTGACCTGTCTCCTGAGGAGAGGGACAAGAAAGGGATTATGGGCACCTTATCTCTTTTTCACATTGTAAGCCTGCGGGCATTTACTGAATTTAGATCTTGTAATCCTCTGCTTTTATATTTCGTACAAATTGTACTTGTCTAGTTAATGTATTAATGAAAAAGGGTGCTTGCCGAGTTCTTTTGTGCGTGAGTGAGGCCCACACCAAGGAGTGAATCCTTGTTATTTTAAGTAAAAAACGTCGCCCGGCAACAGGCCTTGCCGTTCTCCTGCCTTATACCACGCTTAAACCCACACCTTTGGCGGGGAGTAGGGGCAAAGTAGGATCGGGCTCCTCGCTTGTTTCCTCCCTTCTCCACCGCGACTACAACCAGATTCATGCCTGAAAGAGACTTCGGGCGTAGGAAGGAGGGAGCACGGTGGCGTAGGAATAAGTGAGGTTTCATACGTTCAAGCTTCATACGGAAACGCGTAGTGGGGGAAGGAAAACTTATCTGAATTTGGAGCCCCCCAGCAACCTTGGCTTGCTGGGGTCGGGATGCCGATCCGTTCCCTTTCCTTTAAGTGGTCTTGCAGGGGATGTCTATGCAGCCTGTAAACCAAAGAGAAGACTGGAAGAGACAGAAAGACACGCACTCGACCTCTTCGTCAGGGGTTAGTTGCCGCCAAGCACTATCGACCCTAACAGAGAGAGAGACTCAACCTAGCATGCATACTAATTCTAGGGCGCCAGCGCTTCATTTATTTATCTGTTGCTCAGGGTCTGCGCCTGGCTTTGTACAAAGGGTTACATGCCTTGCCGGCAAGGCTTGTACAAAAAGTGGTCTGCCGGGGGGCCGGCAACCGCGCCTTACGGGTAAAACTTGCGAAGATGTTTGATGTTCCATGAGTTTCTCACTAGGGTCCCATCTTCGGTCTCCAGGCGGACTGCGCCGGGCCTGGTGACTCGTATTACCTGATAAGGGCCTTCCCACTTTGGCATCAACTTGTTGGAATTCTTGGCGGACTGAATAGGCCGAAGAACAAGGTCGCCTTCCTCAAGGCTTCGGGCATGAACCTTGTAGCTATGGTAGCGGCGCAAGGCTTGCTGGTAGCACGCTACTCGCACAGCCGCCCAAAGACGATCTTCCTCAAGGAGCATTGCGTCCTCCTGCCGCAACTGCTCTTGCTCAAGCTCGTCATAAGCGAGCACTCGAGGTGACCCGTATATGAGTTCTATGGGGAGAACTGCTTCCGTCCCGTATACCAGGGCGAAGGGTGTCTGGCCAGTAGCTCGATATGGCGTCGTCCTGATCGACCAAAGAACTGTTGGCAACTCGTCAATCCAGTGCCTTCCTCACTTGTGCAGCTTGTCAAAAATTCTGGTCTTGAGACCCTGCAGCACTTCTGCATTCGCCCTCTCGGCTTGGCTGTTACTTCTGGGATGAGCAACAGAAGCAAAACAGACCTTGCTGCCAAGGTCTTGAATGTACTGCATGAAGGCGCAGCTTGTGAACTGCATGCCGTTGTCGGTGATGACTCCGTTTGGTACACCAGAAAGGCAGACGAGTCCCTTGAAGAACTTGATGGCTGATTGCGCTGTCACCTTTCTCACTGGTTCCACCTCCGGCCACTTTGTGAACTTGTCGATGGCAACATACAAGTACTCAAAGCCCCCGATGGCACGGGGAAAGGGGCCCAATATGTCGAGCCCCCAGACCAAAAATGGCCAGGAAAGAGGGATTGTTTGAAGGGCTGGCTGGTGGAGTTTCTTTGAATGAAACTGGCATGCTTCACCCTTGGTTACTAGCACAGTTGAATCTTGGAGGGCGGTGGGCCAGAAGAAACCTTGCCGAAACGCTTTGCCGGCAAGGGCCTTCATCCCTATGCGGGGGCCACACATGCCTCCATGTATCTCTGCCAACAGCTTTAGTCCGTCCTCCCGAGGAATGCACTTTAGTCTCACGTCGTTCGGTCTTCTCCTGTGTAGGGCATTATCCACAAATTGGTACATGCTAGACCGACGGGCTACTTTCTTAGCTTCTTCCTGTTCCTCGGGGAGCTCCCCTGTTTGGAGGAAGGGTACGGTGTGTTGTGCCGATGCCGGAGCCTGGGGCTTGTCGGCAAGGAGCAAAGGCACATCTCCAGTCATAGGAGCTCTTACCTCTACAGCCAGGGCCTGGGGCCCTGCCGGGGGCTCTGCTCCTTGGCTAGTCTGGGACACTCGGCAACTTCCTTGCCGGCGGCTCCTGGGAGCTCAGCGGGAAAGTACTCACCGGGCCCACCTTCCTTCTCTTGCTCTATCCTGCTGATGGCTCAACGAATGGCTAGGTTAATTGAAGCACAAAGGTACCTGGTTCCACAGGCAGCTTGAGGGAAGCGCATTTTGACAAGTAGTCGGCAATGCTGTTCTCCGCTCGGGGAACATGCTCTGCTTGTAGCCCATCAAAAAGCTCTTCCAACTTCCTCACTTCATCAACATAGGCCTCCATCAGTGGGCTCTGGTAATCCTTATTAACTTGCTTGACGACGAGTCGTGAATCACCTCTGATGACGAGCTTCCTGATCCCGAGGTCCACCGTGATCCTGAGACCGGCAAGCAGCCCCTCGTACTCCGCCGTGTTATTCGTTAACCTTTCCTGGGGGAAGTGCATTTGGACCACGTACTTGAGGTGCTCTCCAGTTGGTGCGACGAGCAACACACCAACACCGGCACCTTGTAGTGAGAAAGCCCCATCAAAGTACATGATCCACTCGCGGCACATCTCTTTGCCGGGTAGGGTAGTCTCTTGAATTTCTTCGTCGGGCATCGCATTCCATTCTTCTATGAACTCCGCCAAGGATCGGCTCTTGATTGTTGAAGTACTTTCAAACTTGAGGCCAAAGCTCGACAGCTCTAACGCCCACTCCACAATCCTCCCAGTTGCATCAGGGTTGTGCAAGATTTGTTGCAACGGGAGGCGGGTGACGACGGTGATCTCATGTTCTTGGAAAGAGTGGCGCAGCTTTCTCGAGGCCATGAGGAGGCCGAAAAGTAGCTTCTGCATACCAGAATACCTTGACCCAGCCCCCTGCAGGAGGGAGCTGATGAAATAAACTGGGTCCTGCACCATCTTCTTCTTCTATTCCGCTTCGCTCGTCTACGTAGACTCTGTCTTGCCGGGGCCGGGCCTTTCCGGGGAATCTGCCTTGCCGGCGTCAGGCCCTGCCGGGGAGGGTTCCGGCCCGTCGCCTGATGGCTCCGCTGCTTCCTCCTCAAGTTCTCTCTCCGCCACTAGCGCAACACTGACCACTTGATTCATCGCCCCTAAGTATAGCAGCAACGGCTCTTGTGGTTTAGGTGCGACTAGTGTTGGCGTGGAGGAGAGGTACCTCTTCAAATCTTGCAGCGATGCCTCTGCCTTCGGTGTCCATTTCAATGGACCCGCCTTTTTCAAAACCTTGAAAAAGGGGAGGGCGTTCAGCAGATTTGGACATGAACCTACTCAGGGCAGCAACACAGTCGGCGAGCCTGCGAACGTCCTTGACCTGTTTTGGCGCCTCAATCTGCTCAATTGCTTTGATCTTGTCGGGATTTGCTTCGATTTCGCGTTGACACACAAAGAACTCGAGAAGTTTGCCGGATGGGACACCGAACACGCACTTCTCGGGGTTGACCTTGAGGTTGATCTTGCGCAGATACGCAAATGTTTCTTCTTGATCTTGCACGAGGGTGGCTTTGTCCTTGGTTTTGACCACTATATCATCCATATAGGCTTCCATATTTCTATGTAGCTGGGGCTCAATACCAATATGGACTGCTCGGGCAAACATCGAACCAACACTCTTCAACCCGAAAGGCATTCGTACAAAACATTACGTACCACATGGGGTGATGAACACGGTCTTCTCTTCGTCTTCTTTCATCATGAAAATCTGGTGGTATCCTGAATAGGCATCGAGGAACGACAGCAAGTCACAGCCGGCAATGGAGTCTACAATCTGGTCGATGCATGGCAGAGGGAAAGGATCCTTTGGATAGGCTTTATTGATATCAGTGTAGTCAATAATAGCCTCCACTTCCCATTCGCCTTACGCACCGCCACCAGATTGGCCAACCACGTAGGGTGGAGTACTCCTCTAACCAGGTCAGCCGCCTCCAGCTTCCTAATCTCTTCAATGATGAACTCTTGTCGTTCCAAAGCTTGCTTCCTAACCTTCTGCTTGACGGGCCGCACATGAGGACAGACAACAAGATGGTGCTCAATCACCACCCTAGGAATGTCGGGGATGTCGGACGCTTGGCATGCAAAAACGTCGACATTCGCCCGTAGGAACGCGACGAGCGCGCTTTCCTATTTGCTGTTGAGGGTGGAGCTTATGGTGAAAGCTTCGCCCATGTTGTCCTCTTTGACGGACACCTTCTTGGTCTCTGGTGGTGCTGCCTTGGACTTCTTGCTCCTGTCGGTGGAGCTCTCTGGCGCGTCCTCGATGGTAGCACAGCACTCCGAACAAGTGCGCTTGCCGGAGTGGGTGCAAGAGGTCTTCCCGGAAGAGGTCTTGCTGGCTTTCTTCCTTCCCGGGGCTCCAGCGGCAGGAGCAAGTGCCTTGACGGCAGTTGCTGCAACTGCCTCTCGGTAGAGCTGGTCGGCGCAAATAAGTGCATCTTTCTTGTCGGAGGGGATGGTGATGATGGTCAGCGGCCCCGGCATCTTCAACGTGTTGTAGGCGTAGTGTGACGCTGCCATAAATTTGGCCAGCGCCGGGCGGTCGTGGATCCCATTGTATGGCAAGGGGATCTCGGCGACATCGAAGACGATCTTTTCCGTCCTATAGTTCAGCTCGCCCCCAAAAGTAACGGGCAGCATGATTTTACCTTTAGGCTAGCTGCTTCCCGGGTTGACCCCTTGAAACGTGCCTGTCTCTTCAAGATCTCCATCAGGAATCTGCAGCATCTTGATCACAGCGGGCGAGATCAAATTCAGTCCGGCCCCACCATCGACCAACACTTTTGTCACCTTGAGGTTGCGTATTGTTGGGGAAACCAACAACGGCAAGCACCCGACCGCAGTTGTGCGATCAGGGTGGTCCTCGGTGTCAAAAATGATGGGTGTGCGGCGCATCGAATGACGTCTCTGCCAAAGTGACCTCATGCGCCCACTGCTTCAGTTGGTAGTGAGAGGAATGCAGCGAGGCACCACCATCGACGCACATAGCCTTTGTAGCTTTCTGGAACTCGTGCTCGCCGGACTCGTCGTCCTCGTCATGATCATCATCTTCCTCCTTCTTGTCACGGCCTCGAGCGGGCCTCTCTTGTTGGTTGTTGAAAGTGCAACTATCCCTAGGTGGTTTTGGTATTTCATAACAACATATAGCTCATTGAGCTAATGCTATTCCAAGACTATTATTTCAGGAAAGCTCAATGAATGGCATGGCATGGATGATGAAAGTGGATCCCTCAAAATACTAAGGACAAAGGATTGGCTCAAGCTCAAAAGCTCAAGACTCTTCATTTTACATTTTAGTGATCCAAGATCACATTGAGTCTATAGGAAAAGCCAATACTATCAAGGAGGGATGAGGTGTTGCTTAATGAGCCTCTTGCTTCATGTGCTTAGTGATATGCTCCAAAACCCTCAACTACTTTCCCACATCCACAAATGACCTATACCCAAAGCCAAAATCGGTCACACCGATTCTTCCTATCCGGCGCCACCGATTCCAAAAGTCATAGCCACTGCCACAAACCCTAAGCAAATCGATCTTACCGATAGGGATCTCGGTTTCACCGAGATGGGGTTGTAATCTCTCTGTTTCCCTTCGTAACGTTTCGGTCTAACCGAAGTGTGCGATCGGTCCCACCGAGATTGCAATGTAAACTCTCTGTTTCCTTTTTGTAACATTTCGGTCTCACCGAAAAGAGCAAATCGGTCCCGCCGAGTTTACCTGACCAACTCTCTGGAAAGCTTATTACCAAATTGGTCTCACCGAGTTTGTGTAATCGGTCTTACCAAGATTACGTTATGCCCTAACCCTAACCGAATCGGTCTCACCGAGATGCATGTCAGTCCCAACGAAAATCACAAACGGTCACTAGGTTTACTAAATTGGTCCGACCGGGTTTAATGATTCGGTCCCACCGAGTTTGGTAAATTGTGTGTAACAGTTAGATTTTGTGTGGAGGCTATATATACTCCTCCACCTCCTCTTCATTCGTGGAGAGAGCCATCAGAACGAACCTACACTTCCAACTTACCATTTCTGAGAGAGAACCACCTACTCATGTGTTGAGGCCAAGATATTCCATTCCTACCATATGAATCTTGATCTCTAGCCTTCCCCAAGTTGCTTTCCACTCAAATCTTCTTTTCACCAGATCCAAAACCTATGAGAGAGAGTTGAGTGTTGGGGAGACTATCATTTGAAGCGGAAGAGCAAGGAGTTCATCATCAACGCACCATTTGTTACTTCTTGGAGAGTGGTGTCTCCTAGATTGGCTAGGTGTCACTTGGGAGCCTCCGACAATATTGTGGAGTTGAACCAAGGAGTTTGTAAGGGCAAGGAGATCGCCTACTTCGTGAAGATCTACCGCTAGTGAGGCAAGTCCTTCGTGGGTGACGGCCATGGTGGGGTAGACAAGGTTGCTTCTTCATGGACCCTTCATGGGTGGAGCCCTCCGTGGACTCGCGCAGCCGTTACCCTTCGTGGGTTGAAGTCTCCATCAACGTGGATGTACGATAGCGCCACCTATCGGAACCACGCCAAAAACATCCGTGTCTCCAATTGCGTTTGAATCCTCCAAACACTTCCCTTTACTTTCTTGCAAGTTGCATGCTTTAATTTCCGCTGCCTATATACTCTTTGCATGCTTGCTTGAATTGTGTGATGATTGCTTGACTTGTCCTAAAGTAGCTAAAATCTGCCAAACTCTAAAATTGGGAAAAGGTTAAGTTTTCATTGGTCAAGTAGTCTAATCACCCCCCCCCCCCTCTAGACATACTTCAAGGTCCTACAAGTGGTATCAGAGCTTTGGTCTCCATTTGCTTTGATTTCCATAGCTTTTGGTGGTCATAGCCTTGGTTTCACAACCTAAGAGAGTATGGCGTCTAGCGAGGGAAATTATCACCGTAGAGGTCCTTACTTTGATGGTACTAATTTTGCTAGTTGGAAGCATAAGATGAAAATGCATATTCTTGGACATAACCCCGCCGTTTGGGAAATTATTTGTATTGGCTTGCAAGGTGAATTCTTTGATGGGAGAGAACCGAACCATGAAGCTAATGCGGAAGAATTGAAGATGCTGCAATACAATGCTCAAGCTTGTGATATCATGTTCAATGGATTGTGCCCGAAGAATTCAACAAATTCAGCCGTCTTGAGAATGCAAAGGAAATTTGGGATACTTTGATTGATATGCATGAAGGTATCGAGTTTGTCAAGGAATCCAAGTTGGATGTGCTCCAAAGTCAGCTTGACAAGTTCAAAATGAAGGATGGTGAAGGTGTCACCGAAATGTACTCTAGGCTTGCTCTTATCCCAAATGAGATTGCCGGCTTAGGGAGTGAAGAGATGACCGACATATTCATCATCAAGAAGATCTTAAGAGCATTGTATGGAAAGTATGATACCGTGTGCACATTGATTCAAATGATGCCAAACTACAAAGATCTCAAGCCAACGGAAGTCATTGGAAGAATTGTTGCTCATGAGATGTCACTCAAGGATAAGGAGGAACTTCACAACAAGTCAAGTGGTGCTTACAAAGCCTCAAGTGAAGCCCCCACATCATCAAGTGAGAAACAAACCTTCAATGAAGAATTGAGCTTAATGGTGAAGAACTTCAACAAATTCTACAAGAGTATAAGCAAAGAAAGAAGCTCCAAGTTAAGGTCTTACAATGACAAGTGATCTTCTAGTCGAGAGCGAAATTGCTACAATTGTGGGAGACCCGGACACTACTCCAATGAGTGTACGGCACCCTACAAAAGAAGAGAAGATTCTCCAAGAAGAAGGAGCAAAAGAGAAGAATCACCACCAAGAGAGAGGAGGAGTAGAGATGATCGTTATGAACGAAGACCCTCACGGAGAAGCAAGGATTCGGAAGGGTAGGACAAGTGATCAAGGAGCTACACAAAACAAATACATCAAGCTCATGTTGGTGAATGGGTATCCGGCTCCGACTCCGACAATCACTCTGAGAGAAGCTATCACTCTGACTCCGAATATACTCAAGATGAAGGTGTTGCCGGTCTAGCACTTGTGTCAACCAACTCCTACGACATATTTGATTCACCAAATTAAAGTGTTGGAAGATGCTTCATGGCCAAAGGTCCAAAGGTAACACATCCCGAGTATGTTGATTTCAATAGTGATGAAGATGACTTGCTTGTGGATGATGATTTACTTGTTGACAACTCTAGTGATGAATACTATGATGAAACGTCAATTAATCATGCTAATCAAGATAAAACGAATGACAATGATAAGGAGAAGATTGAGCTTCTAACTAAAGAACTAAACTCTCTTAATTTAGCTCATGAAACTATCTACGAAGATCATCGAGAACTTTTAAAGGCTCATGAGAAGTTACGCTTTGAAAAGCTCAATCTTGAGCAAGAGCATGAGTTATTAAAAGCAATCAATGATGATCTCCGCAAGAAAAGTTCTTCTTACATTGCCAAGGTTTACTCTTATCTACTTACATGCCTCAAGTCAAGTCTAGTAACAAGTACAAGAAAGATCCTTCCTCTAGTAGTAACAATAATAATGTCAAATCCAATATTGTTGCTTCTAGTAATTCTCTTGATTCCACTAATGATTCTCTTAGCCAAGTTACACTTGAGCAAGAAAATATCTCATTGAAGGGAATTATAGAGAAAGGTGTTTACAAGAGCCTTGCCGGTAGTAAGCAATTCAAGGAAATTGTACGCAAGGAAGGAAGGCACCGGAAGAATCAAGGTGTTGGTTTTGAACGAAAGTTCAATGCCAATGGAGTTGAGTGGGAAGAAGATCAATACCCCAAGACGAAGTTTGTTCCTCAACAAGAGAAGTATGATCCTACTTCCTTCAAGGGAACACAAGCTCAAGATGATCTTCCACCACAAGACCACAAGAACAAAGGCAAGGACAAGCTTCAAGAAGAGATTGATGCATTTGAAGAAGCACCTAAAGCCTCTTTCAAGTGGGTTCCCCAGCCTACATCAAGTTCTACTTCATCAAGTACAACTGCAACTCCAAGGATTCCCATCAAGATGATGTGGATCCGAAGAAGAAGAACTAGAGAGTTCTTGAGGGTGACTCCGCCAACATTCTTCACTCATATCATTTTGGCAAGAACAAATGCAATCAACTTCCACATCTTGCACTAGTTCAAGGAGTCACAAACCCTCATGTTGGTAAGACAAGGGACAAGGTAACCTAATGATTTCATGGACATCATCTTGTGTGTGCATCACTCTATGTATATGGATATTCTTGTTTGTTCCTTGTGGGACTAACCCAGTAGGTAAGTTGAAAGTGCAACACACTCCAAAGGATTGCTCCAAATGATCTACATCAACATTGAGCATCTACATCTTCAACACCTACATGAAGTCATCATCGACAAAACCCAAGGTTAGTTCATCCCTCTAAGGGGGGATCCCACATCTAGGGGGGGCTTAACTCTAAGAATTGAGTCAAAGCAACCCTAATGGTGTGAACACATCAATGCATTATGTAAAAGTGGTAACCCCACTTGAGCTTAAACAATGAGTATGACCTATGATCAAATGTTCTCATTTGACTCCTAAGTCAATATACTCATATATAGATGACCTAGTCATCGCCAATTGTTTGATAGATGCTAGAATTGGTTGTGCATGCTTTGCCACATATTTCATTTGCCATCTTATTGTGTGAGCATGTTGGTGCATATTTTACTCATTCAAGGACATCCACTTGTTGTTTTGATTGTTTGGTTTCTTTTCTTTTTTGCCAAGTGGATGGACAAGAATGCCTAAGAACCTTCTTTATCTATCTATGCTTTTCTCATCTCAAACTCTATTCATGCTACATCACAAAATTTGATCAAATCAGATTCGAACCACTCTGTGTGAGGAGCACTCGGAGTCCCCGATTCGTCATAGACTTAAACTTCCAAAACCTCTTTGTGATTCTCGGTCAGACCGATTCCTCCATTTTGGTCCTACCGAGATCACCAAGTTGATCTGAGTTTTCAATCTCGGTGCAACCGATTTGAACTTTTCGGTCTCACCGATTTGCTGTAACTGAACACAGTTATGCATCTCGGTGCCACCGAGTTGTTCCACTCGGTCACACGGACAGGGTCGGGCTATATATAGCCACGGGCAAAATTTTGGAAATTTCTCCGAAACCCTTCACCCGCGCAATAGCTCACTCTGCCATCGGTGGTCTCCGGATCGTCTCCTCGGCGCCAGCCGCCTCCTATCGCTGGTCTCCGCCGCCGTCAACGGATTTCGTCCCCGCCGTTGCCGCCGTAGCAAGTCCACCGCCAAGTTAGGGTATGGACTTGATCTTTGTGCTATCCACGTCTGATTCCTAGCACACTGTTTTCATATTGATTCTTGCCATGATTGAGACTCTTCTATCCAGCCAAAATAGTCCATAGATTAGATGAGATTCAAATTTTTAGGGTTAGGTTTCCGCCGAAACCATCTCGGACCCACCGAGTTGAAAAACTCGGTCTCACCGATTTGGCTTATGCCATTGCACTAGTGACTCTCGGTCTGACCGAGAATTACTAATCGGTGCGACCGATTTGAGGATTCTATGAAACCCTAGTAGTCTCGGTGCCACCGAACTGTGACTCGGTCCAACCGAGATCATCAGTTTAGGTTCCAAAACTGCTTCGGTATCACCGAGTTTGAAAATTGGTTGATCCGAAATGCTTTCTGTGGAAAACTAAAACTGAACTTTTGAATCATTCTTTTGCAAAAATCTCTGCATTTTGTGATGCTCATCTTTTCTATCTCGTCTATAACTCTTCACATGGTTAGAAGTCAGCTTTTGCAGTATGTCTGATCAGAGTGACAGCCAGAATAGGTCAGACGAGCAGATGGACTTGAGTGAGGGCACTAGTCCCTTAACTTCAGATGATGGGAGCAGAAGTACTCCTAGCAATTTGCCTAAGGCTGCTACTAGGCAAAGGAGGAAAAGAACTTCAGATTCTGGGGATGAAGATTACAAAGCTGAGGAAGATGAGGCCACTTCCAAGAAGGTGGTGCTCAAGAAGGAATATGGCTCTGCACAGAGCACAAAGCCAGGTCTGAAGAAGAAAGTTCCTGCCAAGAGGACACCAATGCCAAAGGCCAGAAAGTCCACTCAAGTGTCAGCTCAAGCTCAACCCAAAGAGGCACCTGCAAGGAAAGATACATCATCCAAACCTCAGAAAGTTCCTACTGGTGCAACTATGAACTTCACAATTGAATTAGAGGATGATGGTGATCAGGACAAGAAAAAGAAGAGAGAAAGAACCACAACTGCCAAGGTCCTTGGAAAGCCCTCAATGAGAAGAGATTCTGAAGAAGAGGAAGAGGATGCTGCACCAGCACCTAAGGCAGCTAAGCTTATCGGAGATGCAATCAGATCAGGGGCTGCAACATCTAAGCCCAAGGATGCACCCAAAGCTGCCCCCAAGGCCAAGCAAGTTCCAAAGAGGAATACTAGGAGTATTCCAGCTGCTGAGAAGAACGAGGCCCCAGTTCCCAATATTGCTGAAGATGAAGATGAAGAAGGACAGGTCCTAAGAAAGCTCAAGCCCAAGATACCGGACCACAATGATGCCCATCCTGTGGCTGAGGACATGAGAATCAGGAAAGATTCAGGACTGAGACTGTGGAGGATGGAAGACCCATATGCTTCAAGAAGAAGAACTGCTGTTGACTACAGGTTCCACACAAAGGAATAGTAGGACTTTTATGAAACAATTATGTTGGACAAGAAGCCCATAGTCTGTGACATGAGGTGGGTTGACTGGAAATTCATCAGGGAAAATGAGCAGCACTACCCTGGAGTGCAAGAGAGCTTTGTTGCTTGTGGAGTTGCTGATTTTATTGGACAGAAGTTCACCAACTGGAAAGATGAGCTTATCATGCAGTTCTACTCCATAACACATTTTTACCCAGATGGTAGAATTGTTTGGATGTCTGAAGGTACAAGGTACCAATCCACTGTTGAAGAATGGGCAAGTCTGATAAATGCCCCCAAGGAAGATGAGGATGACCTGGACATTTATGCAAAGGAGAAGTTGGGTCACAGTTCAATGGCTCACATGTACAAGGAAATTCCAGACTAGGCAGTAGAGACTCACAAGTTTGGATCAGTTCACTTTCTGCTGTCAGGGTTGGCAACCATAAATTAGATTCTAAGGCACACTTTGTTGCCCAAGTCTGGTGACCACAACATGATCAGAGGACATGCCATCAACATGCTGCATGTGTTTGATGTGCCCCAGAAGTTCAAAGTCATGAGCCTGATCATTGAAACAATCAAGAGGACTGCAGCAGATCAGAAGAGGAGCTGTGGATATGCACCTCAGATTCAGGAATTGATCAACTCAAAGATGGGCACAGGAAAATATCAGTTGGATAAGGAATACTTTCCACTTTATCCAGACTTTGAGGACAATGAGGTTGTCATGAATGAAGATGATCCACAATCAGTTTAAGCTCAGGAGAAGAAAGAGAAGGCAAAGAAGGAGAAGGCTGCCAAGATGCCAACTCAAGAGGAGGCATCTGAGTATTTCTTGAAAACCAAACAGGAGCAGCTTGGTTACCTTATAGCATCTACACTGAGGATTGAGAAAGGACTGGCCACCCTCACTCAGAATTGGGAGAGCCTTGAGAGAATCATGGAACAAAAATTCTATGATGTAGATGTCAAAGTAACTGAGATTCAGTCAGTTGTAGAGCAGCTGCAGGATGACATGCAGGAGAGGAAGGGCAAGACAACCACTGATGCATTTGCCAGAGTGCCCAGAGCCCAGTTGTAGTGCCAATGACAGACACTAGAGCAACAACTTCAGCACCAGCCACTTCCCCTACAGTTCCAGTGCAACCAGCTCCAGCATCCACTCCAACACCATCTACTTCAACTGAAGCCTTCGTCCAAGGAGCTATCAGGACACCACCACCAGAAGATCAAGCCTGAGAGTCGATCTAGCACTATGCATTTTCTCTGAACTTTTTGGTAACTTGTTTCCAAAGGGGGAGAAAAATGTATAGATCATAGGCTTCGAGAGAGAGTGTGTTGCTTTTGTTCTCTCTTGCTTTATTTGGTGGTTTTCCAAACTTTGTTTGCTTTTGGTTGAGATACTATGCTTGTGAGACATTGATGATCATGTGTTTGATCATAAGCTACACTTATGCATGCTTGATATTATCCTATCTATCTTATGTGTTCACTCACTATGATTGGTGATGAGTGCATGTATTCATTGTTTATTATTTTGAGCGTTCCGCCAAGATGTATGTGACATGGAAGAGTAACCCATGAGCCTAATTCATTGTGCATTTGCAGTCCAAAGAAAATCTTAACCCATGCACAAATTTAGGGGGAGCTCTTGCTTATCACATACTTCTCAAACCGACGATGTTATTCAATCTTATTATCATTTGTTGAAGCTTTGCTCTATTTGGTAATTCATAACAACATATAGCTCATTGAGCTAATGCTATTCCAAGACTATTATTTCAGGGAAGCTCAATGAATGGCATGGCATGGATGATGAAAGTGGATCCCTCAAAATACTAAGGACAAAGGATTGGCTCAAGCTCAAAAGCTCAAGACTCTTCATTTTACATTTTAGTGATCCAAGATCACATTGAGTCTATAGGAAAAGCCAATACTATCAAGGAGGGATGAGGTGTTGCTTAATGAGCCTCTTGCTTCATGTGCTTAGTGATATGCTCCAAAACCCTCAACTACTTTCCCACATCCACAAATGACCTATACCCAAAGCCAAAATCGGTCACACCGATTCTTCCTATCCGGCGCCACCGATTCCAAAAGTCATAGCCACTGCCACAAACCCTAAGAAAATCGATCTTACCGATAGGGATCTCGGTTTCACCGAGATGGGGTTGTAATCTCTCTGTTTCCCTTCGTAACGTTTCGGTCTAACCGAAGTGTGCGATCGGTCCCACCGAGATTGCAATGTAAACTCTCTGTTTCCTTTTTGTAACATTTCGGTCTCACCGAAAAGAGCAAATCGGTCCCGCCGAGTTTACCTGACCAACTCTCTGGAAAGCTTATTACCAAATCGGTCTCACCGAGTTTGTGTAATCGGTCTTACCAAGATTACGTTATGCCCTAACCCTAACCGAATCGGTCTCACCGAGATGCATGTCAGTCCCAACGAAAATCACAAACGGTCACTAGGTTTACTAAATTGGTCCGACCGGGTTTAATGATTCGGTCCCACCGAGTTTGGTAAATTGTGTGTAACAGTTAGATTTTGTGTGGAGGCTATATATACTCCTCCACCTCCTCTTCATTCGTGGAGAGAGCCATCAGAACGAACCTACACTTCCAACTTACCATTTCTGAGAGAGAACCACCTACTCATGTGTTGAGGCCAAGATATTCCATTCCTACCATATGAATCTTGATCTCTAGCCTTCCCCAAGTTGCTTTCCACTCAAATCTTCTTTCCACCAGATCCAAAACCTATGAGAGAGAGTTGAGTGTTGGGGAGACTATCATTTGAAGCAGAAGAGCAAGGAGTTCATCATCAACGCACCATTTGTTACTTCTTGGAGAGTGGTGTCTCCTAGATTGGCTAGGTGTCACTTGGGAGCCTCCGACAAGATTGTGGAGTTGAACCAAGGAGTTTGTAAGGGCAAGGAGATCGCCTACTTCGTGAAGATCTAGTGAGGCAAGTCCTTTGTGGGCGACGGTCATGGTGGGATAGACAAGGTTGCTTCTTCATGGACCCTTCGTGGGTGGAGCCCTCCGTGGACTCACGCAGCCGTTACCCTTCGTGGGTTGAAGTCTCCATCAATGTGGGTGTACGATAGCACCACCTATCGGATCCACGCCAAAAACATCCGTGTCTCCAATTGCGTTTGAATCCTCCAAACCCTTCCCTTTACTTTCTTGCAAGTTGCATGCTTTAATTACCGCTGCCTATATACTCTTTGCATGTTTGCTTGAATTGTGTGATGATTGCTTGACTTGTCCTAAAGTAGCTAAAATCTGCCAAACTCTAAAATTGGGAAAAGGTTAAGTTTTCATTGGTCAAGTAGTCTAATCACCCCCCTCTAGACATACTTCAAGGTCCTACAGTTGTTCTTGCCACGGTGACCCTCCTGGCCACCGTGCTTCTTGCCGGACCCCTTAGCACCATCCTAGCCCTTCTCCTTGTCCCGCCTTTCATACTCAGCTTTCTGCTTTTCGGCAAGCAGCTAGACCTGTCGGAAGTTCTGGAGATCGTGGCCCTTGGTGAGATGGATCTTGCAGTACTGCTTTCCGGAGCTCCCTGGCTTGTCAGCAGCCGCCAAGGCCCGGCAGGCGGCGCACCCGGCAACTTCCTTACCAAGGTCGTCAGCCTTGGCCTTCTTGGCGGCATCAAGGTCGCTGGATCCCTCAATGGCAAGCACAGTCTTGCCTTTACGCTTCCTGTTGCGGCACCCAGCAACTTCCTTGCCGGCGTCGTCATCGGTGGAGTTGGTTTCCACACTGGCATCTTCGCCGGGGTACTTCCTTCTTCAGCCCGAGCACATCTGTCAGCAGAACATAGAGTTCGGCCACATCCTTAACCTTGTTCATCGCCAGCTCTTCGCGCATCTTGGGGTAACGCACATTCTGATGAAACACGCTGATGATAGCCGCAGGGTGAATATCTGGGATGGTATACTATACACGGCTGAACCTCTGTATGTACTTGCGCAGGGTCTCTCCATCCTTCTAGGGGATGATGTGTAAGTCACTCGCCTGGCCAGGAGCTTGGTGGCCTCTGGTAAAGGCTCCAATAAACTCGTGGCACAGATCCGACCAGGAAGACATGGAGTCGACCGACAGGTGTATCAGCCATGACATGACGTTGGGATTAAGCGCCAACGGAAAGTAATTGGCGAGCACCTTGTCATCACGGGCCTCGGCAGCTTGCATCGCGATGGTGTGGATGCTGAGGAACTCCGACAGATGGGTCTTGCCGTTGTAATTTTCCCCAACATCAGGCTTGAACGTGCGATGTCAGGGCCACTGGAACTGTCATAGCTCTCGGGTGAAGGGAGGGCAACCCACCTCGTAGGGCAGGTCGCTGGAGCCCCCCGGTGCCGGGCGATCCAAAGCGGGCCCTGCACGCCTATTAGATTGACAGCGTGCCTCCCACCGCCGCTCGATAATGGTCCGGGCGTCCTCCTGGGCTCGTTCCCGAAGGACTTGACGCTAATCACAACGGGTCCGTGGGTTGGATGATGTTGTGGAAAGATTGTCGCCAGCGTCGGCCCGACGAGCCGGCGCCTGTTGCTGCTGGCATGGGGGAAGAGAGTGCACCATGGTCGCGGCGCCTCCGATCCTCCTCCCTCCGTCATGCGCCGGCTCCGGAGAGCACTGGCGCGAGGGTGCCGCCAGTTGTGGTTCATCTTTGTTGGCAAAGCTGACGAGGCTTCGAATGGTGGCCCTCCACTCGTCGAGCTTCTCTGTAGCAGGAGGAAAGTCGAGGAGCAGCTGTACACATGCCAGCGCCTCCATTGGCGTGGGAGGTGGCGACAGCCGCGTAGACCGTGATGCGCTCCGACTTCTAACCACGTTAGAAGGAGGTCTATCACGGTCTTGTGGCCGCACGTCGCTTCCACCAGCGTCTGGGCACACACACCGGCCCGATGCGTCCTGGGAGTGGTGCAAAGGGATCTTCCCATGGCGGTGCCCAGAGGCGCCGACATCGTGGTGTCGCTCATCATGCGCAGCCTGGGAAGGCCGCAGCATGGCTGCCGGCGGTGGCGTCATAGAGGCTGTCGCGCCACCCGTGGGCACACGGCTCTGCCCTCTGACCTAGTGGCACGTGGCTCGTTGTCTTGGACTCGGACAACGCCGCCAGAAAGTCGTGGATGCTCGCAGGTGGCGCCTCCGGTGCCATTCGTGGCTGCCCAGTCGCCCGCCCATACTGGTGTGGATGGGCCGGCCCCGGATGACCTGACGGCTACCACTCCCTTCTTCTTGGGGGCCATGGTGATGATGAAGTCGATACGCTAACTTCCGGACCGGATTTTCACAGCTTGCACCCCCTACCTGGTGCGCCAAAGATGTTGGGGTGAAACGACACCTATGGGATCACAATGAATCCCTACTATGATTGGCGGGGCGCGTGGCTGCAAACAGAGCGGGTTTGGAAGATCAACGCATGGGTTTTATCCAGGTTTGGGCCGGAAGTGATGCGTAATACCCTACTCCTGCTGGGTTGTGTTCATCTGGTGTTCTTGAAGTAGCTACAGAGCATGCTGAGTCAAAAAAAGCCGAATCCCCTCTCAGTATGCTGCGGGCCTCCTTTTATAGCAAAAAGGGGTTGCCATAGTGGCACACAGGAGGTGTAAAGCATACAGTAGATAAGTCTATCCCTGGGCACTGCGGGTCAAAAGGCATTCAATGCATTTCCTATGTGCCCTCCTTGCTTTATTGGGGACGGCAAGGAAGCTCGTCCCACCTGTCACCGCTTCGCCTCGCTTTGACACACGTCCGAGCTGATGAGGTGCATGGTGCCACGCTGGCTGGCTACTGCCAAGCTGGTGCGGTGGCAGAGTCTTCATGAAGATCTGCATAACACCACGCAGGTGCTTGCTGAGTTGGCTTGAGGCTGCGTGCCGCCACGCAGGCGCCTACCTAGTTGGTGGGCTGGCAGCTGCTTTGGGATGGCGGTGGAGCCTTGGAGTGGGCCTGGCTGTGGCCCCTTTGATGTCCTCGGTAAGAGTCTTGCCAGGGCCCCGGCAAGGGTCTGGTCAGGGCGCGTCATCCGTCCCCGGCAAGGGTCTTGCCGGGGGGCTTCGTCTTCTTTTTCCCACTTAGTCTTGTATGCTTCTGGTCTTCACAAAGATCTGCACACCACCATGGAGGCGCCTCCCGAGCCTTGGTTCGGTTGTTGTCGATGGTGTCAAAACTCTCAGGCTCAAGGGTGGCGACTTTGCTGGTGTTTGGGGCAAGTTGCCCCAGCAAGCCTCTTGTCAGGGCTGTGAAGGCGCCCCGGCAAGGGCCTTGCCGAGGCAGTTCACCTCGCCTTGCTCTTCTTCATGCTTGGGGTAATCTTGTGTCTCTGCTACCTCTGCCTCGCCAAGCATGGTCGCAGGCGTGGCTGCGACTGCCCGTGCACAAGTAAAGGGGTACCAAAAGGACCCCTAATTTTGTACACCAACAATATCCCCCCGCTCACTACTCGTCCACACACACCGTCTTCTTCGATCGCCCGCCGGAATCCACTTCCCCGCTGGCTCGCAGGCACCAAAAACCTCAATCACTCGGGGCCCTAAAAACCCTATGGTAGAATGGACTGACATGCAGAGCCGCGATTGGAATTCCCTCCCTGATGTTCTCTTGGAGCAGATTTGTAATCGTATGGACCTGCTCGGCACCGGCCGTCTGGCCGCATGCTTGGTGTCTTTGTATCGTCTACTCATCTACAACTGGCCGGCCCTTTTCAAGACACCCTTCTTGCTGATGCACGATCCTCGCATGTGGCTCAGACACCGACTTGACAATCCTACGGAGGTTGTTGTGGTGCCCCTCAACATGCTACCACTACCCGTCCACTTGTCCTTCATGCGCGGCCACTACTGGGCGGGCATGAAGGCCAACTAGATCGTCCTCATCCACCAATCCGGTAGTCTATGACGTCTCATGGATATCTACACCCAGTGAGAGATCACCCTTCCATCGTTGGATACCGCCGCTGTCGAGCCTCGCCGCCCGCCGGACACTCCTGCCTACTACGCACAAGACACGTCGAGCTTTTGGCTCGACCTCTGTTTGCTGAAGGTTGTAATACGCGAAGTGCCCACACCATCAGAAGACTACATGGATTACAAGCTCATTGCCTTGTTCAACATGGGATTAGTCTATTTGGAATCTGGTCGCCATACATGGTTATGGCTCATCGTCAATCCTGTTGAGCCAACATTTTTGTCTGATGCAATAGTGCATGATGGCATCATTTACGCGGTTGACGCACAGATTGGCTACCTATACTGGTGGAATCTGTCGTCATGTAATTGTTCTATCTCATCTCATCTTTACCTTATGAATACGACTGCCTGCTAATTGTTACAAATTTGGAATAGATAGTATGTCTATAACCACATGATTGCTATATGTTCCTCTCATTTCCTAGAGTTTTATGACCACACATGTTATTGTTAGAGTTGATATGAGAACAATTGGCATCTAATGTGTGTTAGAATAGATATTATGAGTATAACCTCATGATTGCTATATGTTACTCTCATTTCCAAGATTTTTATAACAACGCAAAGTTATTGCTTAGAGTTGATATGAGAACAGTAGCAAGTGCTATGGTAGAATATGAGTAGGCCCTATCATAGCTATTTTCCTCTCATTGTTACATGATGTCTGAACCATGACATATTGCTAAAATATGAAAGCCATTGGCTTATTTTTTAACTTGGGGTATGATTATGACCACATCATTGCAATTCTCTATCTATGATATGTGTCACTGTTATAATAATATTAATTCCACACATACTCTGAACATGATTGTATATTTTTGTCCTTTTGGTCTCCAATTTGATTTGTTGTAGCAGACGCAAATGCTTGGCCTTCATGATTCTAGGACCTGGAATCATACCAGTCAATGGGTGGTGGTTTATCGCTCGTTCAGCTACCGGCGATCATTTGATGCTCATTTTCACGTACCAAATTGACCAAACCATTACATCAAACCACATGCAGTACAATGCCTGGGGCGTTCGTGACTGTGACGGCTATGGCTGCTTCATGTTCGAGAAGGATCCCAGCTCCGTTGGGCTAGGCGTATTCAACTAGAGGCGGGTTTACAGCCTCGGCAACCACTCCATGTTCCTCGGGCTCATTATCTGATCATCCAACCAATCATCCATCATATCACCGGCGATGATTACCGTTCTATGCAACTTCCATTCGCCAGGGCGAACTGTCTTTACACATCATACCATGGGTTTCATGAATCACCATATCCATAGATTCGTCCACACAGCTTATTGCCAAATAATCTTCAGTGTGTGAAAGGCATCAAGCTTCCATGCGATGGATGGCTTTTGCAAACCCGACATGCGGCTATGTGGTTCATGCTAATAGCAAATATGCACAACTTGATTCGCATTGATATCTAGACTGAGCCATGTATCCTACTGCTATAGCATGACCCTCTTTTGTTGGATATTATGTACTATTGTTAGTTTGAAGGATAGATACCTTTTTGGGAGCAAGTGCATCCTAACTCACCTACGTAGGATGTACTGATAATGATGACGGAGATGCTGTGCAAAAGCCATATATAT
>NC_041382.1:393897908-393905925 GCF_002162155.2 Triticum dicoccoides
TATATATATGGGCACACATCTGGGCTATTCTGTTACGCGTAACAGAATATTATTCTGTTACCCTTTTTGAACTGATGAATTCGAGCGGTTGTACTGATGATGTCATTTCGTCGAACTGATCGTTTTTTATTAAAAGTACAAATAAAAGGGATCTCCACGTTCCGCCGGCAACTCCAGCCGTCGACGGAGTTGCTTGCGCTGATCCCTCCACCCGCTCGCCTTCTTCCCGGCAACCCAGGCCCCACCCTAGGCGCGGCGATGGGCGCCCGAGCACGGGTGACGGCGGCGGCGCTCGCGAGGGCGGACGTCGGCGGCGACATCGTCCACCAGGACGTCGACGCGCCCAAATCCTCGGCTACTCAAACGACTTCATGCTCGTACGTTCCCTCCCCTCCCCCTCCTCCCCCTCCTTCTCCTCCTCCTCCCCGCCTTTCCCCAGCGAGTGGAGCGGCCGGCCTGGTTCCTGCTTTTGAGCCCATGGCCGGGTGGCCGGCGGAGCTCTGTTCTGGCTGGGAGCGCGACCCCGAAGCCTCCCGATTCTGAATCCGTGGCCGGGTGTCCGGCGGAGCTCCGTTCTGTCCGGGCACGCGACCCCGAAGCCTCCCGATTTCGAGCCCGTGGCCGGGTGGCCGGCGGAGATTCGTTCTGGCCATTCCTCACCCCAAGGCCATAGTCCACCTGATGCCACCGACCGTTCATCAGCTTAAAAGCCCAAATTTGACACTCGGCCCCTATAGGTATTCTCCGTCTCTCCAGCCGCCAGACATGAAGAAGAAGTCCGCGACTCTGGCGGCAGTTGCCCACGGCCAATGAGAAGGAAGTCGCGGTAGTTCCAGGGACAAGAAGATGACAGCAGCCCCCCGACAGCCTCCTGCAAGCACAGCGAGGTTCATGCCGTCGTCTGCTGCAGTTCTCTATTTTGTGTTTTTTCTGAAGATAAATGGAAGTGCAAATGCAGTCCGCTAGTGATTTCCTCTTGAGGTTCATTTTACTTATGTTTGCAGGTAAAAAGGGTGGTGTGGTTCGGTTGGATGCCCCGTTACTAAAAAATCTTGTTGAAAAACTGCAGGTTTCTGTAAAGATATATGTTTGAGTGTACGCCCCTTTGCTCTCACCTCTGCTGTTCATAGTTCTATGATATTCTCTGAGTACTTGTCAATGTATGTCTAGGTGCAAGTGGGTTGATGTGCTACCCATTTCCTTTAACAATGAGATTTCACTAGAAGTTCATTCACTTTACGCAAATATCACTTAACTAGATGGGTTGGTGCGTCGCTCAACAGCCCATACTTGCATCCATAATTAGATATAAAATATACTGAAGAGAAGTACATATATAGCCATGATTGTGTGATAAATTGTTTGTCAGGATATAGCTGAACTTGATTAATCCTATATTGTAGACAGAGTGTCCGAATTTACCAAGGTGTTAGCTTTCTTATTCAGGAAGAGGTTGTCAAGAAGACAAAATCAGTTGGGAAGCTCAAACAAGAAGCTGAGAATTGCCTATAATAGAGTGAAAGATTTAACAATGAGAAGGCTGAGTTTGAGCAAGCTTCCTTCACAAAAGGTACAGTTCCTTGTCTCGACCACTTTCTTGTGTGCCTGTCGCCAGCTAGCGATGTTTGGTTATGCAATTTTTGTGTGAAGTTCACCCTCGGCATGGACAGCATGTCATGGACCCTTTGTTCCTGGCCTCCACTCCGTCGAGGCACATATGAGGGTTACCATGATTCTGGTAGTGCTTGTTCTACCATCAGGTGGAGGGCTATGAGGATGTTGTGGCAATAAGACTATGATGCCATATAGGTTCAATCAGTATATGAAGCAGATGCCACGTACTATATTGCTTACCTGTGCAGGGCTAAGAGGAAGTTGATGCATGGCAGGGGACGGAGGTGCAGCGAGATCCTGGAGAGGCCGCGCCGATGCATCTTCCAAAGGGTGACTCGAAACCAGCAGAGGGACAGGGATCATGCGAAAATGCTGATTCAGTGAAAATCTAGAAACTCAACTCGTGGGCCATCGGATCAATAAGGAGCGCACAGATGAGATGGTGGGCTTGCTAATCACCTGGTTGTACATTTACACGGGGCTGACTGTATTCATGGCAAATTTGTTGGCAACAAGTAGGGTGATTCATGGAAAGTAAAATGGTTATTTTCTCTGATCTAAACATGTGATAAAAAACATGGCAATTTCTGAAACTTTTATTTGTACTAATCGTTTGTTTGTAGTTGAACGGTTTCTCATACTATGTTCGAACTTATATATATATTTTATTCATGGAAAGTAAAATGGTTATTTTCTCTGATCTAATTCAAACTGATCATTTCTTTTATTTTGAACTGATCATTTTTTATTTCGAATGCTCATTGTTTTTACTTCAAACTAATTTTTTAATTTGAACCGGTCAATTCTTTTATTTCGCAATGATCTTGTTTTAAATTTGTACTGATCGATGCTTACATTTTTAATACAAACCATTTTTTCCTTTCTTGCACAAACATTGAACCGTCGTGCACACTCTTTATGTAAGCTCAATAATTTTTAGACATATGAATGAACATTCCCTATTTGTCAACTTAGAACTTTTGTAAAAAAACTCTGAACTTGTCATATCCTCGAGTTTGAACTGATGTAAATATTTTTTGCCAAATTGCTCCAGGTTTCTGTATGGTACACACACCACCTTGATGAGCCAATGTACAAGTTCATATCACTTGAACAATGATCACTTGAACTAATTGGAGAATAATATGCGAGCTTATAGCATTTGATCACTTGAACTTATAGCAATAGAAATAAGAAATGTGTACGGCCTCCGACCTGTGGAAATTATAAAAAAATGTAAATACTAGTACTGCAACCAACATTTATAAAACTATATAAACTACACCACACGTGTATACTGGTTTATTTGAATATCCCATAAATATAAAATCCGTATAATTAGAATAAAAATGCTTTTTCCTGTCGGAAAAAATAGAATACTCGTACTGATCTCTTTGTGTTTTTGTACTGAGGAGGTATTTTTGGAAGAGTAATTTTGAATGGTTCCGGAAGAAAATACTTGAACTGATGTCCGTATGATTTTTTACTGAGCGTGCTTTCGCAGACTAGACTTTACTCTCATTTTTTGGTATGGCTTTTCCTCGTAATTTTCCAATGGTTTATGGTATCATAGTCGTCGAACTTGCATGGTTTATATCATTGTACTGAATGATATTTTTTCAAAACGATATTTTTTTCAAAACAGAGTACTAGTACTGAGCGCAGTTTTGTGTTTGTATTGAGCATTCTGTTTTTTTTTGTTCGAAAACAGAGTAGTTGAAATGATCTCTGTATGTGTTTGTACTGAGCATGTTTTCACAGATGGGATGTCATTTTTTTAACTTGCATAATAAAACAGTGGACTTATATCTCCGGATGTTTTGAACAGCCTCCCGTTGAGACATGGACTTATATAACTGAACCTTTTTTGGGATTACAATTTTAGATTTGTTTTCTCGTCCAAACTAACGACACCATCAGCTCCGAATTTGCATGGTTTCACTAGTTGAACTGATGGATGTTTTCCTTTTGTTTCGTTCAAACTCAAACATTTTTTGCAATGAAGGTATGTAGTTCCTTTTTGTTTGCGACTTGAACAATTTTCATGATTTTTGTAATAAATATTTTGTACTTCTTTTTATTTTCTTCAAATGATCATTTGAACTAATTGTCAACCACAAACTTTTGTAAAAAAAATCTCTGAACTTGTCGTATCCTCGAGTTTGAATGGATGTAAATACTTTTTGCCAAATTGCTCCATATGGTACGCACACAACCTTGATGAGCCAATGTAAAAGTACATATGAATTTCCCGGATTTGACAACGCATACTTCAGTACATAGCGCACCATTAAATTGCTGCACAATGACTAAAAATGCATAAAAACTGCCAAAGATGCATAGTGCACCATTGAGGTATTAACCATTCATACTTTCTAGATACATTACAGTGCATCTACATACCAAAGGTATGTGTACAGCAAGAATCTGAAAAAAAATCTGAATCCCTCTCACGCTTTTGTACTTGGTCTTCTCACATTTATCTCATTTTCCACATTACTTCTTCCTCTTCTACTAGTACCTCTCACTGCCTTCTTTGATTCTGCACCCAGCAAGCCCAAGATGTCCATCAATAAAAAACAGACAAACACTGCACAAAAAGATGTTGTTAATAGGGTTGCAAGAATGCTAAAAAATACAATATAAACAATGATGCTAGAATAGTAATTGTGTAACACCATTCGACAACTACAATTCGTGAAGGAAATATATCAAAACATCCACCAAAGAGGTGCATGAATATTAGTTTCCCATGGATTTTATAAAAACTATATGTAGGTAGCCAGCTTTTCTCCTCTTTTTTTGCATACTCAAAGAATATGAAGTCTGAAAGGTTCTAATTATAAAACACACTCTAAAGCAAACCTATTTTCCTATTCCACGTCAAAATATAAATTGTTTGAGGATAATCCAACTTGGAAAGGTAGTCATCTTTTCCAAGGGACCTTCTCTAAGCAATAAGAAGAAAGTTCATGCCACAAAAGGGAACTTCTCTAAGCAGTAAGTAGAAAGTTCAGGTCACAAAGTCTACTCTTAGACATATAGACAATAAAATAAAACAATGATCACTTGAACTAATTGGAGAATAACGTGCGAGCTTATAGCATTTGATCACTTGAACTTATAGCAATAGGAATAAGAAATATGTACAGCCTCCGACCTATGGAGATTAGAAGAAATTTGTAAATGCTAGTACGGCAACCAACATTTATAAATACTAGTGAACTTGAACTTATGGTCTCTCGAGATTTGAACTGATTGTGTTACAAGCACACGCACAAAAATCCAACGAAGCTGATATCAATACATGTTAAAAAGATAATCAAGTCCATGTATATTAATTTTGAGAAGTTCAGAAAGAAACTTTTTTAAAAGTTTGTACTGAAAAGATGTGCAAACATATGCAAACATATTTAGTGCTTTTTTTAGGAAGGAACTCAATTCAACAAAACATATGCAAACATCTCGGCTTCGAACTTCTGTATTTTTTATTTGAGCTTTCTTCTCTTGAGATTTGAACTGATTTGTGTTACAAGCACACGAACAACTCCGAATGAGATGATGTTAGTACATGTAAAAAAGATGACCAAGTGCATGTATATTAACCGGAGAAGTTCAAAAAGGAGCTTCATCTTCACCATACTGACTAGACCAATACTGAAAAATTGAAGTACGAGAGGGATACCAGCTTAAGTTCAAACTACACAAACATAAGCTGGAAGCTCTATGCAAAGTAAACTAGCATCTATTTTTGAAAGCATCTAAATGGATGGTTATAGGTTTAGACAGAAGTTAAGTTTCAGCAATGCCCTTGCGGCAAAGCAAACTAAAATGTATGATTTTGCCTCAGGACTCTGCACATTTAAAGCATAATGCACTAAAAAGAACACACAAGTTGAACTGAAAATCAAAATAAAATTTGGGGTAGCATGCCTATGAGGAAGGAGGTCGAGGGCAGCAGGGCGCACAGTGGGCGAAGGACGCACAAGGAAGATGAGTTACCTCGTCGCTAGGCCGCGAGGCGACCTCCATCATGGAGGTCCTTGGGTTGGAGCGCATCAGCAACGAGTGGTGGGGCTGTGACAGGGGACATGTTGCAGCGTGCACGCATGGTGACGTCATCCTTGTCGTCATGGAGAAGTAGGACTGCTGGAGACATTGCAAAGCAGCACAACAATATTACATATTTTCTAAAGTTGTGTAAAACATGTTTGAGATTATCAACAATACACATATTTTATCTTTTAGATATCAGTTCAAGAGTCGAAAACTTTTCGAACTGATGTTTTTCTGTCATCGAACTGATGTACTTTTTTGTATTTTTAATTGTTGTAAAATATGTAGTTGAACTTATAGATTTCCATTTTATAATTTTGCTCTTATAAAGATCCTATATGTTTGTTTACGTACTGAAAATGGAATACATACTGACCTTGACAATACGGAAACAACAATACTTCATACTCATTCTCTCTTTGTTTCCATATGGTTAGAGCTTACAGCCACATTAGCAAAATCTTTTATTGTATTTTGTAATAATATGACATATAGTATAAAACCAAACTGGGAACACATACAATAGAACTTTTTCTGTACTTATTTTTTGAACTGATGACATATATACATGGTGAACTATAGAGCATCAGTTTTTGCAGTAAACACAACTCATATTTTCAGAATCAGGAGATGGATCGAACTGATTGTTCTAGGTACGGTGAACTGATTTTTGCAGATAAAAATCTAGTTTCTAGGTACGGCGGACTGCTGCTCGCGACTAACTCGACCATCTCGATGCCATGGGGTTGAACTGAGGACGGCTATGGGAGTAGGGAGCATCGAGCGCGGAGGGTGGTGGCGCATACCTAGGTGAAGCAGGAAGGAGACGCACATGCGAACAAAGGCTGGCTGCTTTGGCCCCCGCGGTTGGAGGCCGTCTTTAGCCATGGCAAGCACCAGGGTGCGCCTTCCTCAGTTGCGGAGCAACTTGCACCTCCACACTTTCCCACAAATTGTCCAGAACACAACTTTCAGCAACACGATAAGTAGTAGTAGTAGTAGCATTAATGTAGGTGGCAAGGTAGCAGTGGCAAAAAAGTAGGCAATTATTCTTAATTTGCTCCACAACAGCTTTAGTTCACATTTCCTAAGTTGGAAAAGAAAGACAAAACGGATAGAAAATCCCCCAGTTGGGGTAGTGAACCTTTTTACTGAACAACTACAATTCTACCATATAGTGAACTGTTGTATAACTAGGAAATAGTCTGATTTTTTTGCACAAACACCGTACTATTTTATATGTTTTCCAAGAACTTGAGATAGCTCACGTACTGAACTGAGAACACCTAGTTTGTGTTTCAGGAAATAAAATAGACACCCTCTGCTTTTTGTGATAAAACTAGTGTGGACTTGGGAGGAGCGGCAGTGTGGGCGAACAATTAACCTCTCTTTTTATCTTGCTCCTGAATGCATGCAGCTGGGATCCCGAGGCGACAGAGGTGGTCGTCGCGCGGCGGGGAGGAGCAGGAAGGTGTGTAGGTGGTTGTTGCCGATGCTCCTCCTTCCCACTGGTGGCCGCCCCTGTGGAGGCAGATCCATGGTCCGTCGCGGAGGTGGGAGGTGAGGGCGTGGTGCGTCGCCGGACGTTAGATGAAATTCGAACTAGATTAGATGAAATTCTACACACACAAAATGCACTGCGGGAACTAGATTAGAAGAATTCTTTTTTCACATTTGAACCACTGAGATTTTGCATAGTGTACTTATATAGTTTCATCTTTATAGCAAGCTACAGTAGAAATGAAAATAAGTTGGAGGGAGCATGCTAGATTAGAAGAAATTCTTTTTTCACATTTGACACCTGAACTTCGACTTGTTATTCCCAACAAACTCCCCTTGAATGTTTTGTTTTTTTTGAACTTCCCAAATTTACGTTTTCGAACTAATTGAATAGTAGTATATGAGCTCACCAACACGATGAAATTTCTACTGAACACTAAGGTGCATAATATACACACAAGGTACCTGAACAATTTACTTAGCCTGGTCGAAGGAGAAGGTGCAACAGCAGCAACAAGTTGTGAAAGAAGAACTTGTCGCCTGTGGAGATGTTAGCCTGCACGCAGCTACTTGAGCGACCGGCCGTGGAGCAAGCAGTTGGACTGCCGAGTTGGACGGCGCACTGTGGCCACCGGATGCGGTGACACGAAGCGACGGCTCGCTGCGGGGGTGGGGGTAGGTCGCCAAGGCAGAGGTAGGGACGGCTGGTCGTGGCGATTGGTGGCGCTACGGTGGCTCCCAACAGTGGCGGCTAGAAGCAGCAGGGCCGGCGGTGGCATGTGGAAGCAGGGGGCCGGCGGTGGCGTGTGGAAGTAGGGGGCGGCGGTGGCGCGTGGAAGCAGGGGGC
>NC_041382.1:393906527-393918962 GCF_002162155.2 Triticum dicoccoides
GGCGGGATCCGGGAGGAGGTGGGGGCGGGGCGGCGGCGGGATCCGGGAGGAGGTGGGGGCGGGGCGGCGCCGAGAGACGGGGAGGAGGTGAGGGCGGGCGGCGCCGGGAGCCTGGGAGAAGGTGGGGAGCGGGGAGAAGGTGGGGGCGAGCCACGCCGGGAGCCTGGAGAAGGTGAGACCGGGGGTGAGTCGTATGGGTGGGGTGGGTTTTTTTTCAGTACCCGGCGGGTTAATTAGCTGATCTGAAAAAACGGATGCGCGTCTATATATGGTGAGGGGTAACAAAATAATATTATGTTACCGGTAACAGAATAGTCCAGCCCTATATATATAGTCAACCCGACGGTACGGAGAAGAGAAAAAAGAAAAGAAAAATCCCACCCGGCCGAGCCACGAGCTCGCCTCCCATCTGAATCTCCAGCGCGCCGCCACCACCGGCCCCTGTCCATTCGCTGTGTGCCGCCACCACCGGCTCGCGCCCCTTCGCCGCGCGCCGTCCTGGTCGCCGCCGCCGGCCTTGCATCGCCCCAACGCTCGACGCCCGAATCTCGCAAGCCCGCCGCTCACCGCTCCCTTGCCAAGTCCGTCCAGGCAGCCACCATACTCGCCGCCTTTGCCGACTTCCCCTACGGTGCCAATCTCAAGAGCCCCGACAACTTCTCCGACAGCTCGATTCTGTGCATCCCAGCTCGATTACTTCAAGGAGGAGGAGGAGGACGAGGTGGAGCTCCTGGACACGGCCGCCTGTCCCGGGGAGGTCTGCAGCAACGGTGGCCTCTGGTGCATGCGGAGGTCTATGTGGAGGCGGAAATTTAATTCCACCTCACCTCGGGCTGCCGGCCCCCCCAAGTTCCTGCTGCCAGCGGCCTCCCGAAGCTCCTGTCGGCCTCCTCCCCGAGCCCCAAGCACGAACAAGGTACCGTGCTGCACACGTGAAAGTCACCCAGCTACTCCCTGTAAGCCAAACCCCCTTTTGAAATTGAGCAGTTGGCCAAATTAACTAGGAAACCACACGCTTGCATCCAGTAGCTTGATCTGCTGGTGCTAGGAGGGGATTACTATTAGAGCCACAGCCGGTGCTGAGCACTCATAGTTTCAGGTTATTATTTCTTAGTTAATTTGTTTGAGATGGATGTGGCTGATTCGATTGGAAATAATTCTTGCAGTCTGTAACCCAGTTTATGCCTCAAATAACAGTTAGATCTATTGATTGATTCCTGACATCAACGCACTGAATGGACTCAAAAACGGAGAGGTGCCATGGTGTACTGTGGGTTTCAGCCTTTCGGGAGATGCATAGTTCAGCAATGTTCTGTACTATTGGAGCAAGCTTTTCATCCATAAACTCTTGTTGGAAATATGAGCAATTTCCCAAGAGATTTTATTAACAGGAATACTAGATAAAGCATGACTAAAATAGTAGAGATAAAGCACGTCATGCGTTCTGACAGAGAGAAGGTAAATAGCTTCTGCATATATGAACCGTAGCCTAACATATCTATAGCAGACAGTAGAACTAGTTGCATATATGAAGTAGAACCTAACATATGTAGGGCAAGTACTAGTAGAAGTAACTGTGGCAGGACATGTGACAGAAAGAAGAAGACATACGGGACAGCAGCAGGAGTAGCACTGGACTTGGGGTCGGTGTCCTCGCCAGCCATGTCATCGAGGAGGTTGTCGACGTCGGGGAAGAAGTCGTCGTCGGGGAAGTAGTCGTCGGCGACCGGATCGTCCGTGATGAAGCAGCCAGTAGTCGCGCTGAGTGCTCCCCAAAAACCTTATCACCCTTTTCCCGTACAGGACTCAAAAGGTGCGGTTCCGGAGGCCTACTGTCCCGACTCGCGGTGCACGCCGCAAGCCGGGATGAGGAAGACAACAGCAGTGCAGAGAATGGAACTTGTGTGGCGAGAGGAAGAGGACCTTCTGATGTGTCTCTCTGGAGAGGAGCGACCTCCCTTATATAGGCACAAGAGATGGATGCGAACAGGCTGCGATGGGAGGTGAAGCAACGGAGGGAGGCGAAGTGAACAGGCGGCACGCGAAGGGTGCGCCGTTCATATTAATTGTCCACTGCCGCAAAACTTTCCAGCTCCCAAGTGACCTTTCATATATCCGTAGTGCGTGGCAAAAATTAGACATCGGCTCGGCTCATTCCCGCAACCCGCGGCGCGTCGTGACGAGACGAGGCGAGGCGAGGCGAGGCGAGGCGAGGCGGGCGGCGGAGGAGGAGCGCGCGTGGATGTCCCTCTTGTTCTCATGCTCGTACAAGTAGGGAAAGAACCTCCCTTATAAGGAGGTCCAACTCCCACTAGACTAGCAATGTGGGACTAAACTTTAGTAGTATCCCTTGCCTTGCACAAATGGGCTAAGTGGGCCTCTAGGATTTATTAGGAATTTCTGAAATAGTTATTGGGCTGCCCCAATATAGACTAAATTCCAGCAATCCCCCACCAGATCCCAGAGGCACACAGAAATTTGCCTTTGGTTCCAAAACACTGTTTTATATACCAGTACTGCAGTGGAGACTGTTAAGTTGAACTTCCACCTAGAACTCTATGCTACACTAGTAAGCAACTTGAACAGTGGACTATGCCTTGAACTGCAAGTTTTCTGCGAATCTAGCTTCACATAAAGTCTTGACCGATACGTGGCTACCGAGGGTCTTCCCCGCGGGTGGAGCTTATGCGTCATACTCCATGACCTTTCATGAGTTTACTAGAGAGAACCCTACTCTCATAGATTGCGACGTTTGACAATCAGACTCATATAGGTGTGTTCTTCAAAAGATGTTCTGCAGGACAACATCTCTGCTTCAAAGAGCCACTTAGAACACATTAAGATATACATCAACCTGCCATGCAGATTAGGAGAGTATTGCATCTTCATGGAGTGGTATTTTTAATAGTAAGGATACTCTCCTCACAGTTGACCAACAGCTTGTCTTCCACATCTAATTCACGGGATCTCCGATCACAAAGAATAGGTTACCACTGTGAACAACTCATATTGTGGGTCTCATACCCATCTCCCTCGATGCATTATCTATCACATTACGCGATAGACCCTTAGTAAAAGGATCTGCCAGATTTTTAGACGTTTGGATATAATCCAACGCAATAACTCCGGAGTTTTTCATTTTCCTGACAGACTTTAACCTTCTCTGAACGTGTCTTGATGACTTCATGTTATCCTTTGAGCTGCTCACTTTTGTGATCACAGTTTGATTGTCGCAGTTCATAAGGACACCCGGTACAGGTTTCTCAACTACCGGCAAGTCATTCAAGAGCCGGCGAAGCCAATCTGCTTCAACCGTAGCTGTATCTAGTGCTGTGAGTTCTGCTTCCATTGTTGACCTCGTTAAGATGGTCTGCTTGCAAGACTTCCAAGAAACAGCGCCACCTCCATGAGTGAACACATATCCGCTCGTGGCCTTTATCTCATCAGCATCTGAGATCCAGTTTGAGTCACTATACCCTTCAAGCACCTTTGGATGCCCAGTGTAGTGAATTCCATAATTTACAGTGCCTTTCAAATAACGCAAAACTCTCTCTAGAGCTTTCCAATGCACATCTCCCGGTTTTGAGACAAACCGGCTCAGCTTGCTAACAGCAAAGGAGATGTCGGGTCTTGTAGCACTGGCTAAGTACATAAGAGAGCCAATAATCTGAGAATACTTCAATTGATCTCTAGCAATTCTTCGATTCTTTCGAAGCAGCACGCTAGCATCATATGGTGTTGGAGAGGGCTTGCAGTCACTATAGCCAAAGCGACTCAAGATTTTTTCCACATAGTGAGATTGAAGCAATGTAATCCCACCATCATCATCTCTCAACAACTTGATGTTCAGAATGACATCAGCCACTCCTAAATCCTTCATCTCAAAACAGCGAGATAGGAAATCCTTGACCTCCTTATTAACATTCAGATTTGTTCCGAAAATCAGTATGTCATCAACATACAAGCAAAGCATAACTCCCTCGCCCCCACCATGGCGATAGTACACACATTTGTCAGCTTCGTTCACAACAAAGCCTGCAGCTGTTAAAGTTCTTTCGAACTTCTCATGCCACTATTTGGGTGCTTGCTTGAGTCCATACAAAGACTTCAGCAACTTGCACACTTTCCCTTCCTGACCATCTATTATAAACCCATCTGGTTGTTCCATATAAATTTCCTCATCCAACTCTCCATTTAGGAAAGCAGTCTTAACATCCATTTGATGAACGAGAAGACCATGTGAGGCAGCTAGTGAAAGTAGAACTCGAATAGTGGTCAGTCGAGCCACAGGTGAGTAAGTATCAAAGAAGTCTTCACCTTCCTTTTGGGTATAACCCTTAGCCACGAGCCGAGCTTTGTACTTTTCGATAGTACCATCAGGCCTAAGCTTCTTCTTGAATACCCATTTGCATCCTATAGGTTTGCACCCATAAGGACGATCAGTTATCTCCCAAGTTTCATTCGCCAAGATGGAATCCATCTCGCTACGAACTGCTTCCTTCCAGTAGTCAGCATCTTCAGATGCATAGGCCTCTGAAATAGAACTGGGAGTGTCATCTATGAGATACACAAGAAAATCATCTCCAAAGGACTTTGCAGTCCTCTGTCTCTTGCTCCTAGTAGGAACTTCATTGTTCTCCTCCACAGGACTTTCAAAGTGTTTCATCGAAATGGCAGGTTCAGTAATTGTAACTGGTTCCTGATTCGATGAACTAGGCATCTCCTGATTAGATGAGGTAGCCATATCCTTCATGGGAAAGATATGTTCGAAGAAAGTCGCATCATTCGACTCCATGATCGTACCAACGTGCATGTCCGGTACCTCAGATTTTACAACCAAGAATCTATAGCCGATGCTATGAAAAGCATATCCCAAGAAAACACAATCCACAGTCTTTGGTCCAAGTTTCCGCTTCTTTGGAATTGGAACATTGACTTTCGCCAAACAACCCCATGTTCGCAGATAAGAGAGTTTTAACCTTTTCTTCTCCCATTCCTCGAATGGAGTTATCTCTTTGTTCTTTGTGGGGACTCGATTTAGGACATGACATGCTGTCAATATCGCCTCCCCCCACCATGCCTTGGAGAGACCCGATGTGTCTAACATGGCGTTAACCAAATCAGTTAGAGTATGGTTCTTTCTTTCGGCCACCCCATTTGACTGAGGTCAGTAGGGAGGCGTCCTCTCATGGATTATACCATGTTCCGCACAAAAAGCATCAAATTCATTGGAAAAATACTCTCCACCACGGTCGGACCTAAGCCTCTTGATTTTTCGATCAAGTTGGTTTTCCACTTCAGCTTTATAGATCTTGAAAAAGTTCAAAGCCTCATCCTTAGATTTCAGAAGATACACACAGCAGTATCTAGTGGAGTCGTCAATTAACGTCATGAAATATTTCTTTCCACCTTTTGTCAAAACACCATTCATTTCACATAGATCTGAATGTATAAGTTCTAGTGGTGCAAGATTTCTCGTCTCCGCAGTCACGTGAGATTTACGAGGTTGCTTAGATTGCACACACACTTGACACTTAGATCCCTTAACGGTGGTGAAACTAGGGATTAAGTTCAACTTCGCTAGTCGGGACATGCAACCAAAGTTAACATGACAAAGTCGTGAATGCCACACATTTGATTCACTATTGTTGCAAATATGATTAACAACTTTATTGCAAACATCTGATAAGGATAAACGAAACAGGCCTCCTGACTCATAGCCTTTACCAACAAAGGTTCCATACTTGGATATTACAAATTTATTCGACTCAAAGACAAGCTTGTAGCCATCTCTACACAGAAGAGATCCGCTAACAAGATTCTTATTGACGGAGGGGACATAATGCACGTTCTTCAGCCGCACGATCTTTCCCGAAGTAAACTTCAGATCGACCGTGCCAACACCACGAACAGAAGCACTTGAACCGTTGCCCATCAGCACGGTTGAAGTCCCTGCGGTCTGATAAGACGAAAACATGGAAATATCACCGCATACATGCACATTAGCACCCGTGTCAATCAACCAATCAGGAGAATGACATACTGAAAGAATAGTGGGAAATATACCATACCCAGCATCCTTCATGTCAATGTCTCCGATGACAACATTAGCGGTCTTGCCGCCTTTCCCAGGATGACGCTTGTCATAGCGATTGGGGCAACTAGGAGCCCAATGATCAGGATCTCCACACACATGACAAGCACCTTTCTTCTTGTCATTCTTCTTCTTGAAGTTCGTGTGCTACACAGCCTTGTTCTTCCCATCAAACTTTCCTTTACCATCAAACTTGCCCTTGTTCTTGAACTTGTGGGGCTGGAAGTTCTGCTTCTGTACCACATTGGCACTAGATCCTCCCTCAATACCTCGAGCACGTGTGTCCTTTGCTCTCGCCTTTTCTTCCACATCAAGAGTGCCAATGAGATCCGGGACGAAAAACTCCTGCCTCTTATGCTTCAGCAAGGTAGCAAAGTTCCTCCATGAAGGAGGAAGCTTAGTGATGATACCTCCGGCAACAAACTTGTCCGGTAGCGTACAACTGAAGTGCTCAAGTTCTCTAGCAAACGACTGTATCTCATGAGCTTGCTCAACCACGGAGCGCTCTTCAGTCATCCTGTAATCATAGAATTGCTCCATGATGTACAGCTCAGTGCCAGCATCCGAGACCCCAAACTTGGCCTCGAGTGCATCCCACATATCTTTTCCATTATCAATTGACGCATAAGCATCAACTATGGTCTCTCCAAGAACACTCAAGAGAGCAGCCTTAAACAGAGTATCCATTTTCTGAAAAGCTTGTGCTTGTTGAGCATCAAGCTCTCCTTCAGGTTTGCCAAGCTTGGCGTCATAGCAACTCATTGTTTGAAACCATAAGACTGCTCTCACGCGCCACCTCTTATAGTGGATACCCTCAAACATAGGAGGTCTCATGGAAGCAGCAAAACCATTCGAGGTAAATTGCCTATAATAAGGTTTTTGGATTGTTGGAAATATGAGCAATTTCCCAAGAGATTTTATTAACAGGAATACTAGATAAAGCATGACTAAAATAGTAGAGATAAAGCACGTCATGCGTTCTGACAGAGAGAAGGTAAATAGCTTCTGCATATATGAACCGTAGCCTAACATATCTATAGCAGACAGTAGAACTAGTTGCATATATGAAGTAGAACCTAACATATGTAGGGCAAGTACTAGTAGAAGTAACTGTGGCAGGACATGTGACAGAAAGAAGAAGACATACGGGACAGCAGCAGGAGTAGCACTGGACTTGGGGTCGGTGTCCTCGCCAGCCATGTCGTCGAGGAGGTTGTCGACGTCGGGGAAGAAGTCGTCGTCGGGGAAGTAGTCGTCGGCGACCGGATCGTCCGTGATGAAGCAGCCAGTAGTCGCGCTGAGCGCTCCCCAAAAACCTTATCACCCTTCTCCCGTACAGGACTCAAAAGGTGTGGTTCTGGAGGCCTACTGTCCCGACTCGCGGTGCACGCCGCAAACCGGGATGAGGAAGACAACATCAGCGCAGAGAATGGAACTTGTGTGGCGAGAGGAAGAGGACCTTCTGATGTGTCTCTCTGGAGAGGAGCGACCTCTCTTATATAGGCACAAGAGATGGATGCGAACAGTGGCAAAAATTAGACATCAGCTCGGCTCATTCCCGCAACCCGCGGCGCGGCGCGGCGCGTCGTGACGAGGCGAGGCGAGGCGAGGCGAGGTGAGGCGGGCGGCGGAGGAGGAGCGCGCGTGGATGTCCCTCTTGTTCTCATGCTCGTACAAGTAGGGAAATAACCTCCCTTATAAGGAGGTCCAACTCCCACTAGACTAGCAATGTGGGACTAAACTTTAGTAGTATCCCTTGCCTTGCACAAATGGGCTAAGTGGGCCTCTAGGATTTATTAGGAATTTCTGAAATAGTTATTGGGCTGCCCCAATATAGACTAAATTCCAGCAACTCTAAGGTCACTTACCTTCTCTTTCTTTTCATCTGCAATTTTATGTAATGCGCAACCCCTTTCTTCAAAGTTGTTTGCTAATGTATGAGCCCAATCTAAAATTAATTAGGCTAATGGTGAGTGTTTTAGTTTCCTAGATGGTGATGCTTCTGTTATCCGAATGATGTGCTTTCTATTTCCATGTCTAGACTTGGTTTCATCTTTGTTCACAAGGTGAATACCACTAAATCTTTAGATGTTTATACATTCACAACCCACGCATATATATCTCACTCTGCTTTATAAAGCACCTCCATGAATACAGAGTTCCCGTGGAATCTTGGACAAAAGTAAGAAGTGAACCGAAGGCTTGAAATTGCAAGAAGCAACCTGCTTTGATTCAAATAATTTTGGCAGTCTACCCATCTATTAGGAGAAATCTATGCCAATTAATTTCTCCAGTATGCAACCATGCTGTTTGATTAGTCAGAGTTTTCTTAGTCTCTTCAGAGTCTAATACAGAGTTTTTCGTGGCCCAAAAACTGTTGCAAATCAGATATAAGTGGTGATGTAGCCTAGAACAGAAAAACTAATCTGAAAAATACCTTTTCCTTGAGGAATTGGAAATGTCACTTGGACTGGAAAAACATAGCTAGATAATACTGATTAATTCCACCCTTGGCATGATCATATTCATGTAGGCTATCCTTTTGCTCTCCAAACATCGACAATCAACATTTAACCTTTGCTTGCTGGTGAAAACTGTGAGGACGAAGATGTTAGATCATTACCGGTAAGTTACTTACAGCTTTTGAAATGCTGCAGAGGTATTCTTTTTGTCAGTTTATGCTTAACACTTGCTGTGAAGTACAAATGGTAAAGCGAAGAAGAATTATGCGAGCCGAAAAAGAAAGTTGAGGCGATGGTGGTGGTCACCAATGAGGAGGTAGAGCTGGGTTGCATGAGCATCCTGGACGTGCTTCTAAGCGAGTTGGAGCTACTGCACCCCTAGCCCGAGTGGAATGAGCTCATGGAGCGCCTCTAAGGGCCCGACAGCGGCGGCAGTAGGCGTTGCCATTAGATCTGGAGGTAGAGGGAGGCGCCACAAGGAGCGGCAACCGAGGACATGCAGCATCGACTGTGACAAGCAAGTTGTAGCAGGCCTGCGTGACTCCTTGCCGATCACTTGACAGTCCAAGCCTGCAATGTGTCGATTATGGTAGGTGCGTGGCATGGCCAAATCCTGCTCGATCTGGGCCAACCAATGGATATGTTGCATGCATTGATCTCCCAATCCGACAAGCAATACATGTCTGCAAACGGTCCTGAAAAAAGCATTCGATAAGAAAAGTAAGTGCTTAGTTGTGCTTAATTTTCTCCTAAAAGAACAATATTTTATATGCATCATAACTAAGTTTTGTATGCTACAGAAACTCAGGAAAATATGGCGGTTCTGTGTCACTAGGCAATTCAGAGGAGACTACCCAATCTGTAATGACAGGTGGTGGTAGACACCTGGTATTTCTACATTGATGAAATGGCTTCTGTGGAACTAAAAAAAATGAAGAGAGAGTTCAGAAAAGCAAATGTGATAGGAGATTAACACCAGTTTCTATTTTGCATAATAGTAGTGGTGCATTCTCTTCCGGCATGCTCCAAATGATGGTTATTATGCAGGATTGGTAAGACAAGCTTCTGGAGATTGGTTTCTCATGCAGCTCCTTGTGATGTTGAAATTAGTGTATCGCTCATTTCTTTCCTTGCTTCCTGTAACTGTGAACTACGGCATAAGTTTCTCTGAGCAGCTTTTTATGGTGTTTCCATCTTTTAATTTTCCAGCAATTGTGTCAAAGTACCAACCTCAGTTGAAAGTGAGAGCTGCAGATTTTTTTTTCACGGATCAAACTTCGGTACTAATGCCTACATCAACCGCCTGGGAAGAGCAACATCATCCTTATTTTCTAGGTACATCTATTTCATCGATCGGTATATCTTCCTTTATCTGTAACTCGATATTAGATATTATGCTCACAAGTAGGCTATTACAGTATAGGTGGACAATTTTTTGACATGCCATATACTTTGTCTGGACAACAAAATTATTTTCACATGAGAACCTCACACAAAATCGTTGTTTAAATCATTGTTGGATGTTCCATTCTTTGATTATTTTGTCACATTCAAACTAAGAATAATGCAAGAAAAAAATCCTTCATTGTTCTGGAGAGGTGTTGGAGGCTCTGAGCTGCATATTCTGATGACATAACTGCCAATTCACTGATGGCATTACGCCAAATACACAATAAGACCAAACACTGTTTCTACGAATTAACATCAAGTTGCCATGAGCAGTGAAGCGCCAATAATGGTCAACTATGGTGCCTGAGGAGATGGATATATATAGTTGTAGGTTGCAGATATACGGCTGGAGCAATATGTAAGTACTATTACAGAATTACTTCAGCTTATGATGAGTGTTTCTATTAGCTAGATGGTTGTGCTTCATGTCCTAGGATCGCATGCTCTTTATGTTCAGAGTACGGTCTGATTATGAATAAGATAATAAAAAGGTTCTAACTTCTAACTAGACATTTTGTTAATTTCTAGTTGAAGGCTTCCACGCGCCACCTCCTTCTCCCCCTCCTGTGCCGCGTCGAGAAGGGAGCAGCGACGAAGCAGAGGTAGACGTGGACACCTGCGGTAGGAGCCAAGGGGGGAATGGGGAAAGGCGGACACGAGATCCGTGAACCCAGAGAAGAGAAGTTATGCGAGCTCGTCCACCGCAGGCTATAGCTCCGGAATCGGCGGTGTCAGACGCCGCCAGTGCCACCGTGTCCTGCCTCCGCCTGGCCTGGTTGCAACAAAAGTATGACTGCAGGTGTGGTTCATTCAGTTTTGCAGTTTGATTTACTTGCTTGTGCATATGTGCGTGTATACTGAGAGGGATGGAGAGATTATTCGGTTCTAGCAGTCGTATTTCTGTGACAAATCTTCTCCCCTCCACTCCTTTTTCATTTGCCTGAAATCTGAACATGAAAAGCAGTTACAAATTGAGAGCAGCAGAGTAAATGTTCAAAAGTTCAGAGCGGGTGCATGTTTTTGAGATTCAGAGGACGTGTAAGCTGGAAGATGGGTTGCATGCTTTGTAAGTACATGATTAGTTGGATTAATATTCCATCCGATGGCAGTGCAAAGTTGAAGTAGGCGCCGACGAAGGACGTTAGGGTCTGTTCTTCACATCAACACTTCATTGTCCAAAAAGCGGCAATTACTTTTTTCTTTGCAAAAAGGCCTAAGGCCAAATATTAAGAAACGCATGTCCTTACAAACTCACCCGTATGGAAAAAGAAAGTTACATTCAAATCTCTGGGGGAGCCGAGCTCTTGTGCCTCCTGCATCCCTCTGAGCCTCTGCCTCGACGGATCAAACTTTTTTCAACCCAGGAACTTGTGGAAGCAATGGCCGAGAAGATGTTGATGTAGAGCAGGTGTTGTCGGTCGCAATTTGTGCAGCAAATCGCTGCCTTGTAGCCTTGTAGAAGAAAATGTGAGAAAGGTATGTAGAAACTGCAAGACCACGAAAGTCGATCGAATCCGAACAGATGCAGCCCCCTTCTCCAATGACCAGGTTAGGTTGGGTCGCCACTGAAGATAGCCAACACGTTGGAGCTGAGATGCTAGCCCAAACCACCCACCAGCGCACGCGCAGCAGCCGGCCCTCCCTGCCATATCGCGTGGCCCGCCAGGGCACAACATCTTCGAAGGACCTCCTCGTCGTCGACGATTTGCGCAGGCTTTGCCGTCAGTGTACCATGGCGCCGGGGAGAGGAGAAAGGTGATCTAGGTTTTCTTCTGGAGGCAGATGAAGAGCAGAATCATACCTCAACCTAAAGCATAGCTTAGCGATAATTCAACCTCGGAACACGAAGGCATATTCACCTTGTAGCGAATGAGGGTAACTGTTAAAGTACATATCTTGTATAGCTATAGCCTACCTCCGTATCTTCCCTATTCTGTTCGGTTGTAGATTGATACGGGGAGGTCTGTTCCTTGGCTTCCAAGACTCCATGTAATCGTGATGTTGATCGCCCCGATCGAGTGGCGTCTTCCCTCATCTCTCTTGCTTGTTTATAGTAACCTTATTTTTGACATTTTTTTGGATATAAGAAGTGGCGCGTAGTGGCACTCGGAGCAGAAGCAGAGTTCACAAAAAAAATCGCCTGATGCAACGCACGGGCATTTGTACTAGTATATATATAGGACAACACTATTCTAATCCCAGGATTAGAATAGTCATTTGGATCACAGCCCCCTGTAAGCCGCGGTGGCGTTCCTGAACTCCCGGATCGGATCGGTACAGTGGATGAAAAAAACAGATCTCCCCATGATCCCCATCCCCACCCGATCCCCACCTTCCCCGACCCCCACGATCCCCATCCCCGCCCAATCCCCACCTTCCCCGCCCCCCTCCACAACCGCCGCCGGCGCCTGGTGCCGGCGCATCTCCCGC
>NC_041382.1:393919061-394046005 GCF_002162155.2 Triticum dicoccoides
CCGCCGCCGGCCGCTCGGCCCCGTCGCCGCCCCCGACCACAGCGCGCCTCCCGCCGCCGGCCACTCGGCCCCGTTGGCGTGCAGGCCACCACCGCCCCTAGCACGGCGGCGCCCTCCCTCTCCCAGATCCTCCTGCCTCGGCGATGCATGCCGCCGCCAACCACCAGGTTCCCACGCAGCTGCCGCGCCATCCCGCCTCCTGGTCCGGCCACCGCTCCGCCTCTGGCCCCTTGGTCCGACCACCATGCCGCCTACACCCTGCAGAGCCAGCCGCCTCCACCTCGAGGAATTGGCCGCTGAGCTGCCTCCACCCTGCAGTCCGGCCGCCGCGCCACTTGGACCGATCTCTACGTCGCCTTCCGCCATCACGCGCCAGCGTGCGAGCCGCTCAATCTCCCTGACGCCACCAGTATGTGATTTTGAGACACGCAACCGTCGCAATCCAAGGTCGCCGGTGCTGTTATGCCAGAGTTGGGAGGCGGAGGTGAAGTTTCTGGGAAGTCTGACGTCACTCGTGCGGCCAGTGCATCGTTCACTACGCCCCCGCGACATGCAACACTCTGGGGCAAACACCATCATAACCTTCTCCGTCTGCACAAGAAGTTCGTCGCCTCGCCCGCGAGCAGTTTGTGCGACAAACCATATCTCATCGTTATTTTGCATCGCGGCTACCATCCGTCGATTTGTATCAAGGTCATCCAGCACATCACTTGCTTTTCAAGGATGGCTACCCCCTTAGCCTCTTCCCCATGAATACGTGTTGAGCATGCAGTTCTTAGTGCAGACTATGTAATGGATCGTGTTGCTATATATGCCCCTTTCCATTTCATTATTGTTTCTATTTTGTTCTGCAAACTCGCTCAATGAAGTTGATGGAAACTTGGATATGTACACTCCTGTTGAGGATTGCTTTGTCACACAGCTTTCCAGTTCCTAGAAATTAAAGTTTTAGAGTAGTCGGCCACAGGGAATTCAACAGTTTCAGTCTGTTTACTAGTGTAGCAGCTAGTACTTCATGGTTTCACTGACAGGCAGGAGAAAAGAATAGTTTCAGAGTATATATATTTCAAATAATAACAACTTTGATCATTAATTGTTAACATCGGCCAGAACTAGTGATGCTCAACACATAGATGGATAGGTAGGTAAGCAGATAGATAGATAAATAGGTCTTTGCTATTGATGGATGTTCAATGTTTATTACAAAACCAAGAAGGTCAAATTGAAAAAACAGAGCAGTTCAAAAAGTTTATGAAAACGGATTTTCCATCTTTTAAAAATAAGACCTAGAAGTTCAACTTTAAATAATTGAGTATTTCGTTATTTATTACATAACTAGGACTTTTCCCGTTACTAATGAATAACACCAATAAGTCCAAAATTAAAAAAATATGATGTTGTTTAATGTTTATAAAAACTCAGATTTCCCCCGATGCTAAAGATTAAAACCAATAAAAAAAGTAGAGCGGTTCAATGTCTATAAAAAACTCAGATATTTTCCAGTAACCAAGAGAAGTTTAGATTGATAACTACGAGAAGGTCACGTACTACACCGTGTGCATTTTGTATTAAAAAGAATGAAAAAAGCAAAGGCTGAAAAATTTGTTGCTACAAGTTCAAGTGCTCAGCCCGAGAAATTCAAAAAATTAGTGTGATACAGGTTGAACAAAAAAATATGACCGAAGTTCAAGGTGAAAAGAGCGGGAAGTTCAACTACTACATGGAATGCGTTTCACATAAGAAATATAAGAATAGAAAACAAAAACCTTAAAAGGTTTGTTGCAAGAAGTTCAAGTGCTCTGTCTGCGGAAGTTCAATAATTCTTGCGAGAGAGGTTCACCTTGTATTTCCATGTTTGATTTTTCCGTATAAAAGTCTAATACAATTCTTTACTCAAAAATATAAAAAGATGAAGTTCAAAATGAAATAACAAAGAAGTTCGGAGTTTATTAAAACCTATGATTTACCTGTTCAAAAAATAAAAAACACAATGCCTTTTTTGCACTTTTAAAAACAACTCATAAATAAAAAAATGGTTGCTAGAAGTTCAAGTGCTCGGTGAGGAAAAGTTCAAAAATTCTTGTGAGAGAGGTTCACCGTGTATTTAGATGTCCAAAATACATAAAAACATGTTGTTTGTTGTGTTTTAAAATAATTCACTCAAACCAGAGAGAAGTTCAAAGTGATAACATCCAGAAGTTCACGTACTACATGGTGTGTGTTTCATATAAGAAAATTTCAATAAAGTGAAACAGAGTGAAGTTCAAACAGACATGCCATAGAAGTTCAACTACTTCATGTAGTGCAAAAAACAACACGTCAAAAACAGAGTGAGGTTCAAACAGACATGCCCGAGAAGTTCAACTACTTCATGCAGTGCGTTTCCATTCGCAATGAAGGCAGAAATCATGATCTCGTCATTTCTCTAATTTACTTCAAAACGACCGGAATATCATTTATAAAAATGAAAATTTATTTTATAAAGGGGTATATTGTATGCTCTATTCAAAGAATAAAATGAAGAAGTCCAAACTAAAATTACGGAGTAGTTTAATGTATATAAAAACTCAGATTTTCCTCATTACTAAAACAGTAAACCCAAGAAGTTCAATTTATAATAGTAGAGTGGGTTGATGTTTTTTTACAAAAATCGGATTTCTCCCGTTACTAAAGAATAAACCAAGAAGTTCAATTTATAATTATAGAGTAGTTCAAAATTCAAATAACTCTGTTTTCTATACATAAGCTTTTCTGTGTCGCCACCTTGCACCGGCGCCGAATATGGTAAGGATCCACTAAAATAATTCCCGTTTGATCATAGAAAATTTGGAAAAAGTTTCTACACGGGGAAGGAGCGGATTTGCAGCAGCTTTCCAATGCCATCTCATTTGCCTCATTCCGATAAACGGTTTAGAAATAGACTTAAAAATACGATTCACGTTTTTTTGTATGAAGAAAAACGGTTTTTAAAACTACTCTTAAACCGTGTACATTTTGCCAAAAATTTAACCTGCGTCATGATACTCGTGTCCATAACTTTCCAATGGTATATCGCAAGCCCCATTTGGGCAATGTTTGCGGAAGTTCAACCTAGCACTTGCGGAATTTCAAGTGCTATTGCTGTGGCAGGTTATGTACTTATCAGAATATTATTCTCATCACATGCTCATCACGACCCGAGAGCAAATCCTCCAATGAGCGATATTCTTATTTAAAACGGGCATTTAGTTGCTAAAAACTGTTTCCAAATTACACTTACATCACATAGAACACAACTGACCAGAATAAATTCTCGGGGGGAGACACGGTTGCGAAGATAGCCCGAAGGTCGGGTTCCTAGTGAGGGAAGTTTAGGTTGTGTAACTCGGGAAGTTCAGGAATTTTTCCCATTACTAAAATAAATAAAACCACGAAGTCCAAATTAAAAAATGGAGAAGTTTGATGATTATAGAAAACTCAGATTTTCCTTGTTATTAAAGAATGGAAACACAAAGTTCAAAAATAAAAAGCAAGAAGTTCAACTTTTAAAAATATAACGCTTGAAAATTTCATAAAAAATAATTAAGAAATAAAACCAGGAAGTCCATATTAAAAAGATGGAGAAGTTCGATGATTATAGAAAACTCAGATTTTCCTCGTTATTAAAGAATGGAAACAAGAAGTTAAAAAATAAAATAACAAGAAATTCAACTATTAAAAATAGAGCGCTTCAAAATTAATAAAAAAGGATTAAGGAAATCAGATTAAAAGTTCATAAAAAACTCAAAATATTTTCACGTAACCGAGAGAAGTTCAGGTTGATAACTTCCAGAAGTTAATGTACTAGACGGTGTGCATTTTGTATTAGAAATAATAAGAAAGCAAAGGCTACAAGTTTTGTTGTGATAAGTTCAAGTCCTTTGTCGGAGAACGTTAAAAAAATTATGTGAGAGAGATTTATACAAAAGGAATATCATTTGTGTAACACTGACGAATGGATGAGAAAATTACAAACGAAAATGTGTCACAGAAGTTCAACTGAAAACAGCAAGAAGTTCAAATACTACAGTGGATGAATTTCAGACGAAAAACTTTTAAAATCGTCGCGAGTATGAAAAACGATCAACACGGGAAAGTTGCGTGTTCACAACAGATTTCCATTGGTATAACACTTGCTCAATTCCTGTGAGTATTTCGGTGAGTGGATGGAGAGCTATGGTCAAAAATAGCACGTGAAAAACTGAGTGAAGTTCAAGTAGACATGCCGAGAAGTTCAAGTCTTCGCGCGGTGTTTTTCGAAGAATCGGTTTCGCGATAAAGGCAGAACGAATGATCCCGCCATTTTCTCAATTACTTGAAAACGGCTAGGAACCAAAGAAAACCATCGACATGAAAAAGTTTCGCATTTTCCGTAGCTTTTCAACGGTATATTATTTGCGCCATTCCGTTAAAGTTTTTAGAAAATACGACGAAAATACATTTGTCGACATTTTCGAAACTGACTTAAAACCATAAAGAATTGGGAGAAATATTAGATACGAACATGTTTCGAATTTCCTCAAGTTTTCCAACGCCATATCATTTGCTGCATTCGGACATACGGTTAAAAAATTAGCTTGAAAATACAAATTCGCTAGAACTTGTATTATTTTCTAAATTTATTTTAAACCGTCCAAAATTAGAAACAACTTTCAACATGAGAAAGTAGCACATTTTCATAAGCTTTCCAACGCCATATCATTTGCCTCAATTGGATTAGCCGTTTAGAAATGCCATCGAAAATACGAACTCGGCTGTTCGGTTTGCGAACTTTTACGATTTTTGAAATTAGTCTTTAACCATAAGGAATTAGAGAAAACTTTCAACATGTGGAAGGAGCGGTTTTGCAGCAGCTTTCCAACACCATATTATTTGCATCATTCCGATAAACGGTTTAGAAATGCGATAGAAAATACAATTCATGTTTTTTGTATGAAGGAAAAACGGTTTTCAAAACTGCTCTTAAATCGCTTATATTTTGCCAAAAGTTCAACTTGTGTCATGATATTGGTGTTCGTAGCTTTCCAGCGGCGTATCACAAGCCCCATTTGGACACTTTTTAGCTGAAGTTCAACCTATTACTCGAGGAAGGTCAGGCGCGTTACTCGGAAAGTTCACGTTGTGATCAGAATAGTATATATGCATCACTAATGTATGCATCAGTCTGGCATGACAACACCCTCAAAAGTAGGGAGGCACATGCCAAGCTCAATAAGAAATAAATAGCACATATGCATGTGCATTGCAATAGGAGAAACCAATTTATCCTTTAATGTGTGCATGAGGCATGGCATGACAACATCCACAAAAGTAGGAAGGCACATGGCGAGCTAGAACTAAATATTATGATTAATCTTCATTAAATGCAATGCATGCATGCATGACCACCAATTAAGTAGAAATGGTTACATGTATTGGTGAATTTCCTTCGAACCTTTGCATGCAACAAATTTATGCAGCTCGAAATATAAATAGGTGAGGAAGAGAAATGAAAATAGGACTATCAAACAAAAAAAATAGTGAGATAAGCCCAACAAACCGAAAGAGGGGGGGGGGACAATATGCATTATACTCCACGGTTATGGTATATACTCTATCATGTGCATTCTATCTCAAGCATCGGTGGTAAGAAGCATTTATGTTATACATCCTCAGTTTATATATCTTAGAAAATCAATATGTGCTCAGCGTATATATTTTACAAAAATGATGGAGTGCATACTCCACGAAATTCATGTTAAATACTCTAATGCGCTTTCATGTATAGTACACACTCTACCATGCAGAGCCCATAGTATTTTTAAATTGGAGTCAGTCAGGCTGAGGCACGTCCACTACAACGAAAAAAATTGATGTATCCATTTTATTGTTCACCAACGTGGTATGACGACATCCCTACATCCCTTCGATAGAGAGGCGCATGGCGGGTCCAGATAAAATGCATATCATGCTTAACCTCCATTAAGTACGATGCTTGCACATTGATCACTAACATCACAATCCAGATCCAATTTTGTAGTATAGAACTTTAGAATTTTGCTTAATTAGAACATATACAATCGGACCTCTCAAATTCGTGTCATACGCCCGGGCGGGCCACTCGATCACTGACAGGTCGAGAAATTTTGACCCAGACGAGCGCCTCAAACGACCCTCAAACAAACAGGCTGACAGGCACCCCCCATATCCAGCCCAAATATGGGTTGAATATTGCAGCGCCCAGGCGTGCCCGGGCATGTCCTCCACGTCGGACTGACGGAGCGGTCCCATGCGGAAACGCCCGAAAACCTGGCGGTCCGAAGCTTGTCTCCTCTACTGCACTAAAGCCGTCGCGTGGCGCCGCTCCGGCGGTTAGCTGAAAGTGCAACTATCCCTAGGTGGTTTTGGTAATTCATAACAACATATAGCTCATTGAGCTAATGCTTTTCCAAGACTATTATTTCAGGAAAGCTCAATGAATGGCATGACATGGATGATGAAAGTGGATCCCTCAAAATACTAAGAACAAAGGATTGGCTCAAGCTCAAAAGCTCAAGACTCTTCATTTTATATTTTAGTGATCCAAGATCACATTGAGTCTATAGGAAAAGCCAATACTATCAAGGAGGGATGAGGTGTTTCTTAATGAGCCTCTTGCTTCACGTGCTTTGAGATATGCTCCAAAACCCTCAGCTACTTTCCCACATCCACAAATGACCTAAACCCAAAGCCAAAATTGGTCACACTGATTCTTCCTATCCGGCGCCACCGATTCCAAAAGTCATTGCCACTTCCACAAACCCTAAGCAAATCGGTCTTACCGATAGGGATCTCGGTCTCACCGAGATGGGATTGTAATCTCTCTGTTTCCCTTCGTAACGTTTCGGTCTAACCAAAGTGAGCGATCGGTCCCATCGAGATTGCAATGTAAACTCTCTGTTTCCTTTTTGTAACATTTCGGTCTCACTGAAAAGTGCAAATCGGTCCCACCGAGTTTACCTGACCAACTCTCTGGAAAGCTTATTACCAAATCGGTCTCACCGAGTTTGTGTAATCGGTCTTACCGAGATTACGTTATGCCCTAACCCTAACCAAATCGTCTCACCGAGATGCATGTCAGTCCCACTGAAAATCACTAACGGTCACTAGATTTACTAAATCGGTCCGACCGAGTCTGTTGAACCGGTCCCACCGAGTTTGGTAAATTGTGTGTAACGGTTAGATTTTGTGTGGAGGCTATATATAGCCCTCTACCTCCTCTTCATTCGTGGAGAGAGCCATCAGAACAAACCTACACTTCCAACTTACCATTTCTGAGAGAGAACCACCTACTCATGTGTTGAGGCCAAGATATTCCATTCCTACCATATGAATCTTGATCTCTAGCCTTCCCCAAGTTGCTTTCCACTCAAATCTTCTTTCCACCAGATCCAAAACCTATGAGAGAGAGTTGAGTGTTGGGGAGACTATCATTTGAAGCAGAAGAGCAAGGAGTTCATCATCAACGCACCATTTGTTACTTCTTGGAGAGTGGTGTCTCCTAGATTGGCTAGGTGTCACTTGGGAGCCTCCGACAAGATTGTGGAGTTGAACCAAGGAGTTTGTAAGGGCAAGGAGATCGCCTACTTCATGAAGATCTACCGCTAGTGAGGCAAGTCCTTCGTGGGCGACGGCCATGGTGGGATAGACAAGGTTGCTTCTTCGTGGACCCTTCGTGGGTGGAGCCCTCCGTGGACTCGCGCAACCGTTACCCATTTTGGGTTGAAGTCTCCATCAACGTGGATGTACGATAGCACCACCTATCGGAACCACGCCAAAAACATCCGTGTCTCCAATTGCGTTTGAATCCTCCAAACCCTTCCCTTTACTTTCTTGCAAGTTGCATGCTTTAATTTCCGCTGCCTATATACTCTTTGCATGCTTGCTTGAATAGTATGTTGATTGCTTGACTTGTCCTATATAGCTAAAATCTGCCAAACTCTAAAACTGGTAAAAGGTTAAGTTTTTAATTGGTCAAGTAGTCTAATCACCCCCTCTAGACATACTTCAAGGTCCTACAAGTGGTATCAGAGCTTTGGTCTCCATTTGCTTTGATTTCCATAGCTTTTGGTGGTCATAGCCTTGGTTTCACAACCTAGGAGAGTATGGCGTCTAGCAAGGGAAATTATCACCGTAGAGGTCCTTACTTTGATGGTACTAAATTTGCTAGTTGGAAGCATAAGATGAAAATGCATATTCTCGGACATAACCCCGCCGTTTGGGCAATTATTTGTATTGGCTTGCAAGGTGAGTTGTTTGATGGGAGAGAACCGAACCATGAAGGTAATGCGAAAGAATTGAAGATGCTGCAATACAATGCTCAAGCTTGTGATATCATCTTCAACGGATTATGCCCCGAAGAATTCAACAAAATCAACCGTCTTGAGAATGCAAAGGAAATTTGGGATACTTTGATTGATATGCGTGAAGGTACCGAATCCGTCAAGGAATCCAACTTGGATGTGCTCCAAAGTCAGCATGACAAGTTCAAAATGAAGGATGGTGAAGGTGTCGCTGAAATGTACTCTAGGCTTGCACTTATCACAAATGAGATTGCCGGCTTAGGGAGTGAAGAGATGACCGACAAATTCATCATCAAGAAGATCCTAAGAGCATTGGATGGAAAGTATGATACCGTGTGCACATTGATCCAGATGATGCCAAACTACAAAGATCTCAAGCCAACAGAAGTCATTGGAAGAATTGTTGCTCATGAGATGTCACTCAAGGATAAGGAGGAACTTCACAACAAGTCAAGTGGTGCTTACAAAGCCTCAAGTGAAGCCCCCACATCATCAAGTGAGAAACAAACCTTCAATGAAGAATTGAGCTTAATGGTGAAGAACTTCAACAAATTCTACAAGAGTAGAAGCAAAGAAAGAAGCTCCAAGTCAAGGTCTTACAATGACAAAAGAACTTCTAGTCGAGAGCGCAATTGCTACAATTGTGGGAGACCCGGACACTATTCCAATGAGTGTACGGTACCCTACAAAAGAAGAGAAGATTCTCCAAGAAGAAGGAGCAAAAGAGAAGAATCACCACCAAGAGAGAGGAGGAGTAGAGATGATCGTTATGAACGAAGACCCTCACGGAGAAGCAAGGATTCGGAAAGGAAGGACAAGTCATCAAGGAGCTACAGAAAATGAAGACATCAAGCTCATGTTGGTGAATGGGTATCCGGCTCCGACTCCGACAATCACTCCGAGAGAAGCTATCACTCTGACTCCGAATATACTCAAGATGAAGGTGTTGCCGGTCTAGCACTTGTGTCAACCAACTCCTACGACATATTTGATTCACCAAATGAAGGAATTGGAAGATGCTTCATGGCCAAAGGTCCAAAGGTAACACATCCTGAGTATGTTGATTTCAATAGTGATGAAGATGACTTGCTTGTGGATGATGATTTACTTGTTGACAACTCTAGTGATGAATACTATGATGAAACGTCAATTAATCATGCTAATCAAGATAAAACGAATGACAATGATAAGGAGAAGATTGAGCTTCTAACTAAAGAGCTAAACACTCTTAAGTTGGCTCATGAAACTATCTTTGAAGATCATCGAGAACTTTTAAGGGCTCATGAGAAGTTACGTTTCGAAAAGCTCAATCTTGAGCAAGAGCATGAGTTCTTAAAGGCAATCAATGATGATCTCCGCAAGAAAAGTTCTTCTTACATTGCCAAGCGTTTACTCTTATCTACTTACATGCCTCAAGTCAAGTCTAGTAACAAGTACAAGAAAGATACTTCCTCTAGTAGTAACAATAATAATGTCAAATCCAATATTGTTGCTTCTAGTAGTTCTCTTGATTCCACTAATGATTCTCTTAGCCAAGTTACACTTGAGCAAGAAAATAGCTTATTGAAGGGAATTATAGAGAAAGGTGTTTACAAGAGCCTTGCTGGGAGTAAGCAATTCGAGGAAATTGTATGCAAGCAAGGAAGGCACCGGAAGAATCAAGGTGTTGGTTTTGAACGAAAGTTCAATGCCAATGGAGTTGAGTGGGAAGAAGATCAATACCCCAAGACGAAGTTTGTTCCTCAACAAGAGAAGTATGATCCTACTTCCTTCAAGGGAACACAAGCACAAGATGATCTTCCACCACAAGACCACAAGAGCAAAGGCAAGGACAAGCTTCAAGAAGAGATTGATGCATTTGAAGAAGCACCTAATGCCTCGTTCAAGTGGGTTCCCAAGACTACGTCAAGTTCTACTTCATCAAGTACAACTACAACTCCAAGGATTCCCATCAAGATGATGTGGATCCCGAAGAAGAAGAACTAGAGAGTTCTTGAGGGTGACTCCGCCAACATTCTTCACTCATATCATTATGGCAAGAACAAGTGCAATCAACTTCCACATCTTGCACTAGTTCAAGGAGTCACAAACCCTCATGTTGGTAAGACAAGGGACAAGGTAACCTAATGATTTCATGGACATCATTTTGTGTGTGCATCACTCTATGTCTATGGATATTCTTGTTTGTTCCTTGTGGGACTAACCCATTTAGGTAAGTTAAAAGTGCAATTCACTCCAAAGGATTGCTCCAAATGATCTACATCAACATTGAGCATCCACATCTTCAACACCTACATGAAGTCATCATCGACAAAACCCAAGGTTAGTTCATCCCTCTAAGGGGGGATCTCACATCTAGGGAGAGCTTAACTCTAAGAATTGAGTCAAAGCAACTCTAATGGTGTGAACACATCAATGCATTATGTAAAAGTGGTAACCCCATTTGAGCTTAAACGATGAGTATGACCTATGATAAAATGTTCTCATTTGACTCCTAAGTCAATATACTCATATATAGATGACCTAGTCACCTCCAATTGTTTGATAGATGCTAGAATTGGTTGTGCATGCTTTGCCACATATTTCATTTGCCATCTTATTTGGTGAGCATGTTGGTGCATATTTTACTCATTCAAGGACATCCACTTGTTGTTTTGATTGTTTGGTCTCTTTTCTTTTTGCCAAGTGGATGGACAAGAATGCCTAAGAACCTTCTCTAGCTATCTATGCTTTACTCGTCTCAAACTCTATTCATGCTACATCACAAAATTTGATCAAGTCAGATTCGAACCACTCTGTGTCTGGAGCACTCGGAGTCCCCGATTCGTCATATACTTAAACTTCCAAAACCACTTTGTGACTCTCGATCTGACCGATTCCTACATTTCGGTCCTACCGAGATCATCAAGTTGATCCGAGTTTTCAATCTCGGTGCGACCGATTTGAACTTTTCGGTCACACCGATTTGCTGTAACTGTACACAATTATGCATCTCGGTGCCACCGAGTTGTTCCACTCGGTCACACCGATAGGGTCGAGCTATATATAGTCACGGGCAAACTTTTGGAAATTTCTCCGAACCCCTTCGCCCATGCAATAGCTCGCTCTGCCATCGAAGGTCTCCGGATCGTCTCCTCGTCGCCAGCCGCCTCCAGTAGCTGGTCTCCGCCGCCGTCAACGGATTTCGCCCCCGCCGTTGCCGCCGTAGCGAGTTCATCGCCAAGTTAGGTTATGGACTCGATCATTGTGCTATCCTCGTCCGATTCCTAGCACATTGTATTCTTATTGATTCTTTCCACGATTGAAACAATCCTATCCACTCAATATAGTCCGTAGATTAGATAAGATTCAAAATTTTAGGGTTAGGTTTCCGCCGAAACCATCTCGGACCCACCGAGTTGAAAAACTCGGTCCCACCGATTTGGCTTATGCCATTGCACTAGTGACTCTCGGTCTGACCGAGAATTGCTAATCGGTGCGACCGATTTTAGGACTTTGTGAAACCCTAGCAGTCTCGGTGCCACCGAACTGTGACTCGGTCCGACCGAGATCATCAGTTTAGGTTCCAAAACTGCTTCGGTATCACCGAGTTTGAAAATTGGTTGATCCAAAATGCTTTTTGTGGAAAACTAAAACTGAATTTTTGAATCATTCTTTTGCAAAAATCTCTGCATTTTGTGATGCTCATCTATTCTATCTCACCTATAACTCTTCACAGGGTCAGCAGCCCGTGTTTGCAGCATGTCAGACTAGAGTGACAGCCAGAAGAGGTCAGAAGAGCATATTGACATGAGCAAGGGCACTAGTCCCTCAAGTACAGATGAAGGGAGCAGAAGCACTCCTAGCAACCTGCCTAAGGCTGCTACTAGGCAAAGGAGGAAAAGAATTTCAGACTCAGAGGATGAGGACTACAAAGCTGAAGAAGATTGGGCTACAAACATTAGGAGCAAAAAAATCCAAATGGAAAAAAAGATAGCAGAAGCTACCCGACCTACAAGATCCTTTACATAAAAATAAGGGTAAGAAGCAACTTTATCCATCTCAGAATGTACACCCAATGGATTATTTGATCCATATTGATGCAATGCGGCCAGATGAAGAAGACTGGCGCCTACTAAAATAAGGGGGAGTAAATGATGGAGACTAAAAAAACGATTTAAGGTGGCATTGTCTACGGAGAAACCACCCCAAAGCCAAGTCACTATGGTATCTCCTACTACTGGTATGGCGCTAGCTAAGCTTGTAATTACTGTTGCTCCCCAAAAGCTCATCTGACCCCAAGGTGGTACGTATCCTATAAAAGCTGTCACAATCATTAATAGGAATATGACAACTCCGAGACACCGAACAAATTCCCTAGGACTGCTATAACTCGCATGATATAGACCACGAAAAATATGAAGGTGAACCACAATGAGAAACATACTTGCCCCATTAGCATGCATATAACGGAGCAACCAGCCCCCTTCAACATCTCTCATAATGTGTTCTACGCTGTTGAAAGCTAGATCCACATGAGGTGTGTGATGCATAGCTAAAAAAACGCCAGTCACTATCTGAATGACTAAACAAATACCTGCTAACGAACCGAACCCCCACCAATAACTAAGATTGCTCGGGGTTGGATAATCTATCAAATGCTGGTTAAGTGTGGAGTATATAGGTTGTTTAAGAAGAGAGAATCGTTGGTTCCTTATAGTCATTTCTCTTTTCTATCGTTACAACTCCTCTTCCCCCTTATTTACCCCCTTGCCTTGATGGAAATTGGCTTCGCTGCACCCTGAATAATCAAAAAGCTGCATGAGAAGATTCATCCCATTTTGGCGAGAGGGAGGCAGCGAATTTGTCAGTTAGTTGATTCTCGAAATAAGGTCATTCGGAAAAAAAAACTGCCGCTTTCTCTGCCGGTTTCTTAAGGCTTCAAACGAATGACTAGTCATTAAGAAACCCATGAAATCCAAGTCTATTTTTGACCTTTCATGAAGAAGTTTTGCCTGCGTGCAAACTACCTAGCCCTTTTCAAAAGAACGTCGATTTCCATCTCAACAAAGAAATAACTCAAAATAAATGAAAGTAATATTGTTGTCCTATTACTCTTTTTTCCTTGTGGAGCTTTGGAAAGGAGAGAATTTGAATAAAGTAACTCTCGGAAACTCTTATTGGGCGAGAGAGAGTCAATATGATATTGGCGTGGGTTCTACCAACTAAACGAAGAAGTTTTTGATTGGATAAACAGCATATAATGATAGACGCTTCTTCGGCACACATGGAGACATACCTCCCAGCTGACCCCTGAATTCAAGGATACCGCCGGCTTTGTTACTAACTGATAGAAACCCCTTAATACAACGTTCGTTTTTCATAAATGTCATAAGGTAGGTAGACCCGGTCTTGCGCTCGTCCGGTTAAGTGGCACATTGTGCTAAGTGCTCGAACCGTTGGCTGATCTCAGCTATATCGCCTCATACAAATTAGTTAAGCGAGAAAACAAACGGCTACATAGGAGCTCTATGGTGGACCACCAGCAGGAAGATCGAATGGCTTAGCGCATCTTGCGCCTACTGGACCTGACTTCGTAGGATACTCTGATAGACTAGTCGAATGGCAATGGCCTAGTGGTTGTATCTGCTTGCCGATTCCTATTAAGAATACGAGAGTGACAAATGAGATGGAGATCTTGGCTATCATCAAACCATCCTCCCTCCGCTTATCTCTTTCCTTTCTATATGACAAGTCTACTCGCGCCTCAAGGGCCGGTCATTTACGCTCTCCACTGCATGAACAGCATTCCCAACTAGATCTGTACGGCTTCTGTTGTCTCCTTTTCGATTCCCGACTCTAGCTCACAAGTATCCATAAGAGCGACCAGCCCTGAATGCTTAAACCTATCAATCCTCTCCTAAATTTCTTTCTTTTTGTCGTTGGGCAAGGAGCAATCCATTCAGCACTTTCCGATGGGGACCAAAAGCCACTAGGCTACCAAGAAGTCGGATTCAGTTCAGTCCCGTTTTCAAGATCCGGTTCAGTGTTTGGGGATGGCTTGGTCCAAGCCCACATCCATAGTAGATGGACTTGAGCAGGCAAGTATGCCACCTACTGATATGATTGATTATGACAATTATGATATGGACTGGACGGTTGTGCAACCGATTGTACTGACTCGCTTACCCCCGAGAACACCTAAGACATGGGGGTTATTTACGCGAGTAAGCCTAGCAAGGACCAAGATCTCGATCTAGCCTAGTTGGGGCTTTAGAGTCACATGACACAGTACCAAGAACGGGAGAACCAGTAACAATTGATACGGATTTCCAACCAACGGATCTTCTTACCTTTGGACCGAAACCTTTAGCTATTTCCTACTCGGTCTACAGCTTGGTTTGAAATGAGGGAGCCATACCGTGTGGTTGAAGCAGAGTACCGTTTTGCAGTGGATAGGGCACTATCTCTATTCGTAGCAGCATTGCGTATTGCTCTCACTAGGAAAGGGGGACATAACCCCTACTATAGAGCAGGAATGGAAGGGAATGAGCTCGGCTGCTTCTCCCCCACACTTCTTTATTTCTCCGTGCCCCTATTTAGTTAGTACTTTCGAGTTAAGAGCGAGAAAACGAACTATTTCATTTAATAAAAAAAGTGCAACGGCTGTAGGGTGAAAAGGCCATGAGGATGGCTACGGCTTTGAAGCTCCTTTATCTACCATAGATAGAATGGAAGAGTTTTTTCTCACTGTTGTTTCTGATGTAGGAGTTGGGGATGGAATGATTGATTCAAGCTCTGGTGGTACTAATCATGTCTCTGGGAGTAAACCAACTGGAGCGGCAAGGGAACATGCAGTACTGGAGAGGGGATCTCATAGCAATACTGATTCAAGTAATTTCAGAGTTAACAGAGATGCAATTGGTTTAGAAATATGTATTAGAAAATGGTAAACTAATACTGACTATTCTCTGTGGATATCTGGTTGGACACCAAGCATTTTGACCCCTATTTGAATGCAGAGTCAGAGTATAGACAGCTAAACAATGTTGTAATATATTTATCTACCAAATTAGAGTGCACAGTCATTTTCTATTGATGTTCCCAGAAATGCAGTTCACTAGGGAACACCTTACAGGTTGGTCATGGGTATGGGTATGCGCCATACCCCTCAGTATGGAGTACATTGGGTCAGGATTGGATAGCAAGAGTTGTCGGTAGCCGGCATTAGGTAAAAGGAAAAGCTCTATAAAAGCGAAGAAATGAAATTGAAGGCCGATGGTAAAGCTGGGGCTGATTTTGAGTCGACCAGTTTGCTGAGGGCAAGATTGGAAAGAGTGGTAGATGATATCAGGTACTCCGTATGAAGCGAGGCGTGCGAAAAGAAATAGCAACGGGAAGAAGATGATTTTAATGGTAAGGTATCTTTATCTCGAGACGAATCGCGCGAGATTCCAGATGATGCGGAGCAAAGCGGAACCAATTGTATGGGCACAAGAGGAAAATAACTAGTTCTCTGAATTTTGCTCATGCGAACGAGAAGAGAATTGCGGAGGAGAATAGAGCTCAGCAGAATAAGGTGAGGGAAAAAATTATGGACTCTCAAATTGTGGTGACTACACTCAGGTAGGCCACGTCGCCTCAATACTGCTGCCCGTTGGATGGATCAAATTGGTTTCGCAGATCTCGCCTCGCACTCGCTTAGAGGTCGTGTCCTTTCTCTTCTCTTGCTCTTGCGGCAGACACAGTGATTCTTCGTTCTATGGTTGATGGCTTTCAAAAGTCAATTCCAGAAAGAGCCATTTGATCCCCATCAAAGTCTGCATTGAAACCCTTACACACTAATATACTTGATACTCGATCTATTTCACCGTACTTCTACTTCCTGACATTAAGAAAGTTTAAAACAAGGTCCTTCAAGAAGAAAGGAAGCACATGCTTGAGACCATTACGATTCCTGTTAGTGATGGTGCACTTGCAGCTAATGTTAGCTGTATTCAGTCTCTGAGTGGTCTACCTGTTGCTGCATCATAACCGGCTGACTCCTCTATTGGTTGCTGCTGGTTTATACCTGCATTCCAATCTAGTTTGATTTAGAGAGAAATCTCAATCCAGCCTCAATATTTTGGATTGATCAGACCACCTATTGTAGAAGAGATTGCTTGCTAAAAATAGTACCACATTTGTGCTTAAGAAAAGGCTTTCTTGTCCGGGGTCTATATCCACTTTTAATACACCACGCACCCCACTACCAAAAACTTCTCTTTCAATTCTAAACAAAGAGAAAGCTCAGGCGGCTGCTCAACGAGGAGGTTCATGCTCGTTAACTTACACTTACTTTTAGCACTTCTCTACCAGTTCTCTCTCATAGATAAGAATATCCTGCTCTTAGCACCGGTTTTCACTTCGTGTAGCAGCTTCTTCTTCTTTTGTCTACTCAAACACTTCATCCATGAGAACCCAGTTTTGATCAATGATATATTCAAAAAGTAAGAGCTACTCTATTAATCTACATACCTTGTCTCCGGCCACCATGTTTTCTCCGAAGGGTGAAGGCGGATTCTCTAAACTTAAAATAAGGGCGAAGGATACATACAATATGCCGGGTCTAAAGTGAAGTAGTACAGACACAGGAAATCAGAGACAAACTTAGAGAGTCTCCATAATCTAGACTTCTCGGTTTCTTAATCGGTGTCTATCTTACTAAGATACTGGTGCAGCTTAAGGTGCTGGTGCTCCACCCCGCTCTAAGAAGTATGACTGTGATTTGCCAATACCCAAATGGGTAGTGTACTGCTCGCTCCCCTTCTTCTTAATTCAGACTTGTTTGCGCACACAACCTTCCTATAACTTTCTGACCTAGATCCAACCAAAGAAGGAAGATGTATGGCCTCCCTTGAACAAAAGAAGGAAGTATGGGAGTTTACCGGTAGGCAATGACCACAGCCGAAGTAAAGTGCTCAGCTCAAAGAAAGAAGGTGGTGGGGGCTTCGAAGAGTGAATAAGTTCGTTCGCAGTGATGTGTAATCTCTTCAAATCGAGAGAAGAGGTGTCAAAAAGAAATGCTTTTAGGCAGGCTTACTTGCTTAGTATGTATTTTTTATACAATCAAAGACCAAGGTCGTACGGATAGCAATTCTGGACCATAGGCATAGCAGCACATAGGTATTCTCTCTTCTTTCTCAATTCAGGGAGGACACTATCTTAATTCTTGTGAAAAGGCAGAAGCAAGTGAAAGGGCAACAGTATTATATGAGTTCTAAAAAGAAGGGCGAAAAAAAAGTCATGTATGATAGTGGTAAAAAGCCTTCAATAGATGGGAATAGCAACCTGACTAGAAATTCATAGCTGACTAGCGTACGAACGAGTTGGTCAGGCTATGAATGAAGGCTACTACTCTTCAGGAAGAAGGAACTAATAGCTCGCTCAGAGGTTCAGTCAAGCTCCTCACTCTTGGTCTGGCGGGGCATATTAGATATAGTAGTGGTGTTTTGAAAGCTTCTTATTTTTTCTAATACTATAGTAGGAGTAGGTCAGGTACAGCTTCTTATACTAGGGATGCTTTTTTGAATCATTGAAAAAGCTTTCAATAGTCTTAGTAAGTTTCAGAAAGGAGAATACCAAGGTTGAATCAAAGATAAAAGTCAAGCAGGTCACACCGCCGATGAGTTGTGTAGGAAGGATTGCTTGTCAAGCTCTTGCGGAATTTGGACTTATTATTTTGACTTATGGCTCTGAGAAAAACCCTTTTCTAGATTAGGCTTTTAGATCTACGAATTACGAGAGAGATCTCCGAAAGTATAAGCGAGATGCTCTTACACCAGAAAGATAGTATAAGCTAGTTCTCACTAGCCGGGCCCTTACTCCTACTACTCACCAGCCGAGCCCTTACTCCCATCTACTACTTCTTATTAAAGCTACAAGTGCAGAGGGGAATTTCGCAAGCTAGGAGGAATAGAAAATCCTAACTAAGAAACAACCAATCAGTCCACTAAGTCTGTTAAGGAAGAGTTATACGAAATACTCTGATTCAATGTACGAGTGACTCAATCCCAAAGGTCAATCCAGCCAGCCGATTTTCAACAACAAAGGAGTTCACCGTGGAAAGATAAAGTCTAATGACAGACACTGGTAATTCTCTCACTGGGCCAGCCACTAGAATCAGTCAATGAAAAAGCAAGCAAGGAGATGTCCTCACTGGACATTTATCCTATTTGTGAAATCCTTTCTATGTTTCTGAGACCCGGAAACCTGTCAAGTAAGTAGGGATTTCTTTCCCCCCATCCATGGTTTCTTTTACTTTTTGATAGGCGTCCGGCGCATGCATACAACCATTCCTTCTTCTCCTCGGAACGTCAGGTCGGTCGGAAAGAAAGCGCGGTGTAGCTGGCATCAGCATCTCTTGTTAGGTTCGCACGCACAAGGGTGGTGGGTAGGTCTCTTTACGTGTCCCGCGAGGCAAGGAATTCTTCGACCAATGATATCATGGTATCAGAGTCGCCGATCGAGATTTCTCATGGCTACCCATTATTTTCGCTTGAAAGATCTTCACATGTAGGCGGAGCCGTCCCTTTTGAAAAGTGGATCTTTAGTCCATTCATTCTAAGTACTTTATTATTTATTCTGTAGAATAAGAAGGTTTCGCAGGCATGTGCTTCATGGCGACAAGTCGTAAAGCATGGATAGGTGGAAATGCGCTATAAAGATTCGGCATCGCTCGATCAAACAAAGGGAAAAATCATCAAGAATCTGATCTTTCTCTGAATCATCTACCAAGGGTTCGCTGTCAATGCAATTTGAGTTGGCCAACTCCGGTGCCTCTAAGTTAGAAGTATCTCTATTGGTAAGCTCTCATTGACATAATCCGGTGTAGGTGTAGGGAACTGACTCTCATGTGGATCAAGAAATATCTCCGTAGTGCTCAGGACAGGCCGTGAGCATCTTATCTGCTTGGATCAGGTAACAGCTTCATTTCTTTTCAGAAGCTCAAACACAGTGTTTTCCGATATAGAAGCGGAGTAGTTCTTGTGCAATCTAGGCATAGGGCTACTAGAATCCATCACTAAAAGAGGAGTTTTCCGAGCTCTATCGACACAACATGACTCTAGATATTGGCAACAAAAGGGCACTTACCCCTAAACTAGATTACTCTTCTTCTTCCTATGATAAAGCGGGGGCTGAAAGGGACTCTTTAAAGTACTTCAACGTTATCACTGGACTTTCGTGTCAATCCAACTGGAGGAGGGAAATCGGGAGAATAAAGAAGTCTTGCACGAGGGCGGCCTCTTTCCATGCCTTCAAATCCATTTGCCACACTTTCAAATCTCGGATATACAATGATGAATCCTGATGATCTACGATCACAGAACGCAGTAATATGAATGTCTCTCACGAGCCCCAAAGAGTCAATCAAGTATGCCTGCTTTGTTGGCACAAGGAAAGGTAGAACGACCTTCCGCCATGTCAACCGCTCACTAGGCTTCTTGCTGCGGTGAAGTTGCTTCATCACCCGGCTCAACATCAGCCTCATCCCCCCCATTTTAAGCTTTGGTTATAGTATCCTTTAGTTCCACTTCTTCACCGATCTCTCCCGCAATCTTCTTTCCCCACTCCTCATCCAAGTGAGGAGCTACCCGAGATCATCGAAACCCACCACACAAACCCTAACTGGCAAAACTGATCTACGAACACCAAGGGCGGGTAGAGGCGTCAGATGACAATTGAAGTAGGGGTCTGCCTCTTTCAACCAAAAAAAAAGAAAATCAAAATCAAACGAATCCGAATATAACCAATCTATCGCCTTTGATGACTCGTTGACAGCCTCCTCAACCCAAGCTTCCATCTCCTGCTCCAGACATCGGCGCTTGCCCGCGCCAGTCCATGAAAGGTGGATGAAGGTGAGTTTGACTACGAACTCGAGGATACTGGGAACGATCTCTTTTTGGGGAATCACTCCCGTCGAGAGGCCCTCTTCCTCCCTTTTTCTGAATCTGGTAGAGAGGCAAAAGAGAAGTCCAGAGAGACCTCGACTCTTTCAGGGAAAGGAGGGAGATCGAATGCGAGATGGAGTCCCTGCCGAATGGAATGGACATCCTTGGGGACAGCTGTGTAAGACTTAATTTACCATAAAATTGGATGGAGAAACTACTAAAAAGATCACAAGAAACCCAGCTCAAAGTGAATGGAGAGAGAACCCCTGCGCCTTGGAAGGATCTGAAGCTGTTCGGACACTCATAGACAAGTGAACTCCAATCCAGGATCCCTCGAAAAGTGAAGTGAACTAGCCAGGTAGAACAGTCTGGTTAGGAAAAGAGTCTTTCATGTCAAGGTGAACATAGACAAACAAGGTTAGTTTGTTTTCCTTAATTCTCAGAGAAAAGACTCGTTGCTGGAACCGAGAGCACTGGCGATTGCTTTCTTTCTGACCTTCAGCCGAGAAATTCCATACCTTCCACCGACTTCTTTTGTGTGTGGCCAGAACATGATGCTTTCCAATGCCGAGTACTTTTCTTAACAATGTATGAAGCCCGTAAAACCGAAATCGATCCAAATCCACGACCTTGACAATCGAGGAAAAAGGGTATGTATTATTATGGTGTGAGCCTTCTTTCTTTTTGGCCTTAGATTATCATAAGCGAGGAATGGTGCGTGCTAGCCTTCAGACTATACTTTATTGTAGGGAAAGGGAAAAAATGGAGAATATCTTTAAGAACCCTAGAAAGAATTTCACTTGGAGCAACAGGGGTCAGGTCACACTATATCAATATCATAATTCTCTTTTTTAATTGATACTGATTAGTCGTAAATCAATTTGATTTTGTTATGCCATTAAGGAAACACTATTTGGGATACAATACCCATTTTAGAACCGTTCACTACTAACAAATAGAATTTATCAAAATAACAAATAATAACAAATAATATAGTTAATGGTTCCAATTTTTCCTAAATTTGCTGTGACTGGAAATCCTTTCTCTTTTCAATAGAAAGAGAAGGTATTTAAGCAATGTGTGTTTTGAGATACAATCAATCGAAGAGAATAAAACTGGGTCCAATAAAAAACAGGAATGAATTTATTAAAAGGGATTGGAAAAGGATAAGTACAAAGGGATTCAACGATCTAAAAAAAATCAAAAAGTGTTTCATAATCCCCTCCTACGAATAAAAATTAGTAAAATAATGTGGATGAATAAGATTTTGCTCTATTTTGGATCGGATTAGTAGTGCTCAAGAAGGAATATGGCTCTGCACATAGCACAAAGCCTGGACTGAAAAGGAAAGTTCCTGCCAAGAGGACACCAATGCCCAAGGCCAGAAGGTCCACTCAAGTGCCAGAGCAGACTGAACCCAAAGAGGCACCTGAACAGAAAGTCACTTCTTCCAAATCCAAGAAGGTTCCCACAGGAGAAACTATGAATTTCACCATAGAATTAGAGGATGAAGGTGCTCAGGACAAGAAGAAGAAGAGAGCAAGAACCACAACTGCCCAAGTTCTTGGAAATCCCTCTATGAGAATAGATGCTGAAGAGGAAGAAGAGGTTGCTGCATCAGCACCTAAGGCACCCAAGCTTATGGGTCATGCTATAAGATCAGGGGCTGCAACATCTAAGCCCAAGGAAGCACCCAAAGCTGCCTCCAAGGCCAAGCAAATACCAAAGAGGAATACTACGAGTATTCCAGCTGCTGAGAAGAACAAGGCCCCAGTGCCAAATGTTGCTGATGAAGAAGATGAAGAAGGACAGGTCCTAAGGAAGCTCAAGCCCAAGATACCAGACCACAATGTTGCCCATCTTGTGGCTGAGGACATCAGGATCAGGAAGGACTCAGGATTGAGGCTATGGAGGATGGAAGATCCATATGCTTCAAGGAGAAGAACTGCTGTTGACTACAGGTTCCATACAAAGGAACAACAGGACTTCTATGAGACAATTCTGTTGGATAAGAAGCCCATAGTTTGTGATATGAGGTAGGTCGACTGGACCTACATCAAGGACAATGAAGAGCACTATCCTGGAGTGCAAGACATCTTTGTTGCTTGTGGAGTTGCTGATTTTGTTGGGCAAAAGCTCACTCACTGGAATGATGAACCTATCATGCAATTCTACTCCACAACACACTTTTATCCAGATGGAAGATTTGTTTGGATGTCAGAAGGCACCAGATACCAGTCAACTATTGAAGAATGGGCAAGTCTGATAAATGCCCCAAAGGAAAATGAGGATGACCTGGATATTTATGCAAAGAAGAAGATGGATCACATTTCCATGGCTCACATGTACAAGGAGATCCCAGACAAGGCAGTTGAGACACACAAGTTTGGATCAGTCCACTTTCTGCTGTCAGGGCTGACACCTATCAATTGGATTCTGAGGCACACTCTGTTTCCCAAGTCTGGTGACCATAACATGATCAGAGGGCATGCCATCAACATGTTGCATGTGTTTGATGTGCCACAAAAGTTCTAATTCATGAGCCTTATGATTGAAACCATTAAGAGGACTGCAGCAGATCAGAAGAGGAGCTGTGGATATGCACCTCAGATTCAGGAATTGATAAACTCAAAGATGGGCACATGGAAATATCAATTGGATAAAGAACATTTTCCACTTTATCCAGACTTTGAGGACAATGAGGTTGTCATGAATGAGAATGACCCATCATCAGTTCAAGCTCAAGAGAAGAAGGAGAAGGCAAGGAAGGAGAAGGCTGCCAGAATGCCAACTCAAGAGGAGGCATCTGAATATTTCTTAAAGAACAAGCAGGAGCAGCTTGGTTACTTAATAGCATCAACACTGAGGATTGAGAAGGGACTGGCCACCCTCACTCAGAATCAGGAGAGCTTGGAGAGAATCATGGAACTCAAATTCCATGACCTTGATGTCAAAGTAACTGAGGTTCAATCAGTTGTGGAGCAGCTGCAGGATGACATGCAGGAGAAGCAGGGCAAGACTACCACTAATGTGTTTGCCAGAGTGCCTAGAGCCCAGAGGTCAGTTGCAGTGCCTGTGACAGACACTAGAGCAACAACTTCAGCACCAGCTACAGCCCCTTCAGCTCCAGTGCAACCAGCTCCAGCATCAACTCCAGCACCCTCTACTTCAACTGAAGCCTTCGTCCAAGGAGTTATCCGGACACCACCACCTGAAGATCAAGCCTGAGAGTCGATCTAGCACTATGCATTTTCTATGAACTTTTTGGTAACTTGTTGCCAAAGGGGGAGAAAAATGTATAGATCATAGGCTTCGAGAGAGAGTGTTGCTTTTGTTCTCTCTTGCTTTATTTGGTGGTTAAACTTGTTTGCTTTTGATTGCTTGAGATACTATGCTTGTGAGACATTGATGATCATGTGTTTGATCATAAGCTACACTTATGCATGTTTGATGATATTATCTTATCTATCCTATGTGATCATTCACTTTGCTTGGTGATGAGTGCATGTATTCAATGTTTATTATTTTGAGCGCTCCACCAAGATGTATGTGACATGGAAGAGTATCCCATGAGCCTAATTCATTGTGCATTTGCAGTCCAAAGCAAATCTTAAACAATGCACAAATTTATGGGGAGCTCTTGCTTATCACATACTTCTCAAAGCGACGATGTTATTCAATGTTATTATAATTTGTTGAAGCTTTGATCTATATGTTGTCAATAATTACCAAAAAGGGGGAGATTGAAAGAGCAACTATCCCTAGGTGCTTTTGGTAATTCATAACAACATATAGCTCATTGAGCTAATGCTTTTCCAAGACTATTATTTCAGGAAAGCTCAATGAATGGCATGGCATGGATGATGAAAGTGGATCCCTCAAAATACTAAGAACAAAGGATTGGCTCAAGCTCAAAAGCTTAAGACTCTTCAATTTATATTTTAGTGATCCAAGATCACATTGAGTCTATAGGAAAAGCCAATACTATCAAGGAGGGATGAGGTGTTGCTTAATGAGCCTCTTGCTTCATGTGCTTTGTGATATGCTCCAAAACCCTCAGCTACTTTCCCACATCCACAAATGACCTAAACCCAAAGCCAAAATCGGTCACACCGATTGTTCCTATCCGGCGCCACCGATTCCAAAAGTCATAGCCACTGCCACAAACCCTAAGCAAATCGGTCTTACCGATAGGGATCTCGGTCTCACCAAGATGGGATTGTAATCTCTCTATTTCCCTTCGTAACGTTTCGGTCTAACCGAAGTGAGCGATCGGTCCCACCGAGATTTCAATGTAAACTCTCTGTTTCCTTTTTGTAACATTTCGGTCTCACCGAAAAGAGCAAATCGGTCCCACCGAGTTTACCTGACCAACTCTCTGGAAAGCTTATTACCAAATCGGTCTCACCGAGTTTGTGTAATCGGTCTTACCGAGATTACATTATGCCCTAACCCTAACCGAATCGGTCTCACCGAGATGCATGTCAGTCCCACCGAAAATCACTAACGGTCACTAGGTTTACTAAATCGGTCCGACCGAGTCTGTTGAATCGGTCCCACCGAGTTTGGTAAATTGTGAGTAACGGTTAGATTTTGTGTGGAGGCTATATATACCCCTCCACCTCCTATTCATTCGTGGAGAGAGCCATCAGAACAAACCTACACTTCCAACTTACCATTTCTGAGAGAGAACCACCTACTCATGTGTTGAGGCCAAGATATTCCATTCCTACCATATGAATCTTGATCTCTAGCCTTCCCCAAGTTGCTTTCCACTCAAATCTTCTTTCCACCAGATCCAAAACCTATGAGAGAGAGTTGAGTGTTGGGGAGACTATCATTTGAAGCACAAGAGCAAGGAGTTCATCATCAACGCACCATTTGTTACTTCTAAGAGAGTGGTGTCTCCTAGATTGGCTAGGTGTCACTTGGGAGCCTCCGACAAGATTTTGGGGTTGAACCAAGGAGTTTGTAAGGGCGAGGAGATCGCCTACTTCATGAAGATCTACCGCTAGTGAGGCAAGTCCTTCGTGGGCGACGGCCATGGTGGGATAGACAAGGTTGCTAATTCGTGGACCCTTCATGGGTTGAGCGCTCCGTGGACTCGCACAACCGTTACCCTTCGTGGGTTGAAGTCTCCATCAACGTGGATGTACGATAGCACCACCTATAGGAACCACGCCAAAAACATCCGTGTCTCCAATTGCGTTTGAATCCTCCAAACCCTTCCCTTTACTTTCTTGCAAGTTGCATGCTTTAATTTCCGCTGCCTATATACTCTTTGCATGCTTGCTTGAATAGTATGTTGATTGCTTGACTTGTCCTATATAGCTAAAATCTGCCAAACTCTAAAACTGGGAAAAGGTTAAGTTTTTAATTGGTCAAGTAGTCTAATCACCCCCCCTCTAGACATACTTCAAGGTCGTACATTAGCGTAGTGCCTAGCTTGGCTATATAAGTCGATCGCGGCACCGAAACCCTAACATTCACATTTTCCTCCGCCTGTCCGCCCCTGCCTCGACTTTCCACTTTGCCATGGCCCCCACCGCCGGGAGAGGACTCACCCATTTCTAACGCTGGAGCGCCGGCTCAAGGGCCTTGAGCAGATTGGGCAAGGCGCGAAGCCCGAATCACCGTGGGGTACCTCCGGATGGACTCGGCCTGGAGGAGTTCGAGGAGGAGGAGGATGTCAGCGACACTGGTGACGTGGATCTACAGGCAGAGCAGAAGGCCATCCTCGATTCCTTTCGCTCGGAGTTGACTGCGGAGGCTAGACACCGTCGCCGGCAGGAGATGGAGGCTACGGAGGAGGTGCAGATGCTAGCCTACATGGATGAGGTCGAGCAAGAGGAGGATGAGACAGAGCCCTTCTACCCGCCTGTCCAGCCGGCACCCAGCATCGTCGTCGTGCAGATCTCCAACGATGAAGATTATCTAGGGTACTACGTAGTATGTAGTACATAGGTTTTCTTTTTGCATGCTTTGTATGGATCTAGGGGTTGAAATATGAGAGATTTGGATGGAGTGCCGAATTTGAGACGTGACCGGTCACTGTGTGCGGATACGTCCGGTCACGTCCGCGGGCATTTGAAGTACCGTATTTGCAAAATTTGATTATAGATGATCTTAGAGACCACACACCTACACGCATCCTGCTTCCTTTTTTCCGTTAGAAAATTATTGAAAAATCTACAGTAAAAAAATCTGGCCATAAAATAGCCAAACGTCGGTGGGTCATGTGGCTGCCACGTAACGGCCACCGCTCCATCTAGCAGGCCGCCTTCGAAAAAGCTTTATCCATACCCTGCCGCCGCTCCATCTCATCTCTCTGATAAGCGATATCACTTCCTTCGCCAGTCACCCGGTATGAGCCATCGGCCCGGCGACTGGCAAAGCAGGAGCCCAGCGATGCATGGTCGACTAGGTTGTGCCGCAGCTGCGACCCGATGTTTTTGTGCACGGGAAGAGACCCGTATGAGTCGGGTCGGTTCCATCTTGATTTCAGATGCCATGAGTGCTCCCCTTCCGTCCTGATTTCAGATGCCGCGAGTGTTCCCTTTCCTTAATTTTTGAGGCCCCGTTCGCTTTCTGATTTTCCAGGACGGCCGCTGCCTTCCCCTGCTCCTCTTAATCAAGGGTGTATATATGCATGAATATGAAGCGGATTTAATTCCTTTGTTCCCTTCTTTATTTGTTTCCTTCTTGATTTTCCGGGCCGCTTGTTGATTCTTTAGGTTGTACGTATATGAACTGGTGGGATCAGATACAAAGAAGTGAGGTGGGATTATTTAATTGGAGAAAGAATTTGAACGGTGCTACATGGTCCTTGTACCAACAATAAACTTGTGAACCGATGGGCTGGAACAGCGTGCGGTGGCAACGAACACATGGGCTGGCTTTGTTTGCTTGAAAAAACATACGGCACGATGTGTACAACCAAAATTAGTACCACCTCGGATATATAGAAGATAATATGGACGACAGATGGACGAAAACGGACAAAATTTAGTACCACCTCGAATATGTTTCAAAATTCAAACTGAAAGCGTAAAATCACGGGAAGAAGCGTATTCTGACGGTGAACCCACGGAGTCAATCCGTGCTTTATTATTATTATAGGGAAAGATATATATATATATACATATATATATATATATATATCAATTAGGCTTCAAGTGCGTACTTGTTGGTGAAAGTGTTGTCCAATGAGAATTATATTTTCTATTACTCATGTAGCCTACAAAGTCTGTCGCACAGCCTTGTAACTTCTTACTCCATTTCTAAATTTGTACTAGTCCTCTGTACCGTATATTGCGCTACTCATACTACTACCTCCCTCCTGGTTTATTGGTCCCCTTCGTAATTTGTGTCAAATTTTGATCATAAATTTCACTAACTAAATTTTAATGCATGTCACAAAAAATTATATTATTTGATTCGTATTTGAACATAGTTTCCAATGGTATAATTTTTGGTGACATGCATTGACATTTTGTTAGTTAAACCTATGGTTAAAATGTGACACTAAATATGACTAGTAAGTAGTACAATAGTAGTACTAGTATAGGTCGGTCAAATTATTCATCATGTCCTCATATTGAATTGACGTGACAACACGCTACACGTGAGGTGACACAAGAGTCACGACGGCGTGTTTGGGTATTTGTCGAAATCTTTTATCATTCACTTAAAACAGTCGATTGATCATACATTGAGTACCATATAACTTGAATTAATCGTTGCAAGTCCAAGAAGGATTGGTCGGTGCTACCGGCTGGCATCAATTTTGATCCCATGGATCAGGAGCTGATCGAGCACCTTGAGGCCAAAGTGAGTGATGACAGCGCGAGATCTTACCCTCTCATCGATTTGTTCATACCAACCATCAACAGCGAGCACGGCATATGGTACAATCATCCTGAGAAACTTCTAGGTGAGAAACCGATCGGCCGTCTACTTGCACAAACATATTCCTTTCTTTATAGCTCTATTTTTATTTTTAGACGCAGACCTAGTGAAGCAATTACAATTTGGCAGTTAATAAAAAGTGAAACAAGTGACTGCAACATGCCAAAGATGTTATGAAAATGCCAACTACGTAAACTAAAACTTGTATTCGACAATACTGCAGGTATCACACTAAGTGGCCTAAGCAAGCATTTCTTCCAGTGCAACTCCAGGACATTAAAAAAGGGCACATGGACGCGTTGCAAGATATAGTCGGAGTGCGGCATCCACGCGATGTGGCAAAAGACTGGCAATACCTTGTCGGTGATGGTCAACGGCCGGCAGACGGGCAGCAAAAAGGTTCCGGTGCTGCACACCAACAGAACATCAACCAGCAGAGGACCAACTGGGTGATGCACCAGTACCACCTCGGAGACCTGGAGCAAGAGAAGGAGCAGGAGCTGGTCCTCTGCGAGATTTTCTACCAGACGAACACTAGGGCCAAGATTCAAAAGATTATAAGTTAGTTTGGTATTGATACTTGTACTACCTGGTCGTCTACAAGGTCGTATTGTTGTTAACGATCTTTCGGTATGAACTTGGCATTTGCTTCCAGCCATCATGCCGAGGGTCGACGTGGATATAAAGCTGAATCATTTGTTTCGAAACAAATTTTCAGGCACCTGGTTTTTATTTGATGGGTAGGATAAGAACCTGCTATTCGAATTCCTAGATCTCCAAATTTTTTTACATCTTCAAAGTACGCAGGGGATCCATTTGGTTTCACATGCTGATAGTTGGACGCAGCACGTTGAAACTGGGCTGTGGCATGCCAAGCCCAGCTGCAAATTGTTAAAAGAGAGGAGCGATGTATTTGGGCCTTCTAGAACAGTTAAGTGTCGCGACCTCGATCATGAAGCGCCTCCCATGGACTAAGAAAAGGCCTAGTCCGTTATTATTAGTTGAAATTTGTAAAATATTCCATGATGAAAATAAATATGTAAAATGCAATGAATTTAGTCCACTTTCACTGTAAACCATCCGATTTGCATGAAATTCGTCTGTGGAACCACAAGACGGCTGTCCATACAGAGCCTAACCGTTCGGAACTAGCAGGTCCATGGCCGTACGCAAGCAAGTGCATGCACTTATTATCACGATGGAAAAAAATGCGGACGTCAGACGGTGAAACCCATGAAGTCTTGAACATACTCAATAAACCAGAGAATTCTGCAAGTACGGACTGATAATTGGGATCCAACAGGTATATTCTTTTTCAGGTCGAGCAAGTTTCAACTGGGCTGTAGACTGCCCAGGCTTGGTTTTCTTTTTAACAGGCCTAGCCCATGACGACAACGGGGCACAAAAATCCAGCAGGTATCTACTGGCCTCTGGCCCGCTAGCGTTAGTTATATTTTGTCTTAGAACATCCGCAGGCAGTTTTTTTTACTGAATCAAACACACAACCCAATTCTATTTTCCTCTTGAAACGACATGTCCAACTTCCGTTTTCTAATCTCTACCTATAGTTTTACTAGTTCATATACATGTATCATTATATTGAAAATACATAAAGTTCCCTTTTCATATTTACATCCTTATTTTTTTTGTTTTCCCTCCCAGCGCTGATTTTTTTACGACTGGTTTTCCCTTAAACCAACTCAATTGTCCCACGTCCTTATTTGCTTACAAAAACAAAATAATTTTTTTGGCAAATCAATAAGTTCTTAAAAAATAAATGTTTATCATTTCGGGATTACAACAGTTCGGACTCCACCGAAATATGCAAAATAAGGTTGAACTTTTTGACCAGGTCCTGGGCAGAAAATGGGCTGTAATAAATTCCTTAAGAATTAGCAAATGGGCTGCAAATCATTAAAAAAATAGCATACAGGCTCTATGTTATCTGCCACAGATTTGGAGGCCGACTTGTGGGCCTACTAAGTTCATGCGTACACAAGGTTTCTCAAAAAAAAGAAACTTAGTCAATAATCGACTCTACCAGCATCAGACCGTTAGATGTCAATCTAATGACAATCGTGCTTCTGTAGTCTCTGATCTTCCTACTCTAGCCGCCCAAACCAGCACCGACGGAACCGCCTGCTCCCACCTCCTGTGGTCGACTGTGCTGCCGGGCAGGCCTCACGGCCCCACCATACTCGCATCCCTGTCCTGGCTATCCCTGTACTCACCCACGCCTCCTATTATTTTCCTGCGATGGCAGCCGAACCAGTCAACCCTTGTACTCCCCACCGCGTGGGCAACCACTGCCGAGTCTTCCCCGGCTCCGTGTCATTCCCTTCCTAGGCCTCGCCATCGTCCACCGCCCTGGTGCTCTCGGCGCGGGGTGGTCAACGTGGTCAACAAACGACATCCGTCGGAAGTGGATTGTACGTGGAGAGGCTAATAGCTGGGTCCACGGTCCCACACAAGGAAATGCCTCCCTATTACGTGCAAAATAATGATTCCTCTGTCTGACATCTGGGACCCACCGGAAGGGCCTCTGTATCTCGCGAAAAAATGTTCCCCCCGCTAACAGCTCGGACCCACCAGCTATATCTTCGCACGCAAGGAAGTGCCTCCTAATTACGCACAAAAAATGAATACCCCCCTACTAGCTGGGACCCACCATAGTGGGAGGCTGACTTGTGGGCCTACTAAGTTGACATGGACAGGGGGCTTTGTCATCTTAGTCAATATGAACGATTATAGCTCCAGTGACCGTATGATGTCCATCCAACGGCTGTAGTGCTTCTTCAACCCCTGATCTTCTTGCTCCAACTGCCAAACTAGAGCCGGTCGTGCCATGTGCTCCTGCCTCCCGTGGCCGGCTGTGCTGCCGCGGAGGCCTCACCGCCCCCTACTACTCCCACCACTGGCCAGGCCCTGCGACGACGGCAGCCTCACACCGCAGCCGAACCAGTGAACCCTCGTACTCTTCTCTGTGTGGGCATCCACTGCCGCATCTCCCCCGGCTCCACGTCGTCCCCTTCCTAGGCCTCGTCATCGTCCACCGCCTTGGTGCTCTTGGCATGGAGTGGTCAATGTGGTCAAGGAACGACTTCCACCGGAAGAGTACTATATGTGGAGAGGCTGACAGCTGGGTCCACGGTGATGACCCACGAGTGTAGGGGATCAATCGTAGTCCTTTCTATAAGTAAGAGTTTCGAACCCAACGAGGAGCAGAAGGAAATGAAAAGCGGTTTTCGGTAAGGTTTTCTCTGCAAGCACTGAAATTGTAGGTGATAGATAGTTTTGTGATAAGATAAATAGTAACAAGTAACAAGTAAATAAAGTGCAGCAAGGTGGCCCAATCCTTTATGTAGCAAGGGATAAGCCTGGACAATTTCTAATAATGAGAAATGAGGTCCCGAGGACACATTGGGAATTATCGTCAAGCTAGTTTTCATCACGTTCATATGATTCGCGTTCGGTACTTTTATAATTTGATATGTGGGTGGACCGGTACTTGGGTACTGCCCTTACTTGGACAAGCATCCCACTTATGATTAACCCTTATTGCAAGCATCCGCAACTACAAAATAAGTATTAAGGTAAAGCTAACCACAACATTAAACATATGGATCCATATCTGCCCCTAACGAAGCAACGCATAAACTAGAGTTTAAGCTTCTGTTACTCTAGCAACCCATCATCTACTTATTACTTCCCCATGCCTTCCTCTAGGCCCAAATAATGGTGAAGTGTCATGTAGTCAACATTCACATAACACCACTAGAGGAAAAGACAACATACATCTCATCAAAATATCGAACGAATACCAAATTCACATGACTACTAATAGCAAGACTTCACCCATGTCCTCGGGAACAAACGTAACTACTCACAAAGCATATTCATGTTCATAATCAGAGGATTAATAATATGCATAAAGGATCTGAACATAAAGGATCCTCTAGGCCTATAGGGGGGGCGCCCCCCTATCTCCTGGACAGGGTGTGGGCCCCCTGGCATATTTCTTTCACTCGGAAATTCTTATTAATTCCAAAAAGTTGTTTCGTGGAGTTTCAGGACTTTTGGAGCTGTGCAGAATAGGTTTCCAAGGTTTGCTCCTTTTCCAGCTAGAGTTCCAGCTGCCGGCATTCCCCTTCTTCATGGTAAACCTTGTAAAATAAGAGAGAATAGCCATAAGTATTGATATATAATGTGTAATAACAGCCCATAATGCAATAAATATTGATATAAAAGCATGATGCAAAAGGGACGTATCAACTCCCCCAAGCTTAGACCTCGTTTGTCCTCAAGCGGAAGCCGAAATCGAAAAATATGTCCACATGTTTAGAGATAGAGGTGTCGGTAAAAATAAAATATGGACATGAGGGCATCATGATCATTCTTATAACAGCAACATATATAGATTTTATCATATGCATTCTTATGCTCAAGTAACAATCAATTTACAATGTCAAGTATGGTTCAAAAACTTCATTGGGAACTAACAAACTATAATCTCAGTCATTGAAGCAATTGCAATTTATCATAACATCAGAAAGAGTCAACAATAGAGCTTTTCAGCAAGTTCACATACTCAACTATCATGTAGTCTTCGATAATTGCTAACACTCACGCAATACTTGTGGTTATGGAGTTTCAGCTGGACACTGAGAAAGATAGGGGCTTATTGTGTTTCCTCCCAACGTATTCACCTTTAGGTGATGTCAACAATAATAGCCCATGCTAACTTACATACAATTGGATATATATATATATCATGATCTTTCAAACACGAGGAGCTTGCCAAAGGAAAAAATGTAAAAGGGAAAGGTGAGGATCACCTTGACTCAAGCATAAAGTAAAAACATAAAGTAAAAGATAGGCCCTTCGTAGAGGGAAGCAGAGGTTGTCATGTGCGTTTAGGGTTGATGCACAAAATCTTAATGCAAAAGAACGTCACTTTATATTGCCCCTTGTATGTGGACCTTTATTATGCAGTCCCTCGCTTTTATTACTTCCACAACAAGTTCGTACAAAGCTTATTTTCTCTGCACTAATAAGTCATAAATATTTAGAGAGCAATTTTTTGTGCTTGCACCGATGACAACTTACTTGAGGGACCTTACTCGATCCATAGGTAGGCATGGTGGACTCTCATGGCAAAACTGGGTTTAAGGATATTTGGAAGCACAAGTAGTATCTCTACTTGGTGCAAGGAATTTGGCTAGCATGAGGGGGAAAGGCAAGCTCAACATGTTTGGAAGGTCAATGACAATATACTTTAACTGAGATGTCGGAAACATAAACCATTACGTTATCTTCCTTGTCCAACGTCAGCTCTTTTAGCATGTCATACTTAATGAGTGCTCCCAATTATAAAAGGTGTCCAAGATAATATATTTATATGTGAACCCTTATTTCCTTATCACTTCCTATTAATTGCAACGATGACCAAGGCTAAGTTTATCAACTCTCAACAATTTTTATGCCTCATACTTTCTATGTGTGAAGTTATCACTATCCATAAGATCAACATGAACTCTTTTATTCTTTCTACTTTCTCAAGATCATAGCAACATAGCAAAGCCCTTGACTCAACACTAATCTTTATTATAGATAACTCACGGACTCGATTACAAAAAGAGATCACAAAGCAAAACTCGAAACTACTTGATATCTAAACTTCAATCTACTAGATCAAGATACTACTAAAAGGACTAAATAAAACGGTAAAGATAGGAGTGTGATGGTGATACGATACCGGGGCACCTCCCCCAAGCTTGGCAGTTGCTAGGGGGAGTGCCCATACCCATGTGATTATGTCCTCGGAGGTGGTGAAGTAGGAGTTGTTGATGATGTAGGCTTGTCATCCGTCTTCCAAGGCATAGGCTCTCCATCATAGAAGGATGATCGAGTCTCCGGGATCCTTAAATCTGCAGCCAAACTCATCCTCTTGAATCTATATTCATACTCACAGTTCTGGTTTTGCAGGTCATAGATCTGGGCTTGGAGGTGCTCGATTTTCTGTTGAAGCTTGAAGATGGTCTCCCCAATGACTTTGGCATCCAGCTTGTGGTTGTTGGTGAACTCTGTAATCATCATCTGGTTGGCGTTGAGTCCACGCTCCACCATCCCTTGACACTTGAAAACTTGCTGCTCCACGGCTTCAAGCTTTGTCTCCATGCTCCCGGTACGCCTTGGTCCCTCCACATCACGGATGTGCAGCACCCCCTCACGCATCTCAATGGTTTGAGGGTGTTGCAGCACCTCCGCAAGATAGGGGTTGATAACCCTCTCAAAAAACTTGTCCTTGGGAGCGCTTGGAGATGACATGATGCTTTTAGATCTGAAACAGAAATAGCTCAAAACAAAAACAGAGGATATTTGCATGATACGGTGGTCAAAACCTTAGGGAGTATATATAATGAAAATTTTTACCGACCAAAATACGTAACGTGCAAGAAAACGGAGTCCGGGAGGCACACGAGATGCCCACGAGACAGGGGGCGTGTGTTGGGGAACGTAGTAATTTCAAAAAATTTCCTACGCACACGCAAGATCATGGTGATGGCATAGCAACGAGAGGGGAGAGTGTTCGTCCACGTACCCTCGTAGACTGTAAGCGGAAGCGTTATCACAACACGGTTGATGTAGTCGTACGTCTTCACGATCCGACCGATCCAAGCACCGAATGTACGGAGCCTCCGAGTTCAGCACACGTTCAGCTCGATGACGATCTCCGGCCTCCGATCCAGCCGAGCTCCGGAGATGAGTTCCGTCAGCACGACAGCGTGGTGACGATGATGATGTTCTACCGGCGCAGGGCTTCGCCTAAACTCCGCGACGATATGACCGAGGTGGAATATGGTGGAAGGGGGCACCGCACACGGCTAAGGAACGATCTGTAGATCAACTTGTGTGTCTATGGGGTGCCCCCGCCCCCGTATATAAAGGAGTCAGGGAGGAGGAGGCAGCCGGCCTAAGGGGGCGCGCCAAGGGGGGAGTCCTACTCCCACCGGGAGTAGGACTCCCCTTTTCCAAGTTGGAGTAGGAGAGAAGGGGGAAAGAGGAGGAAGAGGGGAAGGAAAGGGGGGGCGCCGCCCCCTTTCCCTTGTCCTATTCGGACTAGGAGGGGGAGGGGCGCGCGGCCCCCTCCTGGCTCCTTCCTCTTCTCCCTTTTGGCCCATGTAGGCCCATTAACCCCCCGGGGGGTTCCGGTAACCTCCCGGTACTCCGGTAAAATGCCGATTTCACCCGGAACCATTCCGATGTCCAAACATAGGCTTCCAATATATCAATCTTTATGTCTTGACCATTCCAAGACTCCTCGTCATGTCCGTGATCACATCCGGGACTCCGAACAAACTTCGGTACATCAAAACTTATAAACTCATAATAAAACTGTCATCGAAACATTAAGCGTGCGGACCCTACGGGTTCGAGAACTATGTAGACATGACCTAAAACCATTCTCGGTCAATAACCAATAGCAGGACCTGGATGCCCATATTGGTTCCTACATATTCTACGAAGATCTTTATCGGTCAAACCGCATAACAACATACTTTGTTCCCTTTGTCATCGGTATGTTACTTGCCCGAGATTTGATCGTCGGTATCCAATACCTAGTTCAATCTCGTTACCGGCAAGTCTCTTTACTCGTTCTGTAATACGTCATCTCATAACTAACTCATTAGTTACATGCTTGCAAGGCTTAGGTGATGAGTATTACCGAGAGGGCCCAGAGATACCTCTCCGACAATCGGAGTGACAAATCCTAATCTCGAATTATGCCAACCCAACATGTGCCTTCGGAAACACCTGTAGAGCACCTTTATAATCACCCAGTTACGTTGTGACGTTTGGTAGCACACAAAGTGTTCTTCCGGTAAACGGGAGTTGCACAATCTCATAGTCGTAGGAACTTTGTATAAGTCATGAAGAAAGCAATAGTAGTATACTAAACGATCAAGTGCTAGGCTAACAGAATGGGTCATGTCAATCACATCATTCTCCTAATGATGTGATCCCATTAATCAAATGACAACACATGTCTATGGTCAGGAAACATAACCATCTTTGATTAATGAGCTAGTCAAGTAGAGGCATACTAGTGACTATGTGTTTGTCTATGTATTCACACATGTATCATGTTACCGGTTAATACAATTCTAGCATGAATAATAAACATTCATCATGATATGAGGAAATAAATAATAACTTTATTATTGCCTCTAGGGCATATTTCCTTCAGCGTGCCCTACGGGGGGGCGCCCTCCTCTCTCGTGGGAGCCTCGTGTCCCTTTCGGACTACTTCTTTCTTCCTAAAATTCTTAAATATTCCAAAACTGTTAAAAATTGCCATTGGAGTTGTTTTGGAGTCGGTTTACTTACCGTACCACATACCTATACCTTTTTGGAGTCTGGAACGTTCTGGAAAGTGTCCCTTATGTATTCCTCAGGAGTTACGGTTTCAATAATATTAGTTTCAACATTGATAGGATTACCTGAAATATAATGTTTAATTCTTTGACCGTTTACCACCCTCGGATTTGTGCCTGCGAAGTTGTTGATTTTTATAGCACCAGAATGATAGACCTCCTCGATAACGTAGGGAACTTCCCATTTTGAGAGAAGTTTTCCTGCAAAAAATCTTAAACGAGAGTTGAATAATAACACATAATCTCCTACGTTAAACTCACGCTTTTGTATCCTCTTATCATGCTAGCGTTTGACTTTTTCTTTGAAAAGCTTGGCATTCTCATATGCTTGGGTTCTCCATTCATCAAGTGAGCTAATATCAAATAACCTCTTCTCACCGGCAAGTTTGAAGTCATAGTTGAGCTCTTTAATAGCCTAATATGCCATATGTTCAAGTTCAAGAGGTAAATGACACGCTTTTCCATAAACCATCTTATAAGGAGACATACCCATAGGATTTTTGTATGCAGTTCTATAGGCCCATAATGCATCATCAAGTTTTTTGGACCAATTCTTTCTAGATCTATTCACAGTCTTTTGCAAAATTAATTTGAGCTTTCTATTTCTCAACTCTACTTGACCACTAGACTGCGGATGATAAGGAGATGCGATTCTATGATTGACATTATACTTAGCAAGCATCTTACGGAAAGCACCATGAATAAAATGTTAACCACCATCAGTCATAAGATATCTAGGGACTCCAAACCTCGGAAACATAACTTCTTTAAGCATTTTAATAGAAGTGTTATGATCAGCACTACTAGTTGGAATAGCTTCTACCCACTTAGTAACGTAATCAACAACAACTAAAATATGTGTATAACCATTAGAGGTAGGAAAAGGTCCGATATAATCAAAGCCCCAAACATCAAACAGTTCAATAACAAGAGAATAATTCATAGGCATTTCTTGACGTCTACTAATGTTACCTATTCTTTGACATTCATCACAAGATAAGACAAACTTACGAGCATCTTTGAAGAGAGTGGGCCAATAAAAACCAGATTGTAGTACCTTGTGTGCAGTTCTATCTCCAGCGTGGTGTCCTCCATAAGATTCAGAGTGACACTTGCGTAGAATCTGTTCCTGTTCATGCTCAGGCACACAGCATCTAATAACACCATCTACTCCTTCTTTATAAAGGTGTGGATAATCCCAGAAGTAATGTCTTAAATCATAAAAGAACTTTTTCTTTTGCTGGTATGTGAAACTAGGCGGTATATATTTAGCAACAATGTAATTAGCATAATCAACATACCAAGGAGCAGTACGAGAAGCATTGATGACCGCTAATTGTTCATCAGGAAAGCTATCATTAATAGGCACTGGGTCATCAAGAACATTCTCTAACCTAGACAAGTTATCTGCAACGGGGTTCTCAGCTCCCTTTCTATCAATAATATGTAAGTCAAATTCTTGGAGCAAGAGAACCCATCTAATGAGTCTAGGCTTAGCATCTTTCTTTTCCATAAGATATTTAATAGCAGCATGATCAGTGTGAATAGTAACTTTGGAATCAACAATATAAGGTCTAAACTTATCACATGCAAACACAACTGCTAAGAACTCTTTTTCAGTAGTAGCATAATTTCTTTGGGCAGTATCAAGAGTCTTACTAGCATACTGGATAACATTCAATTTCTTATCGACTCTTTGCCCTAGAACAGCACCTACAACATAATCACTAGCATCGCACATAATGTCAAAAGGTAAATTCTAATCAGGTGGCTGAACAATAGGTGCAGTGATCAAAGCTTTCTTAAGTGTTTCAAATGCTTCTACACAATCATCATCAAAGACAAAAGGAATATATTTTTGCAATAAATTAGTTAGAGGCCTAGAGATTTTAGAAAAGTCCTTAATGAACCTCCTATAAAAACCGGCATGACCAAGGAAACTTCTTATACCTTTTATGTCCTTGGGACATGGCATCTTTTCAATAGCATCAACTTTGGCTTTGTCAACTTCAATACCTCTCTCGGAGATCTTGTGCCCCAAGACAATGCCTTCATTAACCATAAAGTGACACTTTTCCCAATTCAGGACGAGAATAGTGTCTTCGCATCTCTGCAAAACTCGATCAAGGTTGCTCAAACAATCATCAAAAGAGGATCCATAGACGAAGAAGTCGTCTGTGAATACCTCACAAATCTTTTCACAAAAATCAGAGAATATAGCCATCATGCATCTTTGAAAGGTAGCAGGTGCATTACGTAAACCAAAAGGCATACGTCTATAATCAAAAGTACCAAAAGGGCAAGTAAAAGTAGTTTTAGATTGATCCTTCGCTAACACAGGTATATGAGAGAAACCAGAATAACCATCTAGAAAGCAAAAATGTGTGTGTGTTTGGATAGTCTTTCTAGCATTTGATCAATAAAAGGTAAGGGGTAATGATCTTTCTTAGTAGCTTTATTTAACTTACGGAAATCAATTACCATCCTATAACCTGTAATAATTCTTTGCGGGATCAATTCATCTTTATCATTAGGAACAACGGTAATACCTCCCTTTTTGGGAACACAATGGACAGGGCGTACCCATTCGCTATCAGCAACGGGATAAATAATACCTGCCTCAAGGAGCTTTAGTATCTTCTTTCTTACCACTTCCTTCATCTTGGGATTTAATCGTCTTTGGGGATCTCTAACTGGTTTGGCATCGTCCTCCAATGTAATTTTGTGTTGGCATAACGTGGGACTGACGCCCTTAAGATCATCCAGAGTATATCCAATAGCAGCGCGGTGCTTCTTCAGAGTTTTCAATAATCTTTCTTCTTCTTTTTCTGAAAGGTTAGCACTAATAATAACAGGATATATTTCTTTTTCATCAAGATAAGCATACTTAAGATTATCAGGTAATGGTTTGAGTTCAAACACGGGATCACCCTTGGGTGGAGGGGGATCCCCAAGAATTTCAATGGGAAGGTTATATTTTAGCATAGGATCCTGTTTAAGGAACACTTCATCTATTTCCTCCCTTTCCTTCATAAACATATCGTTTTCATGGTCTAGCAAATATTGTTCCAACGGATCAGTTGGAGGAACATGAATGGAAGCAAGACCAATAATTTCATCCTTGCTAGGTGGTTCCTTATCACGAGGTTGTCTACTAAACTTAGCAAAATTAAACTCATGAGACATACCATCTATGCCAACAGTGACAATATTCTTTTCATAATTAATCTTGGCACTAGCTGTATTCAAGAAGGGTCTACCAAAAATAATGGGACAAAAATCATCTTGTGGGGAACCAAGAACAAGAAAATCAGTAGGGTATTTAACCTTCCCACACAAAACTTCAACATCTCTAACAATCCCAATAGGTTTAATGGTATCCCTATTAGCAAGCTTAATAGTAACATCAATGTCTTCTAATTCAACGGTGCAATGTCGTGCATAATTTCTTTATATAGATCATAAGGTATCGCACTAGCACTAGCACCCATATCACATAAGCCATCATAACAATGATCTCCTATTTTAACAGAAATAACAGGCATGCCTACGATAGGTCTACGTGTCTTAGTATCAGGTCTAGCAATATTGGCAGTCTCACCACAGAAAGAAATAACATGCCCATCTAAATCCTCATCCAAGAGATCCTTAACCATAGCAATACTAGGTTCGACATTAATTTGCTCAGGAGGTGTATAAATCCTAGTATTACTCTTACGAACAACAGTCGAAGCTTTAGCATGATCCTTTATCCTAACAGGAAAAGGAGGTTTTTCAACATAAGCAGTAGGAACAATAGGATCACTATAGGTAATAGTCTTTTCTTCGACTGTAATAGGTGCAACTACTTTCACTTCAATAGGAGGATTATATTTAAACCACTGCTCTTTAGGGAGATCAATGTGAGTAGCAAAAGATTCACAGAAAGTAGCTACTATCTCAGAGTCAAGTCCATACTTAGAGCTAAATCCACGGAAAGCATCGGTATCCATAAAAGATTTAACACAATCGAACTTAGGTGTCATACCTGACTCATTACCATCATCGGAACCCCAATCTTCAGAGTTGCGTTTAATTCTTTCCAATAAGTCCCATTTGAAATCAATAGTCTTCACCATATAAGAACCAGCACAGGAAGTATCGAGCAGGTTGCGATTATCAAGAGAAAGCCGAGCATAAAAATTCTGAATAATCATTTCCCGAGAGAGCTCATGATTTGGGCATGAATATAGCATTGACTTAATCCTCCCCCAAGCTTGAGCGATGCTTTCTCCTTCGCGAGGCCTGAAATTATATATGTAATTACGATCACGATGAACAAGATGCATAGGATAGAACTTCTGGTGAAATTCCAACTTCAATCGCTTATAATTCCAAGATCCCGTATCATCACATAGCCTATACCATGTCAATGCATCTCCCTTCAAAGACAAAGGGAATACCTTCCTTTTGACAACATCATCAGCAAAACCTGCAAGCTTAAATAATCCACAAACTTCATCCACAAAGATAAGGTGTAAATCGGGATGCAATGTTCCGTCTCCTACAAATGGATTAGCTAACAGTTTTTCTATCATACCCGAAGGAATCTCAAAGTAAATATTTTCATAAAGTTCAGTAGGTTGAGGAGCAACTCTTTGCTCTTCTGGTTGGGGTGAAGATACCCCAAAGAAGCCCCGCAAAGGATTAGTTTCCATAGTGACAAGTAACAGAAAATTTCAGCACACTATATAAATGTTTCCTTACCAAGTTCCACTCACCAAAAGCGCTACACTCCCCGGCAACAGCGCCAGAAAAGAGTCTTGACGACCCACAAGTGTAGGGGATCAATCGCAGTCCTTTGGATAAGCAAGAGTGTCGAACCCAACGAGGAGCAGAAGGAAATGATAAGCGGTTTTTGGTAAGGTTTTCTCTGCAAGCACTGAAATTGTAGGTGATAGATAGTTTTGTGATAAGATAAATAGTAACAAGTAACAAGTAAATAAAGTAAATAAAGTGCAGCAAGGTGGCCCAATCCTTTATGTAGCAAAGGATGAGCCTGGACAATTTCTAATAATGAGAAAGGAGCTCCCGAGGACACATTGGGAATTATCGTCAAGCTAGTTTTCACCACGTTCATATGATTCGCGTTCGCTACATTCATAATTTTATATGTGGGTGGACTGGTACTTGGGTACTGCCCTAACTTGGACAAGAATCCCACTTATGATTAACCCCTATTGCAAGTGTCCGCAACTACAAAAGAAGTATTAAGGCAAACCTAACCACGTCATTAAACATATGGATCCATATCAGCCCCTAACGAAGCAACGCATAAACTAGGGTTTAAGCTTCTGTCACTCTAGCAACCCATCATCTACTTATTACTTCCCCATGCCTTCCTCTAGGCCCAAATAATGGTGAAGTTTCATGTAGTCGACGTTCACATAACACCACTAGAGGAAAAGACAACATACATCTCATCAAAATATCGAACGAATACCAAATTCACATGACTACTAATAGCAAGACTTCACCCATGTCCTCAGGAACAAACGTAACTACTCACAAAGCATATTCATGTTCATAATCAGAGGAGTAATAATATGCATAAAGGATCTGAACATATGATCTTCCACCAAGTAAACCAATTAGCATCAACTACAAGGAGTAATCAACACTACTAGCAACCCACAGGTACCAATTTGTGGTTTTGATACAATATTGGATACAAGAGATGAACTAGGGTTTTGAGAGGAGATGGTGCTGGTGAAGATGTTGATGGAGATTGACCCACTCCCGATGAGAGGATCGTTGGTGATGACGTTGGTGATGATTTCCCTCTCCTGGAGGGAAGTGTCCCGGCAGATTAGCTCCGCTAGAGCCCTAGATTGATTCCGCCAAGGTTCCGCCTCGTGGCGGCTGAGTTTCGTCCCGTAAGCTTGCACATGATTTTTTCCAGGGTAAAATCACCGATATAGCAGAAGATGGACGCCGGAGGCCCACCAGGAGGGCCAGGAGATAGGGGGCGCGCCCTATAGGGGGGGCGCCCCCTGTCACCTGGACAGGGTGTGGGCCCCCTGCCATATTTCTTTCGCTCAGAAATTCTTATTAATTCCAAAACGTTGTTTCGTGGAGTTTCAGGACTTTTGAAGCTGTGCAGAATAGGTTTCCAACGTTTGCTCCTTTTCCAGCCAGAATTCCAGCTGCCGGCATTCCCCCTCTTCATGGTAAACCTTGTAAAATAAGAGAGAATAGCCATAAGTATTGAGATATAATGTGTAATAACAGCCCATAATGCAATAAATATTGATATAAAAGCATGATGCAAAATGGACGTATCACACGGCCACAGCAAGGAAGTGCCTCCTTATTACGCGCAAAATAATGATTCCTCCACCTGATTGCAGGGACCCACCGGACGGGTGCTACCTCTTGAGCATGCGTTGGTTTTCCCTTGAAGAGGAAAGGGTGATGCAGCAAAGTAGCGTAAGTATTTCCCTCAGTTTTTGAGAACCTATGTATCAATCCAGTAGGAGACTACGCACAAGTCACCTAGTACCTGCACAAACAATCAAGAACCTTGCAACAAACACGATAAAGGGGTTGTCAATCCTTTCATGCCCAATCACAAAAGTGAGATCTGATAAAGATAGTAAGATAAATATTTTTGTTATTTTTGTTGTATAGATGGAAAAGTAAAGATAGCAAAATAGTAAACGAGATGCTATGTAAATAAAAGAGATATAGTATAATAAGAAAGAGACCCGGGGGGCATAGGTTTCACTAGTGGCTTCTCTCAAGATAACATATATTACGGTGGGTGAACAAATTACTGTCGAGCAATTGATAGAAAACCGCATAATTATGAAGTTACCGAAGGCAATGATCATGAACATAGGCATCACGTATGTGTCAAGTAGACCGAAACAATTCTGCATCTACTACTATTACTCCACACATCAACCGTTATCCAGCATGCATCTAGAGTATTAAGTTCATAAGAATGGAGTAACACATTAAGCAAGATGACATGATGTAGAGGGATAAACTCGAGCAATATGATATAAACCCCATCTTTTTATCCTCGATGGCAACAATACAATACGTGCCTTGCTGCCCCTGCTGTCACTTGGAAAGGACACCGCAAGATTGACCCCAAAGCTAAGCACTTCTCCCATTGCAATAAAGATCAATCTAGTAGGCCAAACTAAACCGATAATTCGAAGAGACTTGCAAAGATATCAAATCATGCATACAAGAATTCAGAGAAGAACCAAATAATATTCATAGATAAACTTGTTCGTAAATCCACAATTCATCGGATCTCGGCAAACACACCAGGAAAGAGTATTACATCGAATAGATCTCCAAGAACATCAAGGAGAACTTTGTATAGAGAATCAAAGAGAGAGACGAAGCCATCTAGCTAATAACTATGGACCCGAAGGTTATTGGCAAACTACTCACGCTTCATCGGAGAGGCTATGGTGTTGATGTAGAAGCCCTCCGTGATCGATTCCCCCTCTGGCGGCTCATCGGAAAAGGTCCCAAGATGGGATCTCACGGGTATAGAGAGTTGCGGCGGTGGAAAATTGGTTTGCTCCCCCTGATGTTTTTAGGGTATAAGGGTATATATAGGCTGAAGAAATAGGTCGGTGGAGCTCCGTGGGGCCCAGGAAGGTGGGGGGTGCACCTACCCCCTGGGTGCGCCCTCCTGCCTCGGTGCCGCCTCACGGAGTTCCAGACTTCAACTCCAAGTCTTCTGGATTGCCTCTGGTCCAAGAAAGATCATCGCAAAAGTTTCATTCTATTTTGACTCCGTTTGATTTCCTTATCTGCAAAACACTAAAATAGGCAAAAAAAATACAAACTGGCACTGGGCCTCCGGTTAATAGGTCAGTCCCAAAAATAATATAAAAGAGCATATTAAGGCCCATTCAACATCGAAAACAGATAATATAATAGCATGGAACAATCAAAAAATTTAGATATGTTGGAGACGTATCAACGGGCCACCATATTTCACGAAAAAACATTTCCCCCCTGACTGCTGGGACCCACCAGCTACATCTTCGCACGCAAGGAAGTGCCTCCTGATCCTCCCTAACAATCGGGACCCACCTGGTCGAATCGTATGTAGCGTTGTCATTCTGGTCGCGATCGTGTATGTACAAACTGGTCGATTGGTTTGTCTGCAGGCTGCAACGATGAAGCATGGCCGAGTAAGGAAGGTCACGTGTCGTAGTAGAGGCGCGGACGTAGCATGTACACGTACGTACAGCTAGGGTGCAAGAAAGTAAATACGGCCACGTGCGTACATACGGGCGGGGTCTCCAACGCCTACTACCGCATACGTACGGCCAGGGCTCGTGTACATGGCTGGTCGGAACGGAGAAACTGCGTCATCGTGTTCATTGGGAGGCAATGGAATGCATCGTGTTCATCGGGAGCCAACCGTCTTGGACGGAACATCCAATCGAAATGAGGCCTGCCGTACCACAGAACGAAGGAAACGACTTGTGTTCGACCGCCTACGGTCGAAATGGGATCCTGTTCACTGGGAGGGGTGTGGCATACCGCAAAACGGAGGAAACGAACTTCACTTCGACCTCCTACGGTCAAAACGAGGTCCTGTTCATCGGCAGGGGTGTGCTGTACCGCAAAACGGAGGAAACGGACTTGTGTTGGAGCGTTACGGTCGAAACGAGGGTCCTATTAATCGGGGGGTGTGGCGTACCGCAAAACGGGACTCCGCGGGCTACTGTTCATCTCCACCGTCGACCTCCTCCAGCTTCCACGGGCTACTGTTCATCCATCGTTGACCTCCTCCAGCCTCCACCTGCGAATGTTCATCCATGGGCTCCAGTTCATCCAGCCTCCACTGCTCCTCCACCGGCTGCTGTTCAACCAGCCCTCTCCACGGGGTCCTGTTCAACCACCCCTCCACAGGCTACTATTCATCCAGCCCTGCACCGGCTACTATTCAAGCAGCCCTCCACGAGGTCATGTTCATCCAACCCTCCACGGGGTCATGTTCATCCATCCCCAACCGGCTCAATCGATCGGGGTCCTGTTCATCTAGCGGCAACGACCTCTACTACCACGGGGTCCTGTTCATCTAACCCCCACCGGGAACTGTTCATCCAACCCCCCAACAACGCTCACTATTCATCAAGAGGCAACAGGTTTGATGGGCTTCAGTTAGCAGCAGTTGCGGGATTTGCTCGATCGGGTTCAACTAACAGCCAGATCGATCGATCGCTCGAGTTCAGTAACACGTAGCCTACAGTGCAATCGCTCGGGTTCAGTAGTCAAACGCCTCGCTCGAGTTCAGTTAGAGCCCAATGCCTCGCACCCATGCGCATGCGTGTACGAGAGAAACGTGCACCGCTCAGCCCCAACAACCCACCGTAACCAGGAACTCCCCGATATTTTCCTCGCCCTCGCTTCTACCATGGTTTTTTCCGTCATGGACGGCCCAAAGAATGTCATGCAGCTGCATCTCCGGCCCGCCCAGGACGAAAATCCCATTTTTTGTCATGATTTTTCATAGAAGTAGGAGCCCACCACATCTAGGATGATACCTGGTTTTGTCACAATTATCGCCATAGAAGTGTCATAAGCATGACAGAAATTTTTTTCTTTCGGCCCAAAATGTCACGGATGTGTCTTTTTTTTGTAGTGTTGGTAAGCTACCAACAAAAAATTGCAATCAAAGACTACTATTGTACTCCCTCCGTAATGGTGCATTAGTCACGCTACGAAAACCAAATAATCCCAAAACTTTTAGGCGCAGTGCATTAACTACCCACCTCGTTCCCTGTTTTTTTGCCACGAAAAAAGAAATCACCCACTAGGAGACGTGAGGTGCGTATGCATTCAATGACTTGAGGCTACTTAGCACAACATTTTTGGTTACATGCATTAACATTTTATTAGTTAAATCAAAGGTCAAAACTTGGCGCAAAATGCAAAGGGGACCAATAAACCAGTAAGGATCAAAGTTATCTCATTCTGCCCCAACTAGAGGAACGGTGAGATGACTATACTCCACCGGCACGGAGGGGGACTCAGCTTCATTGACTTACTGCACCTGCCTTTGGGTGTATGACAGGTGGGCCCAACAGGTGGCTGGCCCATCTGTCATAGAGCCAAAGGTAGGTAGAGTTAAGGCACCGGAGCCCAGTCCCACGAAGGAAGGGCCAAGGAGTAGATGGGCAACACACACGTGAATGCAACGCAGTCTGCACTTCTCATATAAAGGCTCCTCGCCAGTCCAATCTACGAAATCCTACGCACCCTAACCAAGGGAAAGATTGATCACTCCAATAGCAAGATCAGTTGACTAGAAGCTAGACCCATGGAGGCGATGAGCGCGAGTATCAGCCGGCTATGCGAGATGGTCCACGATGCCGGCCTGCGGCCCCACACCGAGGAACGTCTCCAGGTCGTTCTTGAGGCCGCTAGGGCGAGATGCCGCTTGGACGAATGCTTCTTCTCCTTGTTCGACGAGGTCCTCGTCGGCTTCCTCGACGAGTTCACCATCGTCAAGAAGCTCACTGACAACCTTGACGTACGCCTCCAGCCCACGCACCTAGGCTCTGCGATGCCCGCCACCCTCAACGGCCTCTATGTTGACAACCTCTTCGACGCACTTGTGGTCCTGCGACTACCCTCTGTCGCGCCGGAGATTGTCCACCTCGAGGTCGCGCTCGCCGCACAGTGCCTGGCGCAGCAAGACACCATCAACATAATCACCCACGTCTATGCACAAATCATCCACAAGGACTACTACATGCAAGAGGAGGACGATAGGACGCTGGCCTTCTTGGACTATAGGGCAACCTTGGACGGCATTGTTCAGAAGCACGTTGAGCTCGCCGCCAACGTCGCTGCTCCTCACACGTCGGTTGGTGACCCGATGCACTAGGGCGTGAGGATGTCGCTGATGGATCCGTATGTATCTTTATCTTTCTGTAAAATCCATGTAGTAGTATATGATACTACTAGTAATTATCTTACCTTTTGCACCAACTTCATAATTTTCATACGTACTCCATGCATGAACCGCGCCATGGAGCAGAACCAAATTTTACAAGTTACAAGTTCAAAAGGAAAAGCATGTCGTGTTCATGTCGCATGCTCACACGGTTGGTCTGGCACGCCGCTCAAGGTGGAATGTGTGTTGTGTTGCATTTTCACTTACAAGTTGGTCCGTAGTTGAGCAAACCGACTATCAGCAAACCCCCACCCCGCCCACCGTGCGATGGCTGAGAAAACAGGAGGGAGAAGAGATGGTTGTAGTACTCCAAGAAAATTGGTGTCAGATGGGACTCATGTGAGTGGCATGTGCTGTACTGCTAGACGTGAAAGCTAGTTATGGCCCATGTTGTAACATCCCCAAAATTGGGTTATCAATTTTTGTGCTGTTATTTCCTCCTGACAATCATTCTTCAAAATTTTCTCCTGAGTTTGTTGGATGACTCTGAGAATTCTTGTCATTTTCAACCTTTCAAAATCTTGCGCATCTCTTGTCAGTGGGCAAGACCTCATTTGCATCATCTCAAACCCTCTCAAACCCTAATTCCAATTTTTTTTGTAATTTGGATATGTCCTTTGTGCTTACAAAGGAGCCATCATTTCAGTTGGCCTATTGATCTTCCAAATCATGCCAGAGACCCTTCTACCTTTCTGAACCATGGATATGCAAAAATATTGCCAAGTCCCATGCATTGTTTTTGAATTATGATTTATTCCTTTTCTTCCCTTTTTGAGGAATAAAATCCAAAGGCATAGTTACCCATCTCCTAAATTCATGAGAATTGGTGGAGTTAATATTTATGCCTAATCCAAGCTCTGGCAAATATATTGGCCATAATTAAATAAGGAAAATTGCCTTTTCTTATTTAATGCCAATATTTCATTTCTGCCACTTCCTAAAGGAACTACTATTTTTATAGCAGAGAAAATTCACACATAAATTGTGGAGCTTGTCCTTGCTATATAATCACTAGTTCCATCCTTATCTCATGTTCCTCAGTTCAAAAAATGGGCACATGACCCAATGCAAGTTTCTGCCTTCTCTGAAATTTTGCAAAGGAAGTGATTTATTCCTACTTCCAATTGATCTGCAATTTGGCAAGGTGATTAACATGGATCAATAACCCATGGATACTAAATATGAGCTCAATCCCTTCATCTTAGCTCCCTGTGCAATTTTTCAAAGTTTCTGACCATATTGCAACTTGGTGAAGGAAGTAACTTCATAGAGTTTCCAAATGGGATGACACTCTTCCAACTTCTCAAGTATCTCAAACCATTAGCCTCCACATAAATTCATTTCATTTCATTGAACTATGTGAGCACAGGAGCAATTCTTGGTTTCTGTCAAAATTTTCAGTTTGTGCAGCAAGTATATTTTATCTTGCTCCATTATGGCTGAAAATATTCCCAAGCCTTCACGTCTCCTTATGATCCACCTCCACAAGATTTTGGCTCATTCCAACTAGCCATTTGCCCTGAGGATTTTTCTCGAGTTTCTAGGCAGAAATAATTGATGTGAAGGAAGTACCAATTTGGCAAGTTCATTTGGTATGAAATTTTTACAGCATCATTATATGTCCAACTCATCAAGCTCTACCAAGTTTTCGCTCAATCCATCACTCCTAGTAAGTGCTCCTTCCTCATTTAGTTTCTGGACCAGATTTGGCAGTTGCACTGCAACTATGCTAAATACCTGTCCAAATGACCTCATAACTCCTAGGACTGTAGTCCTTGCTCGTCTAAGCCTGCTAGACATCAAGTTTACGCTTTAACCTCTCTGGTTTAATCTCTAGAGTATGGCCAAGTTTGCAACGGCAAACTTGTGAAGCTTGGTTCTCTCTGATCCATGTTCCTCTGCTTGTATCCTTGCCATGGTTTTAATGAGCCTTGGAAGGACTACGTTGTAGACATCATTTGGCATGGCGTAGAAAGCCGGAGCGCGCATTGTCGGTGGTGACCACGGGCAATGCCGGCCCAAAACGGTGGTCTAGCCACTATTGGCGACAGTAGAGCTGCTCCGGCTGGATCTGGTTTTTCCCTGCGTGTCAAATGGCTCGTCATCGTCGTCGCCGTTCGCCTGGACCCCTCTCCCCCTCCGTTTGCTTCTCCAACGAGCCGTGCCAACGACCGAACAGTGAGTCCCGTGGCCATCGACTTCTTCCTCGCCCCTGTCCGCTTCCTCCTTTCGTCCGCGAGCATTGCTCGTCTCCGTGACTCTCTGGCGCTCGTCCACATCCCCCTCGTCGCCTTCCCACCCCTCTCCGTGACCCTTGGCCGTGCATGCCCGTCGCCGGAGCGTGGACACGTAGCCGCGCCACATGCCACCTCGCCCCTCTCCTTCTCGAGCCTTCCCTTGGCTATTTAAGGGTGACCTCGAGCTCCCTCACAGTCCCGAACCTCCCGCAGCTCTCTCTCCCTTGCCTCGGAGCCTCTCCATCCCCTCCCCATCGCCATGGCCGCCGCCTCGGCCTGCTCAAATTCGAGCAATGGCGAGCTCGCCCCTCCCTCTTTCCACCACCATAGGATCACCTGGAGCACTCATAGCCTCTCCACACCCTCCTCTTGCCGCCAGAGTGCCCTGTGGCCGCGCCCCTAGAGCCACTGCCGCCGCCGTGGAGCTCTCTGATTCCATGTCCGTCGCGGCTGTGGATCTCCCCAGCCCCCGTTTCCCATTAGGTGGACGCGGCATCCCTCCCTGAGCCCGCCGCCGTCTTCCCCCTAGTCGGAGGTGGTCGGAGCCGGCCGGCCCGTCGCCGGCAACGCGTCTAGCCTCGCCTCCTCTATGCCGCGTTGGGAGGAAGAAAGGAACGGACAAAGGAAAGAGAGAGCTGGCGTGGGGCCCACCTGTAAGCCTCTCAGCGCTGACGTGGCGGGACTGCTGACTGGATTAGGTGTAAGCGCACTTCTGGTGAGTACGTCTTCCGTTATTGAAAGCGTACTTGGTTGTTTCTTCTGTTAAGAATACGCTTTCAATATTACAAAGACGTATTCCTCAGAATGCGTTTTCTCTTTTTTAGCCCGATGCTGAAATGCTTAAATTGTGAACGTTCGCTGTTTAAGCCACTTTTCTGCATAAAAAGTGAATGGGCACCACTTTGCAACTGTAACTCCGATGGAGGTTCGAGCTCTTTTCCATGGGTCCATTTTCTTTATGCTTTCACATCCTAAAAATGCCCATTTTTCCCTTGCTCTTATTAAGCCCCTCTAAGAGAGAACCGTTCTCCGGCAAATCTTTCCGTGATCATTCTACACTTTTCCACAAAGTATTCTTCGACCCCCAAGCAAGCCAACATCTTATCATGAGCCCTGAACTTGCATGTTGACTTTGCTTGCACCTCGTGTGTGTGTTTAGTTGCAGTAGTTTCTTGTGTGTTCCGTCTGCTGTTATTTCAGTCGTGCTTTATGTTTTTGTTATCTGCCTTTCATGCTTGTGCTTTCATGAAATAAGTTGACATGCTAGTTGGATGTTGTTACTGATAATATCATGCTTCTGTCTAGTTTAATGATATTAGTATCAATGTTATGATGATTATGTTGCACTAGTGGTATTACTAGCACTTGGTATTGCCATGTTTCACATGCTATCCCCGTTCACTTGAAAAGATCACTTGAAAAGATTGACGTTTTGTACAGCATCTGTATGTTGCATTCATGTTAAAAATGCTTGCATGATGATTGATGATGGAGAAGTTAATAATATGAATTAATAACAAACCTCCTCCTCATTAATGGGATCGAGTCATAGTGCCACCAAATCGTGCTTTTTCCAGTGCAGCCACATTTGCCTATTATGGGCTGGCCCTAGCTGGGTCTATTGTCATGCCTCTCGCCGGTGCCTCCAACAGGGGAAGGTTATGGGCATGCGCTAACCTAATCAGGTAGGCGGACATAAGCCTTGTGTGCCCGTAGTTGGATGATAAGCACTTTTGTCCCCGTTTGGGACCGTTTTTGTTTTGCCACGATGGTGGCCGTTGGTGCCTTTGGTAGGCACGGGGCCACCCAGGACTGAACCCCAAGGGGGTGTTGGTCGGAGTGGCCAGGAGAGTGTCATGGTAGTAGGACGGTTTTCTCGGAATGCCGTTGGTCCACCGGAATGGGAGTGTGAGGCCATGGATTCCGGTGGTGTGGGTACAGTGCACTACCTCTACAGAGTGTATTTAAGCTATCGCTAGCCGCGTCCTCGGTCATGGGCACAAGTCTGTAGTAGGTCACACTATCAGGTCTTGGTAAAAATGAAGGATAAACCTAAAGTAACTAAATTTGATGAATAATGTATAACTATTCATGTGGTGAGTTAGACTATGAGATAGCCATGAGAAGTCACGGTGATGTTTTGAAATGATCACGAGACGAGGTCTCGATGGGTGTTGAACCAAGTGTGGTTGCGTTTGTGATCTGCGAAGGATCACGGTTTGGTTACAAGGTAACCCATTGAACCAAGTGTGGTTCCGTTTGTGATCCGTCATGATCACCGTTCGGTTGCGAGGCAACGCGTTGGGAAGAGAGTCTGAGGGACTCGGTGCACAAGTTTGGTTGCATTGCATGAGTATTGCGTTGTTATTTGCATTTACATAATCATGGTAGAACAAGAGATGGCTACATAAAGGTAACATGTTATGTTTGCATTGGAAATGACTGGTAGTTTATTTTTAGCATAATTTCATGATGTCATGCCATGTTCTGACTGAACTTATGCCATCTTTAGATTACGTCATGATAAGATTGAAATGTTATGCTATGCCATGTTTTGCCGTTGCCATGTTAGAAGTAATTTTGATATACCACGCTATTGCCATGCTAGTAGATGCCATGATGTTGTTCATGCTTATTTTGATCCATGTCTACAATTAATATCATGCCATGTTTAGTTTCTGCTATGAGATAGGTTATTGCAGACGCTTGGTTCTTGCTTTGTTATCTATTTGTTTGGACACTATGTATTTGGTTGTCTTGCAAGTACATTCAATGTACTGACATGGCGTCTCATCCAGTTTTGTAGGTTGTGCCCAAATTGTTCGCTTGTTTCATTGTGCTAGGCCGCAATCTTGCCAGTCCTGTGAGTTGTCGAGCCCAGCCAGAGTTGTTATGCTGCTAAACCAAGACTTCTACCGCCATTTAAATAGACTTCCGCTGCCATTTCAATAGCCTTAGGGCTATGCCAGATAATTGTATTCATCAATGATGTAATCATATACACATGTGTTTGATGAATATTCTTGTACCTGGAATGCTGTATCATGGACCTGTCATGCGTCCGGTGTTATCCTTGGCTGACGTACGAAGGCACCCTGCTCCATGCGGATCGGGGTGCCACAGGAGATGGTATCAGAGCAGCTAGGCTGGCATAGGTTATCCTAGCATTAGATCACTGCTACCATTAACCCGTAATGACCCTAGGGGATTTGACCCATCCCTGGCATCCGGCATGGCCACCGTTAATCAACAGGTGATGCAGTCGGGACCGACTCGTCCTCACCCTGCTATCCCTGTCTAGTTAGCCGTGGATCGAATAGCAACACTATCCTTTCTTGTCGGACGCACCGCTTGCCCTTTGGCATTAAGGGAAAGGGTCCACACCATGCCAGCATGTCCCGTGTAGCTTCCTATAAAATCCCCTTTCCGCTAGCCGTATCGCTCACTCCTTAGTCAGCCATATCCCTCCAAAGAAGCCTAGCTAGTAACACCCCGACCATGACTCGCGCTCTCAAAGCTCCCAAGTTTTACACCCGCACCTTTGCCGTCAACCATGCAGGCTTTCCACCTCTTCTTACTGAGATGCTCACCAAAGCCTTTCGCTGTAATGCTAGCCCCGATTACCTGGTGTTCCAATCGGCACCCGTCCCTCACCTTCACCGCTATGAGGCAAGAGTGCAAATCTGCCCAGGCCACGTAGTAGATGGTCAGCCCTTGGTTTTTCAGGGCAGAGCCATGCCAATTACTGATTTGGCTATTCAGGCCGCTGCTGTGGAGGCTATCCTATACCTCCGAACCAAGTTCCGCAAGTGGCAGAGAGGCGGGAGTTCTGCTTGTTCCCCGTTGTGACAGAAGCAGGAATTCAGCCTCCTACCATTGTTCCGGAAAAAGAACCAGCAATCGCTCGCCTGGTGCAATATATCACTGCCCAGGGGATGATGATTGCCAAGATGCTTGCCAAGTTTAGAACTATGGACAACGATGCGGTACGAGTTGTCACGGACGCATATCTTGAGGCTCGTAAATTTGCATCCCAAGCCGTTCACCCAACACCGTCTGAACCAGTGCTACCCTCTCAGCTGGTGTTATGGCCTCGGCCAAACATCGTCACCCTTGACAAGGCTCTTTACCGAATCCACCAGCAGCATTTTCTTGGATCAATTTCAGTCACATCCCCAGCACTCGAACCCCAACCCATAATAGTGTCGGACGATGAAGATGGAGATTGGCTCAGTCTTCATCCTCCCGGAGAGCCCCAGCAAGGTCAGTCCTCTTCATGACCTCAGTCACGCAGTGAGATGATTCTGCGAGTAGGTCAGTCAGTCTGTTCATCCTCGATATGAGGATAGAACTATGTATCTCGAAATGAGTTGTTTCTTTTAGCATGTAGCGCGTTCGTGCTTTGTTGTATGCTTGCACTGTTTCTAAACCGTAAGATGTGTTTATGTATGCTTTCTTGCTTTTGGTTTTTGGTTTCGTTTTTGATTGTCTCTTTGTTAAGGAGAAATGTTTGACAAGGTTGGCAATGTGTTGCTAACAAGAATTTAATCAATACGGAACATACACTAAAAACAACATTGACTTGTCTCGAGTCTATAATAAAGTGCGCGTTGGTGTAGGTATATGTATGCCAGGATTACATATACCCACTAGCATTAAAACACCTTAGAATGATTTGTCTGATGTGTTTTTTGTTGCATGTTTGTTGCATCTGTCTGTTTGCTAGTTTAGATTATACTGCATACTACACACCTACCCGGTTCACCCACGAGTACATTTAGGGCAGTACTCGGGGGAGTGCAAAGTCACATATCCCTCTCTATCTGTGCATACCCCGTGTGCCAGATTTCTAAACCCAAAGCCTCGAAGAGGCATTTTCATCTGACCATTTCTCATACCTAATTCTTTTTCGTTAGCTCCATTTTCGTTTCCGGAGAGATGCTGCCAATGGGCCCTGGACCCACGTGTCAGTAGGTGAAACCACTGTTCATTGGGGTGCATGTAGCAAAAACTTTTTTCGGGAGTTTGATCTCGGATACCCCTAGCCGAGGATATAACCATGTTTGCCCTTATCCCTCTCTGGGTGTACCAATTATCGGTGCCCCCAACTCGTTGAAATCTGACCGAAGGGTTAAAAGTTAACCCCGAGATTTTTCACCGGAGTGGTTATCGTTTCATTGTGCTGTAACTCTAGGAATCTCGAGGACGAGATTCTTTTTAAGGGGGGAAGAGTTGTAACAGCCCCAAAATTGGGTTATCAATTTTTGTGTTGTTATTTCTTCCTAACAATCATTCTTCAAAATTTTCTCCTGAGTTTGCTGGATGACTCTAAGAATTCTTGTCATTTTCAACCTTTCAAAATCTTTCTCATGTCTTTGTCAGTGGGCAAGATCAAACCCTAATTCCAAAGTTTTGGAATTTGGATATGTCCTTTATGCTTACAAAGGAGCCATCATTTCTCTTGGTCTGTTGATCTTCCAAATCATCCTAGAGACCCTTCTACCTTTCTGAACCCTCGATATGCAAAAATATTGCCAAGTCCCATGCAATGTTTTTGAATTATGATTTATTCCTTTTCTTGCCTTTCTGAGGAATAAAATCCAAGGGCATAGTTACCCATCTCCTAAATTCATGAGAATTGGCGGAGTTGATATTTATGCCTAATCCAAGCTCTGGAAAATATATTGGCCATAATTAAATAAGGAAAATTGCCTTTTCTTATTTAATGCCAATATTTCATTTCTGCCACTTCCTAAAGGAACTACTATTTTTATAGCAGAGAAAATTCCCACAGAAATTGTGGAGCCTGTGCTTGCTATATAATCACTACTTCCATCCTTATCTCATGTTCCTCAGTTCAAAAATTGGGCACATGATCTAATGCAAGTTTCTGCTTTCTCTGAAATTTTGCAAAGAAAGTGCTTTATTCCTAATTCCAATTGAGCTGCAATTTGGCAGGGTGATGAACATGGATAAATAACCCATGGATACTAAAGATGAGCTCAATCCCTTCATCTTAGCTCCATGTGCAATTTTTCAAAGTTTCTGACGAGATTGCAACTTGGTGAAGGAAGTACCTTCATAGAGTTTCCAAATGGGATGAAACTTTTCCATCTTCTCAAGTATCTCAAACCATTAGCCTCCACCTAAATTTAGTTCATTTCATTGAACTATGTGAGCATAGGAGCAATTCTTGGTTTTTGTCGAAATTTTCAGTTTGTGCAGCAAGTATATTTTATCTTGCTCCATTATGGCTGAAAATATTCCCAAGCCTTCCCATATCCTTATGATCCACCTCCACACGATTTTGGCTCATCTCAGTTAGCCATTTGCCCTGAGGATTTTTCTCAAGTTTCTGGGCAGAAATAATAGCTGTGAAGGAAGTACCAATTTGGAAAGTCCATTTGGCATGAAATTTTTACAGCATCATTATATGTCCAACTCATCAAGCTCTGCCAAGTTTGAGCTCAATCCATCACTCCTAGTGAGAGCTCCTTCCTCATTTAGTTTCTGGACCAGATTTGGCAGTTGCACTTCAACTATGCTAAATACTTGTCCAAATGACCTCATAACTCCCAGGACTGTAGTCCTTGATCGTAGCCTGCCAGACATCAAGTTTACCCTTTAACCTCTCTGGTTTAATCTCTAGAGTGTGGCCAAGTTTGCAACAACAAACTTGTGAAGCTTGGTTCTCTCTGATCTCTGTGCCTCTGCTTGTATCCTTGCCATGGTTTTAATGAGCCTTGGTAGGACTACGCTGTAGACATCATTTGGCATGGCATAGAAAGCCAGAGAGCGCATTACCGGTGGTGACCACGGGCAATGCCGGCCCAAAATGGTGGTCTAGCCACTGTTTGCGACAGCAGAGCCACTCCGACCAGATCTGGTTTGTCCCTACATGTCAAATGGCTTGGCATCGTTGTCGCCGTTCGCCTGGACACCTCTCCCCCTCTGTTTGCTTCTCCGACGAGCCGTGCCAACGACCGAACAGTGAGTCCCATGGCCATCATCTTCTTACTTTCCCCTATCCGCTTCCTCCTCTCATCCGCGAGCGTTGCTCGTCTCCATGACTCTCTGGCGCTCGTCCGCATCCCCCTCGTCGCCTTCCCGCCCCACTCCATGACCCTTGGCTGCGCGTGCCTGTCGCCCATGTAGCCGCGCCACATGCCCCCTCGCCCCTCTCCTTCTCGAGCCTTCCCTCGACTATTTAAGGGTGACCTAGAGCAACCTCGCAGTCCCCAACCTCCCGCAGCTCTCTCTCCCTCGCCTCAGAGCCTCTCCATCCCCTCCCCATCGCCATGGCCTCCGCCTCGTCCTGCTCAAATTCGAGCAATGGCGAGCTCGCCCCTCCCTCTTTCCACCACCATAGGATCACCTGGAGCACGCATAGCCTCCCCACACCCTCCTCTTGCCGCCGGAGTGCCCTGTGGCCGCGCCCCTAGAGCCACTGCCGCCGCCGTGGAGCTCTCTGCTTCCATGCCCGTCGCAGCTGTGGATCTCTCCAGTGCCCGTTTCCCATTAGGATGGACACGGCGTCCCTTCCTGCGCCCGCCGCCGTCTTCGCCCTGGTCGGAGGTGGCTGGCGCTGGCCGGCCCATCGCCAGTGATGTGTCTGGCCTCGCCTCCTATGTGCCGCGTCGGGTGGAAGAAAGGAATGGACGAAGGAGAGAGAGAGCTGGCGTGGGGCCCACCTGTATGCCTCTTAGCGCTGATGTGGCGGGACCGCTGACTGGATTAAGTGGAAGCGCCCTTTCGGTGAGTACGTCTTCCGTTATTGTAAGCGTACTTGGCTGTTTCTTCTATTAAGAATACGCTTTCAATATTACAAAGACGTATTCCTTAGAATGCCTTTTCTCCTTTTCAGCCCGACGTCGAAATGCTTAAATTGTGAATGTTCACTGTTTAAGACACTTTTCTGCCGAAAAATTGAATGGCCACAACTTTGTAACCATAACTCCGATTGAGGTGATTCCAATGCCCACGTTCTCTGTTCGTCGAGCTCTTTTTGAGGAGACCATTTTCTTTTTGTTTGCACATTCTAAAAATTCCCATTTTGGCCTTGCTCTAATTCAGCCCCTCTGAGAGAGAACCGTTCTCCAGCAAATCTTTCCACGATCATTCTACACTTTTCCCCATAGTATTCCTTGACCCCGAGGCAAGCCAACCTCTTATCACAAGCCCCGAACATGCATGTTGACTTTGCTTGGACTTCGTGTGTGTGTGTGTTTAGTTGTAGTAGTTTCTTGTCTATTCTGTCTGTTGTTATTTTAGTCATGCTTTATGTTTTTGTTATCTGCCTTTCATGTTTGTGCTTTCATGAAATAAGATGACATGGTCGCTGGATGTTAATAATATGGCTTAATATGACTTAATAACAAACCTCGAGTCATAGTGCCACCAAATCGAGCTTTTTCAAGTGGAGCCACATTTGCCTGTTATGGGCAGGCCCCAGGTGGGTCTATTGTCAGGCCTCTCGCCGGTGCCTCCAATGAGGGAAGGTTATGGGCACACGCTACCCTGATCAGGTAGGCAGACATAAGCCTTGTGTGCCCGTAGTTGGATGATAAGCGCTTTTGTCCCCGTTTTGGACCGTTTTTGTTTTGCCACGACGATGGCCATTGGTGCCTTTGGTAGGCACGTGGCCACCCAGGACTGAACCCCAAGGGGGTGTTGGTCAGAGTGGCCGGGAGAGTGTCATGGCAGTAGGACGGTTTTGTCAGAATGCCTTTGGTCCACCCGAATGGGAGTGCGAGGCCATGGATTCCGTGGTGTGGGTACAGTGTGCTACCTCTGCAAAGTGTATTTAAACTATTGATAGCCACGTCCTCGGTCATGGGAAAAGTTCATAGTAGGTCACACTATCAAGTCTTGGTCGAAATTGAGGATAAACCTAAAATAACTAAAGTTGATGAATAATGTGTTATATTTAATGTGGTGACTTGGACTATGAGATAGCCATGAGAAGTCACGGTGATGTTTTGATATGATCACGAGACAAGGTCTCGTTGGGTGTTGAACCAAGTGTGGTTCCGTTTGTGCTTTGTGAATGATCACTGTTTGGTTACAAGGTAACCCGTTGAACCAAGTGTGGTTCTGTTTGTGATCCGTCATGATCACCGTTCGGTTGCGAGGCAACCCGTTGGGAAGAGAGTCCTAGGGACTCGGTGCACAAGTTTGGTTGCATTGCATGAGTAATACGTTGTTATTTACATTTACATAACCATGGTAGAACAGGAGATGGTTACATAAAGGTAACATGTTATGTTTGCATCAGAAATGACTGGTAGTTTATTTTTAGCATAATTTCATGATGCCATGTCATGTTCTGACTGAACTTATGCCATGTTTAGATTACGTCATGATAATATTTAAATGCTATGCTATGCCATGTTTTGCCGTTGCCATGTTAGAAGTAAGTTTGATATACCACGCTATTGCCATGCTAGTAGATGTCATGTTGTTGTTCATGCTTATTTTGATCCATGTCTACAGTTAATATCATGCCATGTTTAGTTTCTGCTATGAGATAGGTTATTGCAGACACTTGGTCCTTGCTTTGTCATATGTTTGTTTGGACGCTATGTATTTGGTTGTCTTGCAAGTACATTCAATGTACTGACATGGCATGTCAAGCCAGTTTTGTAGGTCGTGCCCAAATTGTTCGCTTGTTCCGTCGTGCTAGGCCGTAATCTTGCCAGTCCTTTGAGTTGTGGAGCCCAGCCAGAGTTGTTATGCTCCCAAACCAAGACTTCCGCCGCCATTTAAATAGACTTCCGCTGCCATTTCAATAGACTTAGGGCTATGCCATATAATTGTATTCATCAATGATGTAATCATATACACATGTGTTTGATGAATATTCTTGTACCTGGAATGTTGTATCATGGACTTGTCGTGCGTTAGGTGTTATCCTGGGCTGACGTGCGAAGGCCCCCTGCTCCATGCGGATCGGGGTGCCACAGGAGATGGTATCAGAGCAGCCAGGCTGGCATAAGTTATCCTAGCATTAGATCACCGCTACCATTAACCCGTAATGACCCTAAGGGATTTGACCCATACCTAGCATCCGGCATGGCCACTGTTAATCAACAGGTCATATAGTTAGGACCGATACGTCCTCACCCCGCTGTCCCCACCTAGTTAGCCATGGATCGAGTAGCAACCCTATCCTTTCTGGTCGGCAGTCGGCCGCACCGCTTTTCCTTCGCCATTAAGGGAAAGGGTCCACACCATGCGGGCATGTCCCGCATAGCTGCCTATAAAATCCTCTTTCCGCTAGCCATATCGCTCACTCCTCAGTCAGCCATGTCCCTGCAAAGAAGCCTAGCTAGTTACACCCTGGCCATTACTCGCGCTCTCAAAGCTCCCAGTTTTTACACCCGCACCTTTGCCGTCAACCATGCATGATTTCCGCCTCTTCTTACTGAGATGCTCACCAAAGCCTTTGGCTCTAATGCTAGCCCCGATTACCTGGTGTTCCAATCGGCACCCAACCCTCACCTTCACCGCTATGATGGAAGAGTGCAAATCTGCCCAGGCCCCGTAGTAGATGGTCAGTCCTTGGTTTTTCAAGGCAGAGCCTCTCGGCGTCCTGGGAACGGGGGTCCCAAGACTTGCCTGCCTGCGGCCCAAGGTGTGGCTTTGCCAGTGGCCTGGTGTGGCCATTCTTCATTAGCAAACACTCAAGACCCTTGTGAGGGGCCAAGCCTCGCGAGGCGAACGATGCAAGACCTCCTCAGGGGCGGCCTCACTAGGCTGGCTCGTGAGGAGCAGAGATATCAAGGCAGGGTGCACCTCACGATGTCCCCATGATGCATGCCATGACAACCAAGGCCAGGCGGGTGCCAGCGGGCACAGTGTACTGGTTTCCTCTTTGTTGCTCTAGAGGCAAGTGCAGGCGAGGAGTCCCGAGGCATCAGGCAAGGGTTTCCATATTGGTGCAACAAGACCAAGACCAGTAGGACGGTAGGACGGAGGTCATCGCGGAGCCCACGACGACGTCACCGCCAGAACCTTTGGCAGGCGAAGACCACTTTTAGTCAGGATAACATGTACTCGCTGTCCCCCTTCAAAATTGGCCGTTGTGGGATCCCTTCCCGCCTACATTTGGGAAGAGGACCAGGGCCTCTATAAATAGGACTACCCACCACCATAGAGAGAAAACAAATCCAGAGGCATCTCATCTAGACGGATCAAGTAGAGAACCACCCTCACCAGCTCCCCGAGCTCAAGAACACCTCTCCTCAGGAGGTTGTTCTTAACTTGTACATGTTCATCCTCGGCCTACAAGGCAATCCACCACACCACACTGGAGTAGGGTATTACACCGCAGCGGTGGACCGAACCAGTATAAACTCTTGTGTCTCTTGTTCCTTGGGTTCGTCGAGTTAGGCCTAGAGATTGTGCGCGAGTGGGCTGGGGAGGGAGTGATCTTTGTGCGCACTCCAGAGTTCGAACCTCAAGGGTTTGCCGGAACCCACAATCTGACATTTGGCGCGCCAGCTAGGGGTGCGCTGAAGCTTTCTCCCCGTCGATCCATGTTCCACCACTCTGCCGCGTCCATGGCTGATGCTCGCCGAGCCCGTGCAGAGCGTCGGGCCGCCCTCACTACCCGCGTCGCCCAGACGGCGCCCGTCGGCGGGCTTCCCCGTTGCTCTCCATCACCTGCTGCCACCGGCCCGGAGGGAAACAAGCAGCAGGCTTCGTTGCTGCACCCATCTATGTGGTGGGACGGCCGCACTGCCACACCGTCGCTCACTCTGGCTGGCTCGTCATCCCACGTCCTTCGTGCACCCATGGACGCGGAGGCCATGCTGCTCATGGTGCGCGAGCTCCTGTGCTACCGCCCGGTCGACGACCTCTACGAGGACTGGCTCGACCACATCGCCGAGCTTGTCAGCACCGTTGGGGCTCCCTCGCACTGTCTCTCTCGCTGCCTCTTCCACCTCCTACCGCGGGCGACGTGGCTCACGGAGCGCGTCCACCACCTCCACACCAAGACGACACCCTAGCACCAAGGCACGCGGCCCCGCGATGTGACCCTCCGCACCGGGTGCCTGCGCGCGAAGAAGGAAGCTGCCAAGAAGTTCCCCGACCGCAAGAAAACGCTCCTCCGCTCCCAGCTTCGCCACGTCAAGACCGCGCACCACTTGCGGTGGCGGCACAAGGACACCAAGACCAAGCTCCACCCCCACGATGGGCTCTGGTTGCCATAGCAGGATGTCGTGCCTTCACCCCTGAGCTGCGTAGCGTAGTATGGCCCGGCAAGTTCAAGCCGGACCTGCCTCCACGCTATGACGGCACCTCCTACCCCGCACAGTTCTTGCAGCTCTACGAGCTGAGCATCAAGGCGGCCAGCGGCGACGAGAAGGTCATGGCGAATTGGTTCTCCATGGCCCTCAAGGATGGAGCTCGCTCGTGGCTCCTGAACCTGCCCGTGGGGTTAATCTCCTCCTGGGGCGAGATGCGCGAACACGTCATCGCCAACTTCCAGGGCACTCGCGACCGCTCGCCAGCCACTGGCGACCTCTAGCGCATCAAGCAGCAGCCAGGGGAGACCTTGCAGAAGTACATCCAGCGCTTCAACAATGTTCGCCTCAAGATCCCCAAGGTGACTGACGAGGCCATCATCTCGGTGTTTTCTGATGGTATTCACGATGAAAAGTTGAAGGAGGAGCTTTCCATCTATGAAGACTTGTGCACGGGGAGATGTTCAACCTAGCAACCAAGTGCGCTAGAGCTGAGGAGGGGCGCCTCTCCCTACTCGAGATCCCAGCGACTGACCCAGAAGAAAAGAAAGCCAAAGCCAAGGACTCGAAGTGCAAGGGAGTAGCCGTGCTCGCGATTGACACTACAAAAAAAGACACATCCGTGACATTTTGGGTCGAACGGAAAAAAATTCGGTCATGCTTATGACACTTCTATGATGATAATTGTGACAAAACCCGGTATCATCATAGATGTGGTGGGCTCCTACTTCCATGACAATAAATCATGACAGAAAATGGGCTTTTCGTCCTGGGTGGGTCGGAGACGCAACTGCATGACATTCTTTGGGCCGTGCATGACGGAAAAAACCATGGTAGAAGCGAGGGCGGGGAAAATATCAGGGAGTTCCCGGTTATGGTGGGTGGTCGGGGGCCGGGCAATGCGTGTTTCTCTCGTACATGTACGCGCGCGTGTGTGTGAGGTGTTGCGCTCTAACTGAACCCGAGCTAGGTGTTGGGCTCTAACTGAACCTGAGTGATTTCACAAGCTACGTTACTGAACCCCGATCGATCCCTTGTTGTTAACTGAACCCGAGTGATTCCTTCGCTACTGCTACTAACTGAAGCCGATCGAACACTGCTGCCTCCTTCCCTTGATGATCAGTTAGCGTTGATGGGGGGTTTGGATGAACAGTTCCCGGTGGGGGTTGGATGAACAGGACCTCGTGGTAGTAGAGGTCGTTGCCGCTGGATGAACAGGACCCCGATCGATTGGGCCAGTGGATGAACAGGATCCCGTGGAGGGTTGGATGAACAGGACCCCATGGAGGGCTGGTTGAACAGTAGCCGGTGGAGGGCTGGTTGAACAGTAGCCGATGGAGGGCTGGATGAATAGTAGGCCATGGAGGGGTGGTTGAACAGGATACCGTGGAGAGGGTTGGTTGAATAGTAGCCGCTGGAGGAGCGCGCGGTGGAGGCTGGATGAACAGGAGCCCATGGATGAGTAGTCGCAGGTGGAGGCTGGAGGAGGTCGACAGTGGATGAACAGGAGCCCGTGGAGGCTGGAGGAGGTCGACGGTGGAGGTGAACAGTATACCGTGGAGTCCCGTTTTGCGGTACTCCACACCCCTCCCGATGAACAGGACCCCTGTTTTGACCGTAGCGCTCTAACACAAGTCCGTTTCCTCCGTTTTGTGGTACCCCACACCCCTCCCGATCAACAAGACCCCTTTTTCGACCGTAGGAGGTTTGTTTCCTCTGTTTTGCAGTATGCCAGACCCCTCCCAAGGAACAGGATCCCGTTTCCACCATGGTCAGTCGAACACAAGGTCGTTTCCTCTATTCTGTGGTACGCCTGGCCTCATTTCCATCGGTTGTTCCATCCAAGCCGGTTGGCTCCTGATGAATAGCACGCATTCCGTTGCCTCCCGATGAACATGACGCATTCTGTTGCCTCCCCATAAACACGACGACGATGCAGTTTCTCCGTTCTGACCCAGCCACAGCCATGTACACGAGCCCTGGTCGTACGTATGCGCGAGTAGGCGTTCGATACCCCACCCATATGTACGTACATGGCCGTATTTACTTTCTTGCACCCTGGCCGCTCTACATACGTGTACATGCTATGTGCGCGCCTCTACTACGACACGTGCCCTTCCTTAGACGGCCACGGTTCATCGGTGCGGCCTGCAGACAGACCGATCGTATGTACGTACACATTCGCGACCACAATGACAATGCTACATACGCTTCGACTAGGTGGGTCCTCACTGTCAGGCACTTCCTTGCGTGTGAAGATGTAGCTGGTGGGTCCCAGCAGTCAGGGGCAAATCATTTTTTTGGCCGTAATATGGACGCACTTCCTTGTGTGCGAACATGTAGCTGGTGGGTCCCAGTAGTCAGGGGGAAACATTTTTTGCAAAATACGGTGACCCGTCCGATGGGTCCCTGCTGTCAGGTGGAGGAATCATTATTTTTCGCGTAATAAGGAGGCACTTCCTTACTGCGGCCGTGGACCCAACTGTCAGCCTCTCCATGTACAGTACTCTTCCGATGGAAGTCGTTCGTTGACCACGTCGCGCCGAGAGCGCCAGGGAGGTGGATGACGGCGAGGCCTAGGAAGGGGATGACGCGGATCCGGGGAAGACGCGGCAATGGATGTCCACGCGGAGAGGAGTACGAGGGCTCACTGGTTCGGCTATGGTGTGAGGCTGCCGTCGCCGTAGGGCCTGGCTAGCGGTGGGAACAGTAGGGGGCGGTGAGGCCTTCGCGGCAGCACATCCAGCCCCCGTGGGCAGGAGCATGTGGCATGACCGGCGCTGCTTTGGGCGGCTACAGCAAGAAGACCAGAGGTTGAAGCAGCACTACGGCCATTGGATGGACTTCGTACGGTCACTTGAGCTAGAATCGTTCATATTGACTAAGTTGAAAAAGCCCTCCATCCCCATCAACTTAGTGGGCCCACAAGTCAGCCTCCCACTATGGTGGGTCCCAGCTACCAGGGGAGTATTCATTTTTTTGTGCATAATAAGGAGGCACGTCCTTGCGTGTGAAGATATAGCTGGTGGGTCCGACCTGTCAGTAGGGGGACATTTTTTCTCGAAATACAGAGGCCCTTCTGGTGGGTCCAAGCTGTCAGGTCGAGGAATCATTATTTTGCGCATAATAAGGAGGCATTTCCTTGCATGTGGTCGTGGACCCTGGTGTCAACTTCTCCACGTACAGTCCACTTCTGATGGATGTCGTTCATTGACCATGTTGACCACACCGCGCCGAGAGCACTAGGGTGGTGGAAGACGGCGAGGCCTACGAAGGGAACGACACAGAGCCAGGGAAGACTCGGTAGTTGTTTCCCATGCGGAGGGGAGTACGAGGGTTTACTGGTTCGTCTGCCGTCGCCGGAGAATAACAGCAGGTGTGGGTGAGTAGAGGGATGGCTAGGCCAGTGATGGGAGTACGGTGGGGCGGTGAGGCCTGCGCAGCAGCACAGCCAGCCGCGGGAGGAGGGAGAAGGCAGTCCCGCCGACACTCGTTTGAGCGGCTAGAGTAGGAAGAGCAGAGGGATGGCCTAACCAGCGGTGGGAGTAGTAGGGGGTGGTGAGGCCTCCGCGGTAGCACAGCCGGCCACGAGAGGCAGGAGCAGGCGGCACAACCGGTGCTGCTTTGGGTGGCTGGAGCAAGAAGACCAGAGGTTGAAGAAGCATGATGGCCGTTGGATGGACATCGTACAGTCAGTGCAGCTAGAATCATTTATATTGACTAAGTTGACAAAGCCTTTGGTACGCGTCAACTTAGTAGGCCCACAGGTCAGCCTTCGAAACGGTGCGCCCGGTAATCACTTTTTGGGCCGCTGAAGCTAGAATATCCGAGATTGAAGAAGAAGCACAACATCCGTTGGATGGACATCCAACGGCCACTGCTGCTAGAACTGTGTGTTGACTATAAGTTGACAAAGCCTTACATACGCGTCAACCTACTTATTTTTTTAGGGGACACGTCAACTTAGTAGGCCCACAAGTGTGTGGCAGAGAACTTATAGCCCATTTGCGATTTGTAAGAATGTACAACCCATTTTTGAATTCTAAAGGAATTTACTACAACCCAATTACAGTTTGTTAAAAGTACAACCCATTTTATAGCTAGGACGACGATTAATAATTTCAACCAACCGTTGAAAACAAAATTCAATAAAATTTTCCACATTTTGATGGGATCCGACATATTTTTATCCCGAAATTTCTAGTCAGATTAAATACAATTTCAATATAAATTTGTATTACGTAAAAATCCAACGAAATATTGTGCGGGCAACAATTAATGAAATTAAAATTTTCAAAATCCAAAATTAATATTTTATAAAGTAATTACGTGTTTGGTGCATTTATTATAGTTACTGCCCATTTTTTATAATTACATCCCATTTATTATTTCTTAAAGCCCATTTTTCTTGGAATAACAAGTTGACCTTGCCTGGGTATTCCTCAAAAAAAATATAGCCGGGCTAGCCATTTTTAGCTTGAAAAAAGTTAATATCTGGGCTGGATATCTGGCCTGGGCTAGACGGGCCACAACCCGCCCAGTTAATACCCTGTTCTCCTCTGAACAACAATGAAAACATCGCTCAAGAAAAACTCTGCAGTGCTCACACCTCAAAAACACAAATATTGCTCGAGCTGCTTGGTCCCCGCTGTCGGCCGCTCCTTGTGCAATTCTCTCGTTTATTGACTACATAGGTTGACAATGGTATGGAACCGTGATGTCAGGAAACCAGGAGGAACCAAAAAAAATTATAGTTGTACATAATAAGGAGGCACTTGCGTACGTGCGGCTATGTCCCTAGTGGGTCCCTACTATCATCTAGTGAAAATTAAGTCATCTCCTGAATCCTCATGTTCGTTGACCATGTTGACAATGCTCGGCGCCACGACGAGCGCAACAACTCGAAGGACGACGGAGAGTGCCTCGCGTGCCCTACGGATGGTCTGATACAACGCCCGTTGCTCATTCAGGAAGCCAGGATCATCAGACACCTATGAGCACCTTCGAGAGACTGAGACGGGATGAAATGGTAAGGCCGCGCTTGGGAGCTCTGGTTTATTTCACACATGTATTAAGATACAAGTGTAATTTACTCGTCATGGGAAACAACACGTAAAATACAGGCGTAATGAAACCGAGGGCCCGAGGTATGTAAGTAAAACCGGTGGGTTACGCGTGTAATTTGAGAGACCCGTGTATATTTTACTAGTCGAAATCGACCAACCAAGCACTTTGCCTCAGACCATCTGCTTTTATTTACAAGCGGTTTTGGTTGGAAAACGACGATCCAATCACGGCCTAAGATGATGAGTTGGTCGGAAGATCTTATGGTTTCACCTCTAACCTACCCGAGTTGTCGTATAGGCTATGAATGGAACATAAGACAATGAACTTCTTAAGCACAGAAACAACAGAAGAGGATGATCTTCATAACATGCAAATCACAGGCATTAGCTCAACATGCAAAACAATATGAAACATTATTCTCAGGAGGCATGGTGAACAGCTCGTGATGCCGCATACCACAGCATTCCAAGCTCAACTTTGCAATCAAACTCACAAGGCCCGACATTACATAGACAACATTAAGAATAAACTCTTAGAATACCTTACATAAGTCAACATTCATGTGACTATGCATCTCAGCAGATTAAATATTTACTTCTAAACTGAAGACATGAATAGGAAAAAACGATCGACGTTGCTCACAGCAAAGGGCGTCCCACTCGAAAATATCAAATGCATCTCTTCTGGCTAACATCAATGAGCAAAAATTGACAAGGTTTTCCAATTCCAATATATTAAACTAATGTCTTCTTGCTAACATCAATGATTAAACTTTGACAAGCTTTTCCCATTCAAAATATGTAATACCTATGATTATGGAACGGGCAGGGTTTGTCATCACTTTGTCATCTGATAGTCCGGTGGCTCAAGGCAACGACGAATGATTAGAGAACCATTCGATGTATTGTGCATGATGAAGTATTATGGAGGACACGAACCATCTGAACATTTTGTGCAGTTGCACTAAAATCAAGCTGAGCATCCCTGTGGAATTTATATTTATATGCTGCAAGAAAACAAAGACACATCAGCACACACATGAATATTGGCCCCAGTGTCAACCCACCAATCGATAGACTAACAAACTGAAAGTATGGTAAACAGATTACCATCCCTAGATGCCCCATCATTGTTGCTTAGAATGACATTGACAAACGTGGAGTCCTGTCCTGGCTTCTTGTACTTGTTTGGGCACTTTTTGCCCAGTGCACTACACGTGTTGTAGAGTTGCCTATGCTCTCTGCAGACTAGTCATGTCACCAACGTCTACTAATACTCTGTAAAACTTCTCGATCATTCCTGCTGTAATGTAGCGCAAACAGTGTCTGCTTCTTTCTGCAAAGTGGTAAGACCAACTGGACCCACTAATGCAGCAGTTTTCCTTAGACACATTGGCTCCTTTTGTGCAGTTCAACTAAAATCAAAGTTGGAATAAGACCGAGCTTTAATTTTGATATCCCTGTAAGCAACAATAGGTATAAGGGAAACAATCACTAAGAAATAACGGTTGGTGACTTGTACTCCCAGAAGAAAAACATCTACTGATCTACCTTATCTTAATGGGAAATAAAGCAGGAGAGTAGCAATTCTCCACCAGTGTGATTCATTCATATTAACTGAGACATTATCTTAACAATGCCTTGTTTCAACATGTATAAAGAACGGCAAAGCAGAAAAGTACCATTCCTAAACCAATGCGACTGATTCATTTTAATAGAGACATTATGTTAACAATACCTTGGTTAAAAATGTAGAAAAAACTACAAAGCTGGATAGTACCATTTGTAAAACACGGTAACTAATATATAATAACAGAGACATTATCTGAACAATACATTTCTTAAACATGTACTCCGGCCGATCCCTAAAAGAAATGGTACTTCCACCGATCCCTAACAAGCGTTGCAGTTTTGAACTAAGATTCAGTAGTTAATTCTGAGGAAAGTCGGTACTGAAAGTCGGTACTGACCTTTCAAGACCAAAATTTGCAACAACTCGTGAGGAAGACCTTAAAGAGATCTCAACACATATATGGAAATCTGGTCTACTTTTGTGCAGTTCCACCAAAATTAAGCGAAGCAAAATGTTGCAATAGCAACAAGTTGAATAGATATCCCAGTTTTTAACAGAGGCAAAAAAGAATCAATTACTAGCCTATAAAGGAGGATCAAACATGCGGCCATAGAAATGGTAATCCCGCAAATCCCTAACACGTGTTGCAGTTTTGAACTAAGATTCGGTAGTTAATTGTGAGAGCGGCATTGCTTAATTTTACCAGCGGCATTAGATTAACAAAAAGCATAAACAGTTCCAGGGGAGAGTGGACGCAACAACAACATGTCCTTCCATCTACTTATAAATGGGGTGATGCAGAGTTTTGTTGTAACAATGAAATAAGCATCATGTCTGGGTTGGAACATTTTTTGCTCACTTAATGGTAAAAGACAGCAGTTCAATAGCTTCCATTCAACATTTATCCAAAATAGTACCAATACAAGTAGCACAACATCTCAGAGCACACTGCAGCATCATGTGGATGAAAGTCGGTGCTGACCTTTCTTGACCAAGATTTGAAACAGCTCACGAGGAGGACTGGAAACGTATCCCAACACATATATGAAAATCCGGTCTCCTTTTGTGCAGTTCCACCAAAATTAAGCAAAGTCGCCGGTGTGACATTCAAGATCAACTGCACAAAACACTCTTAAAACATAAGTGTTTCGTGTAGCGAAGCAAAATGTCGCAATAGCAACAAGTTGAATAGATATCCCTGTTTTAACAGAGGCAAAAAAGGAATCAATTGCTGGCCAATAAAGGAGGATGAAACATGCGGCCACAAAAATGGTAATCCCGCCAATCCCTAACAAGTGTTGCAGTTTTGAACTAAGATTCAATAGTTAATTCTGAGAGTCGCATTGCTTAATTTTACCAGCGGCATTAGATTAACAAAAAGCATAAACAGTTCCAGGGGAGAGTGGGCGCAACAACACCATGTGCTTCCATCTACTTATAATGGGGGTGATGCAGAGTTTGTTGTAACAAAGCAACAAGCATCATGTCTGGGTTGGTACCATTTTTGTTCACTACTTAATGGGAAAAGAGAGCAATACAATAGCTTCAATTCAACTTTTATTTAAAACGGTACCAATACAAGTAGCACAACATGTCAAAACACACTACATGATCATGTGGATGAAGGCAAGTACCAACCTGTCATGACGCACACAAGATCACGTACGAATCTTCCAACACGAATAGGAAATCCAATATCGTTTCTTGTAGTTGCACTGAAATCAAGCAAAGTCGTCGGTGTGACATTTAAGTTAGCTATAGCAACAAGTTGAATAGATATCCCTATTTTAACAAAGGAAAAAAAGGAAACAATTACTGGCCAATAAAGGAGGATGAAACAAACGACGACAAAAAGAAGCATCTAACTTATCTTGATGGAAAACAAAGTAGGATAGTAGCATTTCTAAATTGGTTGCATTGATTCATATTAACAGAGACATTCTCTTAAAACAACATTCGTTAAAAATGTAATTTACTTTTAACAGTGGCATTGCTTCAATTTTCCAGCGGCATTCTTAGATTAAAAACAGCAAAATAGTTGTACGGGACATGGGACATGAGACATGCCAACACCATGTGCGTCCACACGTATAAATGGGTGATGAAGAGTATGTAGCCAATCACCATATCTGCGTTGGTCCCATATTTGTTCTCTTTGAACCTTTTTGCTATGTGACGGCAGCAAATCTAGTCCTACACAAACTACCCGACCCCCCAGTTTATTTCCCTCTTCAACAAAGAGAACGGTTCCTTACAGATGTGTGTACTGGGTTACCCCCTTTTTCCCTTTTCGACCAACAAAGCGGCTGGACAGCCAGTCTATACTACTTTCCCTCCCTCCTTTCCTTATTGAACCATGTCCTAAATTCATGCTCCACCCCACCGCACCCTTCTTTCCTCTTTGAACCAAGACCTAGATTCAACTACAGAATCGAAAAAGATCTGCATGCAGCTAGAGCAATGACGGTTTCAAAGAAACTTATACCTTAGGCTCGTCGGGATGTGGCAAGGCGTGCGGTGGGAGGCCGGATCTGCCCACACTATGTACGACAGTGAGGAAGAAGGGGTCGGTGGCCCTCCCGCACAGGCGCTGGGTGAAAGAGAACAACGCGGCCAGTAGTGGATTGCCTCCCTCGCCACAGGCGATAGAGTGAACGCTGCACCTCCTCCCCTTCCCAGTGCGACGGGATCGGACGCCTCCTTCACCAGCTGTGAGGGGGGAGAGAGAGATAAAGGCCAACGCAGTCTTGTTTAGATCTGGTGAAGAGGGTGGAAGACTGTGAATATAACAAACCCTAACAAAGGAAAGCTGAGCCTCCAGCATGTGTATATATATATATATATATATTATATGTAGTGCTGCGAGAGTGTGGAGAGTGCAAACCCTAGCGAACAAGCGCTGAGGCTCCAGCTTATATAGTGTACTACATATATACTGTATTACGGACTGAGCTCCATTGCCTTAACTGCACCTGCCTTTGGTTGTATGATAGGTGGGCCAGCCACATTTTGGGCCCACCTGTCATACACCCAAAGGCAGTTGCACTATGTCCATGAAGCTGCGTCCATATAGTACTCATGTATACTACTAATATATAATGGAGTGGTTTTCTTATTCCCTCCATAACAATCATTTTAAATTGTGTAAGTACGAAACCAAACTCTTTATTTAACGTACCAGTGAAGATTCAAGCTTTCCTAGGGAAAATCATCATAAGGAGGTTAAGCATATTCTTAGATACCTCTGTCTAGGTGTGTAAGTCACCTTACGAAAACCAAATAATCCCAAAACACTTAGGTGCGGTGCATATACTCTCACCTCGTTTCTTGTTTCTTGACATATCAACCAATAAGAGATGTGGGGCGTGCATGTTTGATGTTTCAATTACTCAAGACTACCGAACACGACATGCAGTGGTTAGTTCCTTGCATGCAATGATATTAATTAGCAAATAAACATTAAGTTATCTCGTTTACCCCATCCTTCTTGGTCACGGTGCACAACCTAAGATAAACATTAAGTACTACTTGCGATGAACTAACGATCCATGCGTCCTGGTCACACTTCATGTCCTTCACGTGCGGTGCGGTACACTACCTCCTTAAGTGAACAACCACACAGGTGACAAATTATCGGAAACGTGTGAGAGTGTGTACAAATAAAGAATTTTAATTTCAATTATCGGAAAGGTTTGAGAGTATGTACTATTTGCCCTCTCTCAATAATTATGGTTTGTTGTGTTCGGCCTAAACTTGGTCAAACTTTACAAAGTTTGACTTGAGTCAAATCTAATATGCGGATTAAATAAAAATGGAGGGCTACTACGTCCATCCGGGTTTTTGGTACACACCATTTTTTAATCAAAGTTAATAGCTGGACAAATAAAATTACAGGAGAGCTGAAGAAAAAGTTGTGAGAAGGCTTAGAAATCAATACTACAAAACTTATGCTCTTAGTACCAACATCGATCCTTCTTCGAGGAAACATTTGGTTCATAGCCAATTGTGTGATAAAATTGCACCAACGTGAAAGACGACTGCGTCTCCAACACAACCAAGGTGAACTGATGAAGGATATCATCTTTGTGGTAACAAGCAAAGAGCACTGATGGAAGACAACTTGTTTTCATTGAAAATCGACCAGCTTCACCAGCCGATGCAACCATGAGGCGCAACCATGAGAATCGATAGGTCATCATGGTGATGCATCATCCATTTGGCATCAAGTTTGGGTGAGGCACCTATGAAGTTCGACAAATCCTCACTGTGGTCTGTTTCTTATCATTAATCAAGCTCGAGGATGGAAGAACCACATGGCAGAGGACAGTGAGGCGAAACAACAATGGCTATCCAATTTTGTGCAGTTCCCCTAAAATTGAGGAATACATACCCGGGTATGGAGATACGCATCGCTGTTTGCAAAAATATAAAAAAGGGATATAGTGTTGTTACTTTGTTTTAGCAGTGGTACAAGATTAACAACGACATCTCAATTGTCAATAAGAATTAATGAAAAGTGCACCAACAAACAGAAGCATCATGATTATCTTGATGGGAATGAAACCAGGATACCCGAGAAAAAGCATTTCTTCGTTTAACCAGTGATCGTATTAGATTATCAGCAGCAATAGGAGCATATGGACAGTGATCTCACAACCACCATGTACTTTTTGTCGAAACAACATGTATACCTCCACCGAGGCATAAACCAGGACAACTTTTCGAGTGGCATTTCCTCTATAATAGTAGGTGATGTTGAACCAACTGACGAACCCTAGCTACTATACGTTTACAAGAAGTTATACCTCAGGATCTGCCCACGCGACGGCTGCGAACAAGGGCGCAGAGGACCTTCGTCCGCGCAAACACCGGCTCCGAGAGGACGGTGCACATCGGCTTCCTCCATCACCAACGGCGACAACGTCAGTGCTGCACCTCCTCACCTCCCGCAGCGGACGGGATTCGGCCGTATCTGTGATCACTGGTGAGGAGAGAGATAGAGTTGACACTGTCATCTTGTTTTGATATGGAGAGGGTGAGAGAGCGAGACACGAGAAACCCTATCAAACAAGAGGCTATATATACAATGGAGTAAAAAATCTCTCCATAGCAGTTGTTTTAAATAGAATACGCCCGTTCCTGGAAAAAAGAAACAAAAACTGACCAAGAATGAAAACTCGATCAACAACACGCCCCCGCTTCCAGGTCGCGTGAGTCATCGCGCACACACACATAGTCATAGACATGCATATCCGTGTTTACATAAAATTCCATCTCCATCTCCATCTCCATCTCCAATCATATTTTCCCAACTGGCACATTATTTACGTTGTTAATTATATACGCAGCACTATTAACGTACAACATCTCTTGTTTGCGGGCGTCCGGACCGCTGCCACGCCCGCTCCTGACCAACCCGAACCCTCTTCATCACCTGTGCGTGCTTCTCGCCCGAAACGGTCAGTGCCGCATTCATGCCCGGCCAGAGCGGACGCGACCTCTCACTGGCGCCGGCATTGAAGCGGCGCACCGGCCGAGATAGCATCACCCGAGCCGCTTCCCGGTGCACGCGGCTGCTCTCCTTTCAAAGGTCGCAATAGCCGGCCACAACATGCATGTAAAAAGTTCTTGGGAGTCCGTGCTATAGCTAGGTGTCCTCCCCCAACTCGTCAATCTCTTCTAGTAGTGCTATTACTCCATGGCGCGATCCATCGACAAGCAGGTGGGAAAGTTATCGTATACTCTGTTTGCAGTGAGTGGCATGCTGAGCAAACGTGTTGGGTGGAGCCGTGGTGGAGGGTGAGACACGAATGCGACAGACGTGATTTAAACATTGGTTTTGCTCGATGGGTCGATCTAACGAAACGAAATGTTGGTTTCTCTGCGTTTCCATATTTTCACCGGAAAAACGGAAACTTTCCACTCCATTTTCATTCCTACTCCAAGGTTGCCCCGTTACAACATTCCATCAAATACAAAGGAAAACTAACACATCATAACCAATTTTTACTTCACAACTAAAGACAAAAGTTGTGAGAGCATGTACAAAAGAAAAACTACTGATGGGGTCACTACGACTTAAACCCTAAACCCTAAACAGGATTTAATTTCCAGGCTAGGTAGAACCTGTCGAAGGAAAGACGGCTGGCACCCTCGGATCATATGATGCTTTTGTGCAGTTCCACTAAAATCAAGCTGAGCATCCCTGATGGCAAAGATATTGAAGAAGTGTGATTAGAATGATAGTACTGGCACTATTTCATGATGTCACATCCCTAGCTCCTGGCATGCACTAGTGCTAGTCTTTGGTGATGCATCATGTTTACTTTCATAGAAAAATGAAATGGGGATTGCCTAAACCCTAGCATCAAAGGAATTCACTAGGTTCAACTAAAATATTCTCAGTGATTCCAAATGACTTTCAAAAATGTTCATCATTTCTAGAAAATTCGGTAAACAATAACCAGAGGTGTTGCACATTTTTCCATGACATATTTGGGCTCTGAGTTAAATCATACTCTATTTGAATTTGGGAATTTTAATATTATAAAATATTTAAAATGTCCAAATAATCCTAAACTGAAATGTTCCATGTTGGATATATTCCAAACAGTGGCCATGAGCAGTTTGGTGATTTTTGAGTGTGCCTAAGTCTTTTTAATAAAGCCATCAAGTTGTAGAAGAAATAGGAAGAGAACAGAGGCTCACGTGGAACTTACTTGGCGCCCACCTAGCCCACCTGGGCCTCACCTGTGCTGGCCCAGCCCACCTGGCCTGGTGCCAGTCATCCCCAACCTCTGCCAGTAGGCAGAGGAGGGACAACGCACGGCGCGCGCGCGGGTGCCACGCCATCAGGCTGCCTACCCGCGACGCCTTGCCTCTTCTCCTCGGCGCCGCCTCGACCCCCTGGACACCACTCTCCCCTCCTCTGCCCTTTCCCTCGTCCTCTCCCGCTATGACCGACGCGCCCGTAAGCCGCCACCGCCGTAGTCGACGCCACCGCCTCTCCCTCGCACCTCTGGAGCTGCCCACGAGCTCCGGCTAGTCCCTCTCTTCCTCCTCACCGAGCCGCCTGACGCCGGACACCCTGCATCACCCTCTGTCCCGCCATCTTCGCTGCCTCTGCCTCGAGATTGCCCGCGGCCGCACGACCTCACCAGCCCCTCCCCGAGCTCGCCGTTCGCTCCCTGCACTCGCACTGAGCCACTGACCCTTCTCCCCCTCCCCATTATCGCTCTAGTGCATCGTACGCGCCCCCCGTCTAGGCCACTGCAGCAACGTGCCCGAGCTCGACCGAGCTTCGGCCGCCGCCGAGCTCATCACCGGCGCCACTCCGGCCACTCCTGGGCCGCGCCACCACCATGGTTGGATGCGGACGAGCGTCCGCATCCCGTAGCTGTGCTTCGCGCGCCAAAAGGCGCCCTGTAGGCGAATCCCGCAGCGCACCGCCGCGTCTGGACTCGCTGGCGGCTAAACGCTGGCGACCATTGACCCGTTGACCGGCGTGGGTTAACCCCACTGCCCGGTTTGACTCCCCCCTCTATCTCACTGACTTGCAGGCCCCGTTCGTCTAATTAATCTAGTTTAGGTTTAAAACTTAATTAGTTTAACCTAGGTTAGTGCTAATTAAACTAGGTTAGTTTAGTTAGCCACTGACACACGGGACCCACTGGTCAGTTTGACCTGGGCTGCCCCGTTGACTCGCTTACCTCATGCTGATGTCAGGCTGACATAGTAATCCCTTTTCTGGAATTAGTTTAATTCTATTTATTTAGAAAATCCAGAAAAAGGCTTAAACTTCTAAAATTCATATAAATTCAACCGCAACTCCAAATGAGATAAATTATATATGAAAATGATCAGAAAAATCCAAAGAATCTGTTTATGGCATTATCATGCATGTTTGAACAAATTAAAGCTGCTGTATACAACAATTCCAATTAACGGCATTTGAAATGTCATATATGGAGTTTGAATTTGAATCTCAGATTCAAACTAACTCCATTTAACCTGCTGCTAGTTGCATTAGCTCAAATCACAGCATATTGCCATGTCACACTGATGCATTATATTGTTGCATTACTTTTATTGTGTTCTTTCTCTGTTGCCGATGTTTGTTCCCCCTCAGTAGACGTGGTTCCGACGATGAGTTCGATGACACCGATGAAGAACTATATTATCTTCCGAAGTTCCAGGCAAGCAAAACCCCCTTGTTCATTCCGATACAATTCCACTCTCTCGCTCCTGCTCTCTTTTACTGCATTAGGATAACAACGATTCAACTGTTACATGCTGCGGTAGTTGAACCCCTTTCCTCTGCATGACCTGTCATTGCCACAGTAAATAGATGAAACACACTAGCATGAGTAGGAGTTGTTTGAGCCCTTATGTGCCTACTCATTCACACTTGTTTTCATGCCTGCTATTGCTTAGAGTTGAGTCAGGTCTGATTCATCGGGGATGAATCGGAGGTGTGTGAACATGTCCTACTGTTGATAGCTAAGTGTGTGAACACGATTTGGTAAAGGTAGCGGTGAGAGGCCATGTAGGAGTACATGGTGGGTTGTCTCATTGAAGCCGTCCTCAGGAACTGAGTTCTGTGTTTGTGATCCACGAACAACTACTACCACATATTGGGTTCCAGTAACTCGGCCCCTCTCGACTTATTAATCAACCTAATCTCTGTCCAGGAGTTGCAACTAGTTTCTAGTGTTTGTAGGTAGTGTTAGTAGTCTACCAAGTGGCACCCGGTACAGGTGGGCTTGGGACAGACTAGGCACAGTGGCACGGTGTACCAAGTGGCACCCGGATGGTGGGCTTGGGAACCCTGCTCACATCGTTTGGGGCCGTGAGCGACACCCCGGCCGGATCTCCTTGCGGATGGAACCCGAATAGGCGATAAACCTGGACGAGAGACTTGTGTGGTTAGTCAGGTCGTGGCCGACACCCTCGCTGGGCTTCCGCTTGAAGGTTGCCGAGTACATGTCGTGTAAACGGCGATAAGTGGTGAGAGCGTGTGTGAAAAAGTACACCCCTGCAGGGTTAACATTATCTATTCGAATAGCCGTGTCCGCGGTAAAGGACTTCTGGCTTGCCTGTACAGTTCATAGACAAGTGAAAGTGGATACTCTAAAATACGCAAGCATGGGTGCTATGGATGGCGTTCTCATAGGGAGACAGGAGCGGATCCATAGTGGTGTATTCATATGGTGAATATGTGGACTCGTGTGCGCCACCTCAAAAGAGTTACTTGCAGTCGTAGTTCAGGATAGCCACCGAGTCAAAGCTGGCTTGCTGCAGTTAAACCCCACCATCCCTTTGTTGATAATGATGCATATGTAGATAGTTCTGATGTAAGTCTTGCTGGTTACATTTGTACTCACGTTTGCCTATTTTATGTTTTCACAGAGAGACTTCAGTCTCATTAGTAGTTCCGTGTGGACTTCGACGTTTAGCTTGTTACCTCAGCTAAGATCTTGTGCCCTCGGCAGGAGCTGGTAGATAGTCAGGCTTCCCAGCCTTTTTCATTTGTAGATATCTATACTCAGACATGTTAAGCTTCTGCATGTGCTTTGACTTGTATGCTCTGAATGTTGGGTCATGAGACCTATGTTTGTAATATCTCGCTCCTCGGAGCCTATTGAATAAATGCTTGAGTTGTAGAGTCATGTTGTGATGCCATGTTGTATTTGCACATATCGAGCACATTGTGTGTATGTTATTGAAATGCTTGGTATGTGTGGGATCTGACTATCAAGTTGTTTATCCTTAGTAGTCTCTCTTACCAGGAAATGTCTCCTAGTGCTTACACTGAGCCACGGTAGCTTGCTACTGCTCCGGAACACCTAGGATGGCCGGCATGTGTCCTTATTCGTTCCTGTGTCTGTCCCTTCGGGGAAATGTCACGCGATGAATACCGGAGTCCTGTTAGCCCGCTACAGCCCAGTTCACTGGAGTCCTGCTAGCCCAGTGCTACAACCTGGATCCACTCGCTGATGACCGACACGTTCGATGCTGGGTCATGGATGCCTATCCCTGTAAGTTTGTGCCACTTCGGGTTTACGACTAGCCATGTCAGCCCAGGCTCCTTATCATATGGATGCTAGTGACACTATCATATACGTGTGCCAAAAGGCGCAAACGGTCCCGGGCAAAGGTAAGGTGACACCCTTGGGAATACCGTGCGTGAGGCCGCAAAGCGATATGAGGTGTTACATGCTAGATTGATGTGGCATTGAGTCGGGGGCCTGACACATGAGACATAAACTCATAACAAATAGAAGCCGGTAGAAGTAGAGAACGATCAACATGGAGATGGAGCTACATGGGGAGCTGCGGCAATGGAGCAAGCCAGTTCCAAAAGGAAGATGTACTAGTACCTAGGACGTCGGGTTGTAGCTAGAAGGGTGGTTGGGACTTGGCATCAGCCCATACCGCGGGGACCCCCGATTGGGACGCACCGACTGTGGGTTTTCTCCCTCGCCAATGTCGACCGCGTCTATGCAGAACATTGTTCCCTTCCCCCAGCAGCGGGATCAGGCCGGATATGTGATCAGAAGTGTGGCCAAAGTCGTTCTATGCTTGTGAAGAGAGCAACCTAAGCAAGCAGGCTTGTAGCTTAGGCTCCTGCTAGTGTATATATCTTGGTTTTCTTTTTCTCTCCATATCAACCATTTTATATTGCGTATGTGTCATTGAAGAGTGAAATGATGGTTGCTTCTTCCATCTAACTTACTGTGTGATTTGACTGCTCCTTAGTGGCCCCTACACGTACACCCCCTACGTGTATGACCATTCCTGAGTCTCACTTGTACTTATCTCTATTTTCTTGCATGACACATAGACAGGATGCGCATAGAAGAATTTTGTTATTGTACGTTGTTACGTAGTACTGTACTACTATTACCTACTCCCTCCTTCCACTTCACTACTGGTACTCCCTCCGTCCTGGCTTATTGGTCCCCTTTGTACTCAATTCATGGGCTCATTTTCCTCAAGAAATTGTCTTCACCAACGTATTAATATCGGAATGCATGCGTGAACAACGAATAATTAAACCTTGCATGCAACATTTTGACAAAACATTGACTTATGAAGATGTGAATGTGAGGGACTACAACCTCGTGCATGCATGCAACAGTCACACGTACACATGGACGCAAAAATGCGCGCGACGCCCTAATGCATGCATGTCCGAGCACACGACGGAACACACACGGTCACGCACAAATGCTCAACCTACACGTGCATGCACACACATACTCAGCCAGGGTGAGCTAGTGACCGTATAAACACCGGAAAATGTATATATTGAGCGCAATGAGCGTATTATGAAGTCCACTGACTGTATTTTTACAAATATACAGTGACAGACAGTGTATTTATCTCGTTTGAAATTAAGCCGTATTAACCGGAAAGGAGGCAGTATGGACTAGCATTACTTTGATGTGTCCCGTCAACTTGCCGAACGAGGAGAAGCTTGCAGGACGGGAGAAGCTTGCACGCGGTGGCTCGCACGACTAATAGAAACTTTTGACTAATGCAAGCTCTCCCTCGCTCAGGCGGTGGACGTGCAACAGCTAATTCAGTGTTAGATTGCTAGAACCATACACTATACTAGTACTATTATTGTTCGACTTCCTGAAGAGGCGAACAACCAAGCGCAAAGTTTACTACTCCCGCCGTCTAGGTGTGTAAGTCACCTTATGAAAACCAAATAATCCCAAAACACTTACGCATGGTACATTCACTCCCTTGTCGTGTCTTGTTTCGTGATACATCAACCAATAAGAGATGTGGGCCATGCATGCTTTCAATTACTTGAGACTACCAAACATGACATGTAGTGGTTAGTTCATTGCATGCAATGCTATTAATTAGCAAAACTATTAAGTTCTCTCGTTTTCCCCTTCGCCTTGGTCGCCGTGCACAACCTTAGATGACTTATACACCTAGACGGAGGGATTAGTACTAGTACTACTACTATAGAGGTATGTACTATACTACTCCTAGGAACCGGATGGAGGAGCGTCTGCACTCTTATTATATTTTTAAAATGTGATAAAGTAATCTTCAACACATTTGGTTCGCTTCGAGGGTTCTCGCATGTGATAATGGAAGTTGATTGCATGGAACACTCGCCACAATTCTCCCTTAATTCTCGCTCATATCCTGTTACAAATAGGAGCGCTCGGTAATATTTCCTCTTTTTTGTTATTCAGCATGTAAACAGGTCCGCAAACCTTGCGGTGCATCTTTGTGTGAACCGTGCTTGCTGCACTTTGAATGTGGCGGAGTGCTGGCTTGATGAAACACCTCGCTTCCTTCTTCTTCTTTTGCGGGGTACCTCGCTTCCTAGTGACCAGTCTCTTGGTTGATCGTCCTAAGAATGATTATATATGAATAAAGCTCTCTCATTTACCCGCAAGAAAGATTCAGCCATATTAAGCGGAAAGGAGGGAGTATGGACTAGCACTACTTTTTGGTGTGTCCCGTCAACTCACAGAACAAGGAGAAGCTTGCACGACAAGGTGAAGCTCGCTTACGCCTTTTGACTAATGCAACCTACCCTCGCCTAGGCGGTGGACATGCATCAGTTCATTCAGTGTCAGATTGCCAGAGGCATACACTGTAGTTCCCAACATGCGGAGTACCATCATTGTTTGACTTCACGAAGAGGCGAAGAGCCAGGCACAAGGTTTAGTAATACGAGTAGTACTACTACTAGAACCGCATGATGGAGCGTATGTACTCTTATTTTATTTCAATCTCTGATAAAGTACACATTTATTCGGGAAAATGGCAGCCCAATAGTATAGTATTAAGAAACATCGAACATGTAATGATGATATCCATCAACCAAGCTCGAATATATCTTGGCCTCCGTGTAAGCCCGTCTGTGTGTTCTCGCTCCTCGTCTCTCTCAAGGAACGGCGGGTTGGCCATTTTGCCGTCAATTGAGATCGCATTGCTCACACACCGGTTCCACATGTCAGTGATATGCCAAGATGAGGTGTGGTGACCGACTGGCCATACGCGTACTTGGTTTTGCACCTTCATACTACTCCTCCCTCTATCATAGTTTACAGGGCTCGCTTCATTCTGATGCATTTCTCTCAATGCATTTCCACCACCAGAGAGACTTTAGACACGTTTGGTTTAATGCTCAATTAATTAGGGCGTGGTAACCGCAATCAAGTCCACAATTTTAACTCGATGTACTACAGAGTGGAGTAAGTGCAGGCATGTGTGTACCCGTGGTGGAAGCACTGCATGCATGTGTGTACGCATTATTTCCTCTAGTAATAGACGCCATGCTATAACTACCAATGCTATTTTTCAGGTCGATCGCTAGTCGTCTTGGTCCCAGAGATTTTATATTTTTTTGAAGCGCGCTCTATAAACAGTGACGGATGGAGTTGTATGAGTGGATTCAAAGAAGAGTGTATTGATGTTTGCTTCTTCCAAGATACTTACAGTGGGAAAGGTGGGGCTTATGATTTGACTGCTCAGTACTCACTATTAATGCGGCGCAACGACTGGGCTGAGTCTCCCATGCGGTTGTGCACTACTCCCTCGGTTCTTAAATATACTCCACAGTATTTGTCTTTCTAGAGATTTCAACAAGAGACTACATACGAAGCAAAATGAGTGAATCTACACTCTAAAATATGCCCATTTGAAATTTGTAAAAAGACAAATATCTAGGAACAGAGGAGTATAATTTTGTGCATGGCACATGGACCCGGATGCTGAAGAGGCTTCTGGCAATGCTATCAAGCTTCCAGCATTTGTTTGCATAATTGACGTACTATACAAATAATTTTCCAGCGACATGAAATTGTACAATGCTCTGAGGTTTCAGGTTTTGTTTCGTGTGTCTTGCCATCGATGCTCTTTCGTAAACAATAAAAAACTAACTTCCTTGCTAATGCATCTCAATGATTAGCAGATCAGAGCTAATATTTACATCACAACTGAAGACAAATTTGTGAGAAGGTCTTAAATTGAAATTGATCCATGATTTCATTGGCAGCAACGTCCCCCCAGCTCTGTCTAAATCAACAAGGCATGTTGGAAAAAAATTAGCTATCTAGTGCATGCAACATTCCGATCATTTTGTGCAGTTCCACTAAAAGAGAGCTGAGCGTCCCTGTTCCAAAGATATTAACTGTGATTACGATAATGGAGGACTGCCGATGAAACAATAAACACACAAATAGAAGCCGGTCACCTTTGCAGTCTCTCTTAAGACTAACTAGTTGGAGAAGATTAAGCAAATAGTTGGAGAAGATTAGGCTCGGAGTTGGATGAGGAGGATAGAGCAAAACCAATCTCCCTTTGTGCAGTCGCACTGAAATGTAGAGACTTTGCCTGTGTGACATTTTAGGACAACTGCACAAAACACTCTTAAGAAAAAAGTGATTTCTGTAGTTCACCAAAAGGTCGCAATAGTAACGAGGTGAAATGGTAGCCCTGTTTGCAAAAAAGAGGTAGAAAGGAAACAACTACTGGCCATAACACAAGTTGAAGACACATACGCCGACAAAAAAGAAGCATATTCCATGTAATAAGGGAAGATAACAACACGGTTGTGTTTGTCTAAAATGGTGTGAGGACGAGATTGCAATATGGAAAGTACGTCGGACGAGCTACGTTTTGGGCAAAGAACTATGGAAGATCCACATGCAAGATTTTCCACATGCAGCGACGTGGGAAGACGGACAGTGGAGCAAGGCCAGAGGGGATACCTGGGGGTCGTCGGGATGTAACTAAGTGAGCAGCGGCGGGCGGGGTCTGCCCATACTGCGGCAGCGAGCAGGTGGCGTAGGCCCTACCGCGCCCGAGCTTGGTTAGAGAGAACAAGGATGCCGCAGATCGGGACGTGCTACCTCGGCGCCGTCGAACGGAGAAACGATGCACATCCTCCCTTTCCGCCGGCGGATGGGATGCGTCCGGATCAGTGACCAATGGTGAGAGAGAGAGGCCACCACTGCCTTGTGTGAGATACTCTGAAGAGAGGCAAACCCAGGCAGGCAGGCTCGATTGTATATAGTGGAGCGGACAACCTTTTTCTCCATAAAAATCATTTTATATTCTATGTACGTGCCATTGAGCGATATAACTTTATTTAAAAATAACGCGCCAACACATGAAGTCGAACTTTGTTTCGTGCACGCGTGGTACCACCTCCGTAGGTAAACAACCGCTACACGCATTCAAATTAGCACGTGGGCTGCCATTTCGTACAGAAATGAGCTCCACCGTGTACCCGCGCGGGTGTGTCTGGGCACGAAGCGTGAGTACATGCACCTATTCTCTTCGTGTACGTACACCACCTACATGGGGTTGTGTGAGAGAGATACAAACGTAGAGAGATACTAGCAAGATGCCCGTGCGTTGCACATAACATCAAGATGCATTTGTATGAGTAGTTTGTCTTGTGAGAGAAAAGGATGAATGAGGGAAGGCCTTATTTGCAAATGTGGATAGGGCTGTGGGTATCTTTTTGCAAAGTTACCATAGTTTCCTTTCTATGCGTCAGATATAAATCGGACGGCCAATATTGCAGGATGGCAGGCACAACATCATCACCAACTCTGTTTTTATAAGAGTAGAGATAGTGTGTTGGTTCGTGAGTGTTTTTTTTGGAGGGGGGGGGGGTCAATCAAAAAATGTAACATATGCAATGTGTGTGAAATAGAGTCCTGGATATATCATATATATAGAGGGGGCGATCCACTAGAAGAGAGTGGAGGTATCATCGGCTTGAGGTATCCATAGAATCGAAGAGAGGGATGATGTGTGTGTGTGCGTGCATGATTGATAAAGAGTGCCATCGAATTTGTGTGTGCCCATGTCAAAGATATAGAGTGGCTGGCCTACTGGAACGTGAGAGGGGACATGTGCAGTTTGTCTCTGTGGCATGGATAGCTACCTACAACGCTCGACTATCGATGTGTGGTGGGGGAGGCCTAATTAATTATAGAGGTACAATGGCTGGTATATTTGTGGAGGAGGAGAGAAGCCTACCTTATGTATTAACAGTGACGTAGCCAGCCCAATAAGCCAGGGTGGTCCATCAATAGAAATATTTACATAAGTTTATTTATTTTCAAAGAAATATTTTTTACTACATTATATACAAGCTATAGGAAATTCCAGGGTGGTCTTTGGACCACCCTGGCCACCCCCTAGCTACTGCTACGTCTTGAGCTTGCGTTGGTTTTCCTTGAAGAGGAAAGGGTGATGCAGCAATAGTAGCATAAGTATTTCCCTCAGTTTTTGGGAACCAAGGTATTAATCCAGTAGGAGGCTCCTCAAAAGTCCCACGCACCTACACAAACAAACAAAGAACTCACAACCAATGCAATAAAGGGGTTGTCAATCCCTTCACGGCCACTTGAGAAAGTGAGATCTGATAGAGATATTATGATAAGATAAATATATTTTTGGTATTTTATAATATAGATTGGAAAAGTAAAGATGCAAATAAAAGTAGATTGAAAGTTTATATGATAAAAGATAGACCCAGGGGCCATAGGTTTCACTAGTGGCTTCTCTCAAGATAGCATAAGTATTACGGTGGGTGAACAAATTACTGTCGAGCAATTGATAGAAAAGCGAATAATTATGAGATTATCTAGGCATGATCATGTATATAGGCATCACGTCCGCGACAAGTAGACCGACTCCTACCTACATCTACTACTATTACTCCACACATCGACCGCTATCCATCATGCATCTAGAGTATTAAGTTCATATGAACAGAGTAACGCATTAAGAAAGATGACATGATGTAGAGGGATAAACTCATGCAATATGATATAAACCCCATCTTTTTATCCTCGATGGAAAAAATACAATACGTGCCTTGCAACCCCTATTGTCACTGGGTAAGGACACTGCTAGATTGAACCCAAAGCTAAGCACTTCTCCCATTGCAAGAAAGATCAATCTAGTAGGCCAAACCAAACTGATAATTCGAAGAGACTTGCAAAGATAACTCAATCATACATAAAAGAATTCAAAGGAGATTCAAATATTTCTCATAGATAAACTTGATCATAAACCCACAATTCATCGGATCTCGACAAACACACCACAAAAAGAGTTACATCGAATAGTTCTCCACAAGAGAGGGGGAGAACATGGTATTGAGATCCAAAAAGAGAGAAGAAGCCATCTAGATAATAACTATGGACCCAAAGGTCTATGGTAAACTACTCACAACTCATCGGAGGGGCTATGGTGTTGATGTAGAAGCCCTCCGTGGTCGATTCCCCCTCCAGCGGAGCGCCGGCGTAGGCTCCAAGATGGGATCTCGCGGATACAGAAGATTACGGTGGTGGAAATTGTTTTTCGTTGGCTACCTGGATGTTTTTGGGGTACGTGGGTATATATAGGAGGAAGAAGTAGGTTGGTGGCTGATGACCCACAACTATAGGGGATTGCAACAGTTTACGCGGGTAGACTATTCAACCCAAATTTATTGATTCGACACAAGGGGAGCCAAAGAATATTCTCAAGTATTAGCAGCTGAGTTGTCAATTCAACCACACCTGGAAACTTAGTATCTGCAGCAAAGTGTTTATTAGCGAAGTAATATGATAGTGGTGGTAACGGTAACAAAAGTAAAGACAGTAAAAGTAATGTTTTTGGTATTTTGTAGAGATTGTAACAGTAGCAACGGAAAAGTAAATAAGTGTAAACCAGTATATGGAAAACTCGTAGGCACCGGATTAGCGATGGATAATTATGCCGGATGTGGTTCATCATGTAGCAGTCATAACATAGGGTGACACAGAACTAGCTCCAGTTCATCAATGTAATGTAGGCATGTATTCCGTATATAGTCATACGTGCTTATGGAAAAGAACTTGCATGACATCTTTTGTCCTACCCTCCCGTGGCAGCAGGGTCTTATTGGAAACTAAGGGATATTAAGGCCTCCTTTTAATAGAGAACCGGAACAATGCATTAGCACATAGTGAATACATGAACTCCTCAAACTATGGTCATCACAGGGAGTGGTCCCAATTATTGTCACTTCGGGTTTGCCGGATCATAACACATAGTAGGTGACTATAGACTTGCAAGATAGGATCTAGAACACACATATATTCATGAAAACATAATAGGTTCAGATCTGATATCATGGCACTCAGGCCCTAGTGAAAAGCATTAAGCATAGCAAAGTCATAGCAACATCAATCTCAGAACATAATGGATACTAGGGATCAAACCCTAACAAAGGTAACTCGATTACATGATAAATCTCATCCAACCCATCACCGTCCAGCAAGCCTACGATGCAATTACTCACGCACGGCGGTGAGCATCATGAAATTGGTGATGGAGGATGGTTGATGATGACGACAGCGACGAATCCCCCTCTCCGGAGCCCCGAACAGACTCCAGATAAGCCCTCCCGAGAGAGATTAGGGCTTGGCGGCGTCTCCGTATCGTAAAACGCGATGATTTCTTCTCTTTGATTTTTTCTATCCGAAAGCCAATATATGGAGTTGGAGTTGGCATCGGAGGGCCACCAGGGGGCCCACGAGGTAGGGGGGCGCGCCCAGGGGGGGCGCCCCCCACCCTCGTGAGCAGGGTGTGGGCCCCCTGGTCTTCAGCTTTTGCGAGGATTTTTTTTTATTTTTTCTAAGGTGTTCCATGGAGTTTCAGGACATTCTGAGAATTTTTATTTTCTGCACAAAAAACAACACCATGGTAGTTCTGCTGAAAACAGCGTCCGTCCGGGTTAGTTCCATTCAAATCATACAAGTTAGAGTCCAAAACAAGGGCAAAAGTGTTTGGAAAAGTAGATACGACGGAGACGTATCAACTCCCCCAAGCTTAAACCCTTGCTTGTCCTCAAGCAATTTAGTTGACAAACTGAAAGAGAAAAAGAAAAACTTTTACAAACTCTGTTTTCTCTTGTTGTTGTAAACATGAAAAGCCAGCATTCAAGTCTCAGCAATTATTATGAACTAACCATACTCACAATGACACGTAGGTCTCACAATTACTCATATCAATAGCATAATCAGCTAGCAAGCTATAATAGCAAAACTCAGATGACAACACTTTCTCAAAATAATCATAACATGATATAACAAAATTCTATCTCGCTAGCCCTTTTTGAGACTGCAAAACATAAATGCAGAGCACCTTTAAAGATCAAGGACTGACTAAACATTGCAATTCATGGTAAAAGAGATCCAGTCAAGTCATACCCAATATAAACCAATAATAATGAATGCAAACAACAGTGTGCTCTCCAGCGGGTGTTTTTTAATAAGAAGGGTGATGACTCAACATAAAAGTAAATACATAGGCCCTTCGCAGAGGGAAGCAGGGATTTGTAGAGGTGCCAAAGCTCGATTTTGAAACAGAGATAAATTATATTTTGAGCGGCATACTTTCATTGTCAACATAACAACTAAAAGACGATGATATCTTCCATGCTAAACAGATTATAGGCGGTTCCCAAATAGAATGGTAAAGTTTATACTCCCCTTCCTCCACAAGCATCAATCCATGGCTTGCTCGAAACAACGAGTGCCTCCAACATTCAACGGGTCCCAAGGGGAGTTTTGTTTGCAGTTATTTTGATTTAGTTTGCATAAAGCATGGGACTAGGCATCCCGGATACCAGCCATATTCTCGTGAATAAGAAGCGGAGTCCACTCCTCTTGAGAATAACCCGCCTAACACGGAAGATAAGGGCAACTCTAGTTGACATATGAGCTATTCGAGCATGCAAAACAGAATGTTTATTTGTAGATTTAGAGTTTGGCACATACAAATTTACTTGGAACGGTAGGTAAATACCACATATAGGTAGGTATAGTGGACTCATATGGAATAACTTTGGGGTTTAAGGAGTTTGTATGCACAAGTAGTATTCCCGCTTAGTACAGGTGAAGGCTAGCAAAAGACAGGGAAGCGACCAACTGAGAGAGCGACAACAGTCATAAACATGCATTAAAATTAATTCACACCGAATACAAGCATGAGTAGGATATAATCCACCATGAATATAAATATCATGAAGGCTAAGTTGATTGGATTCAACTACATGCGTGAACATGTGCGAAGTTGAGTCACTCAATGCATTTAAAGGAGGATACCACCCCGTCATACCACATCATAATCATTCTAATAGCATGTTGGCACGCAAGGTAAACCATTATAACTCATACCTAATCAAGCATGGCACAAGCAACTATAATCTCTAAATGTCATTGCAAATATGTTTACTCCATAATAGCTGAATCAGGAACGATGAATCATCATATTTACAAAAAAAAAGAGAGGTCGAGTTCATACCAGCTTTTCTCTTCCCAATAAGTCCATCATATATCATCATTATTGCCTTTCACTTGCACGACCAAACGGTGTGTATAATAATAAGAGTGCACGTGCATTGGACTAAGCTAGGATCTGCAAGCATTCAACTCAAGAGAGAAGACAAGTAATATGGGCTCTAGTTTTAAATAATCAATCATGCATATAAGAGCCACTAAGCATTTTCAATATAGTCTTCTCGACCCCCAAAGAAAGGAAAAGAAATAAAAACTATTTACACGGGAAAGCTCCCAACAAGTAAAAAGAAGAACGGAAAATATTTTTGGGTTTTCTTTTTAATTCTACTACAAGCATGAAAAGTAAACTAAATAATTTTTTTTGGTTTTTCTTAAGGTTTATCAAACACAAGCAGAAAGCAGGAAAAAGAAATTTAAACTAGCATGGATAATACAGTGAAAAAGTATGAGCACCGACATCTATCAATGAGTGTGTGTGTGAACATAAATGTAATGTCGGTGGGAAATACATACTCCCCCAAGCTTAGGCTTTTGGCCTAAGTTGGTCTATTGCCAGGGATGGCCTGGCGGATATCCGTAGGTGAAGCTGGGGTCGTGCTGTGATGAAGAAGACTCCGGCTGCCACTGGTTGGCAGCCTCCTCTGGATCCCAAGAATAAACAGATAGTCGTGGAGGCTCATCTTGTGGCTCCGGCTCCGGGGCTGGTGCAGGGTTCCGATAGGCTTGAACAGACGACCACGGAACAATGTGAGGTTCTGCAAACAAGTTAAATAAAGAAGGAGCAGGCAAAGTAATAGTGTCAGGGTGATGTTTATCAAAGTATAATTTTTATTTAAGCTCCCCATCGCGACTCTTAACAAGAAAATCATGCGCTATCATACTTTGGTAATCTAAATAAGTACGGGGCGGCGTTGTTTCTTCTTTCTCCACATGCCTAATAGGTATTTCAAAATGTTCAGCTAGGCATGAAGCATAAATGCCTCCAAAGATGGGGCCCTTAGTATGGTTCAAACTTAACCGTCTAGCAACAATTCCACCCATACTAACAGAGTTATTGCGGTATAAAGCATGGGGCAAAATAATAATATCAGGAATACTATGGTTCCCACAGTTCCTGCGTCCAATCAAGCAACGACTAGCAAATAAGGCAAAGTAGCGTAAAACAAGATAATGTATGCTAGTGATCCTTGCATCAGAAACCTTCCTGGTTTCTCCCACCGTGATAGTGTTGACAAAAGCTTCTAATTCATTACGGTGGGGTTCATCTAAGGTGCCCTCAAAGGGTATTCTACAAACCTTGCAGAATTCTGCTAATGTCATCTCTTTAACAACGTCATATAAATGAAACTCTACTGTTGGAGGTGATTTCATAGGGAAAAAGTAGAAGTTTTGCACAAAAGTATTTGTGAGTAAGAGATACTAAAGACGTTTGTCATGGAGGAAGTTGGTGAGGCCAGCATTCTCAATCAATAAATAGAAATCTTCATAAATCCTAGCTCTCCTCAAGAAGTCATCGAAAGGCCATTCATAAGGCCGGACCTCCGCGGTGCGAGGTAAATTAAATTTGGGCTTCTCCTCTTCTTCCTTTTGTTTTTCCTTGGATCTTCGGCTCGACGAGCCCCCTAAAAGTCTCTTCATTATTTTTGAAACAATCTGAAATTTTTAGTAACTTCAAATAAAAGTGAACCAACTTCAATAAAATTGATAGCAACAACTCCCACAAGTGCCTAGGGCCTATATAAAGCATTGGAACTACTTTGAACCATATAAATTTTTCATGCAAGCTCAAGAACATGGTCACCTATGCAGCACAAATTTGCAAAGAATAAAGCACTAGAACAAAAACTAATTGGACCAATGGAGGAGTCACATACCAAGGAACAATCTCCCCAAGCAGTTTTGCAAGAGGTGCTTTGAGAAAGGAGATCGAAAATCACAGCAACGGGGGCTGGAACTCATGCTTGAGTTGGTTTTTCGTGTTTGTGTGAGGCAGAGGAAGAAGATGTGTGCAGGAATAAGTGGAGGAGGGCCACCATGGGCCCACGAGGCAGGGGGCGTGCCCAGGAGGGTAGGGCGCGCCCTCCACCCTCGTGGCCAGGTGGCAGCTCCCCCCGTGGTAATTTTTGCATAGTAAATTCTCAAATATTCTCGAAAAATTCATATTAAATTGGCATGGCATTCTGAGGACTTTTATTTTCGGGATATTTTTATATTGCACGGATAAGTCAGAAGACAGACAGAAAAATATTATTTTACTTTATTTCTACTAAATAACAAAAAATATAAAGAGGGTACAGAAAATTGTGCTTCTAGTTTCATTCATCTCGTGATCATCAAAATGAACCCACTAACAAGGTTGATCAAGTCTTGTTAACAAACTCATTCCGAATAATCCCGGAACCGGAGAAATTTTGAATGACACTAAGTTACCTCAACGGGGATACGAAAATCCCCAACAATAAGAATATCATACTTTTTCTTGACAGTAGGGAGAGGAAATTCAAAACCTCCAAATATAATCGATGGAGCTTTTCCAATCGAGTTGATACTATAAACCTGAGGTTGTTTCCTCGGAAAATGTACTGTGTGCTCATTGCCATTAACATGAAAAGTGACATTGCCTTTGGTGCAATCAATAACAACCCTTGCAGTATTAAGGAAAGGTCTTCCAAGAATATTAGACATACTATCATCCTCGGGAATATCAAGAATAACAAAGTCCGTTAAAATAGTAACGTTCGCAACTATAACAGGCACATCCTCACAAATACCGACAGGTATAGCAGTTGATTTATCAGCCATTTGCAAAGATATTTCAGTAGGTGTCAACTTATTCAAGTCAAGTCTACGATATAAAGAGAGAGGCATGACACTAACACCGGCTCCAAGATCACATAAAGCAGTTCTAACATAACTTCTTTTAATGGAGCATGGTATAGTAGGCACTCCGGGATCTCCAAGTTTCTTTGGTATTCCACCCTTAAAAGTGTAATTAGTAAGCATGGTGGAAATTTCAGCTTCAAGTATCTTTATTTTATTAGTAATAATATCCTTCATATACTTAGCATAAGGATTTGTTTTGAGCACATCAGTTAATCGCATACGCAAAAAGATGGGTCTAATCATTTCAGCAAAGCGCTCAAAATCCTCATCATCCTTTTTCTTGGATGGTTTCGGAGGAAAAGGCATGGGTTTCTGAACCCATGGTTCCCTTTCTTTACCATGTTTTCTAGCAACAAAATCCCTTTTATCATAACGTTGATTCTTTGATTGTGGGTTATCAAGATCAACAGCAGGTTCAACTTCTACATCATTATCATTAATAGGTTGAGCATCAACATGAACATTATCATTAACATTATCACTAGGTTCATGTTCATCACCTGATTGTGTTTCAGCATCAGAAACAGAGATATCATTTGGATTCTCAGGTGGTTCAGCGATAGGTTCACTAGAAGTTTGCAAAGTCCTATCATTTTTCTTTTTCTTCCTCTTAGAAGAACTAGGTATATCAATATTGTTTCTCTGAGAATCTTGCTCGATTCTCTTAGGGTGGCCTTCAGGATACAAAGGTTCCTGAGTCATTCTACCAGTTCTAGTAGCCACTCTAACACCATAATCATTTTTCTTACTATTCATTTCATCAAGCACTTCTTTTTGAGCTTTAAGTACTTGTTGTACTTGAGTAGTAACCATAGAAGCATGTTTGCTAACAAGTTTAAGTTCACCTCTAATATCAGCCATATAATCACCCAAGCATTTAATCATAAAGGTACTGTGTTTTAATTGTCTACCAAAATAAGCATTAAAGTCATCTTGCTTAAACATAAAGTCATCAAACTCATCCAAGCACTGACTAGCAATTTTAGTAGGAGGGACTTCAGCTTTATCATATCTGTAGAGAGAATTTACCTTTACTACCTGTGTCGGGATATCGGGAGGTTCTTCATTAAATAAGTAATTGAGATCATATACTTCTTCAATAGGAGGTAAATTAAGACCATGTATTTCTTCAATAGGAGGTAAATTCTTAACATCTTCAGCTTTAATACCTTTTTCTTTCATAGATTTCTTTACCTCTTGCATATCTTTGGGGCTGAGAAATAGAACACCTCTCTTCTTCGGAGTTGGTTTAGGAATAGGCTCAGTAATTGGCTCAGGAACTGGCTCAGGAGGTAGCTCGGGAGGTGCCCAATTATTTTCATTGGCCAACATATTATTCAATAGAATTTCAGCGTCATTTGGTGTTCTTTCCCTGAAAAGAGAACCAGCACAACTATCCAGGTAATCTCTGGAAGCATCAGTTAGTCCATTATAAAAGATGTCAAATATTTCAGGTTTCTTAAGAGGATGATCAGGCAAAGCATTAAGTAACTTGAGAAGCCTCCCCCAAGCTTGTGGGAGACTCTCTTCTTCAATTTGCACAAAATTGTATATTTCCCTCAAAGCAGCTTGTTTCTTATGAGCATGGAAATATTTAGTAGAGAAGTAATAAATCATATCCTGGGGACTTTGCACACAACCAGGATCAAGAGAGTTATACCAAATCTTAGCATCACCCTTTAATGAGAACGGAAATATCTTGAGTAAATAAAGGTAGCGCGATCTCTCATTATTAGTAAACAGGGCAGCTATATCATTTAACTTAGTAAGATGTGCCACAACAGTTTCAGATTCATAGCCATAAAAAGGATCAGATTCAATCAAAGTAATTATATCTGGATCAACAGAAAAATCATAATAGTCCTGATCAAGAACACAGATAGGTGAAGTAGCAAAAGCAGGGTCGGGTTTCATTCTACCTCTAAAAGATTCTTTACTCCATTTAATTTGCAACCTCTTAAGTTCATATCTATCCTGGCAAGAAAAAATAGCTGCAGAAGATTCAGCATCAAAAAGATAACCCTCGGGAATAGAAGGCATAGGTTCATCATCACTAACATCATCGTGTTCAGGTTCAATAATTTCTCTTTCTCTAGACCTAGCAATTTGCTCATCAAGATATTCACCAAGTGGCACAGTAGTATCAAGCATAGAAGTAGTTTCATCATAAGCATGCATAGCAGAAGTGGCATCATCAATAACATCTGACATATCAGAATCAATAGCAGTAGTAGGTTTAGGTGTCGCAAACTTACTCATAACAGAAGGAGAATCTAGTGCAATGCTAGATGGCAATCCCTTACCTCCCCTCGTAGTTGAGGGCAAAATAGTAGTTTGATCTTTTTTCAAGTTCTTCATAGTGTCCAGCAGATATAAATCCCAAGTGACTCAAAGAATAGAGCTATGCTCCCCGGCAACGGCGCCAGAAGATAGTCTTGATGACCCACAAGTATAGGGGATCGCAACAGTTTTCGAGGGTAGAGTATTCAACCCAAATTTATTGATTCGACACAAGGGGAGCCAAAGAATATTCTCAAGTATTAGCAGTAGAGTTGTCATTTCAACCACACCTGGAAACTTAGTATCTGCAGCAAAGTGTTTAGTAGAAAAGTAATATGATAGCGGTGGTAACGGTAACAAAAGTAAAGACAGTAAAAGTAATGTTTTTGGTATTTTGTAGAGATTGTAACAGTAGCAACAGAAAAGTAAATAAGTGTAAACCAGTATATGGAAAACTCGTAGGCACCGAATTAGCGATGGATAATTATGCCAGATGTGGTTCATCATGTAGCAGTCATAACATAGGGTGACACAGAACTAGATCCAGTTGTTCAATGTAATGTAGGCATGTATTCCGTATATAGTCATACGTGCTTATGGAAAAGAACTTGCATGACATCTTTTGTCCTACCCTCCCGTGGCAGCGGGGTCCTATTGGAAACTAAGGGATATTAAGGCTTCCTTTTAATAGAGAACCGGAACAAAGCATTAGCACATAGTGAATACATGAACTCCTCAAACTATGGTCATCACCGGGAGTGGTCCCGATTATTGTCACTTCGGGGTTGCCGGATCATAACACATAGTAGGTGACTATAGACTTGCAAGATAGGATCTAGAACACACATATATTCATGAAAACATAATAGGTTCAGATCTGAAATTATGGCACTCGGGCCCTAGTGACAAGCATTAAGCATAGCAAAGTCATAGCAACATCAATCTCAGAACATAACGGATACTAGGGATCAAACCCTAACAAAACTAACTCGATTACATGATAAATCTCATCAACCCATCACCGTCCAGCAAGCATACGATGCAATTACTACGCACGACGGCGACGAATCCCCCTCTCCGGAGCCCCGAACGGACTCCAGATCAGCCCTCCCGAGAGAGATTAGGTCTTGGCGGCGGCTCCGTATCGTAAAACGCGATGATTTCTTCTCTCTGATTTTTTTCTCCCCGAAAGCCAATATATGGAGTTGGTGTTGGCATCGGAGGGCCAACAGGGGGCCCATGAGGTAGGGGGCGCGCCCAGGGGGGCGCCCCCCACCCTCGTGAGCAGGGTGTGGGCCCCCTGGTCTTCATCGTTTGCGAGGATTTTTCTTTATTTTTTCCAAGGTGTTCCGTGGAGTTTCAGGACATTCTGAGAATTTTTATTTTCTGCACAAAAAACAACACCATGGCAGTTGTGCTGAAAACAACGTCAGTCCGGGTTAGTTCCATTCAAATCATACAAGTTAGAGTCCAAAACAAGGGCAAAAGTTCTTGGAAAAGTAGATAAGACGGAGACGTATCAATGGCCGCCCAAGGGGCCCACGAGACAGGGGGCATGCCCTGTAGGGGTGGGCGCGCCCTCCACCCTCGTGGCCGCCTCGGCTGCTTCTTGGCTTGCACTCCAAGTGCTCTGGATCACGTTTGTTCCAAAAATTACGCTCCCGAATGTTTCATTCCGTTTGGACTCCGTTTGATATTCCTTTTCTTCGAAATACTAAAATAGGCAAAGAAAAATAGCAATACGGGCTGGGCCTCCGGTTAGTAGGTTAGTCCCAAAAATGATATAAATGTGTAAAGTAAAGCCCATAAACATCCAAAATGGGTAATATAATAGCATGGAACAATAAAAAATTATAGATACATTGGAGACGTATCAAGCATCCCCAAGCTTAATTCCTGATCGTCCTTGAGTAGGTAAATGATAAAAACAGAATTTTTGATGTGGAATGCTACCTAGCATATTTCTCAATGTGATTTTCTTTATTGTGGCATGAATGTTCAGATCCAAATGATTCAAAATAAAAGTTCATATTGACAAAAGAAATAGTAATACTTCAAGCATACTAATCAAAGCAATCATGTCTTCTCAAAATAACATGGCTAAAGCAAGTTCATCCCTACAAAATCATATAGTTAGGCTATGCTTCATTTTCGTCACACAAAAATGTTCCCAAATTCTACACCCCTGATGACAAGCCAAGCAATTGTTTCGTACTTAAATAATCTCAAACTTTTTCAACCTTCACGCAATACAGGAGCGTGAGCCATGGATATAGCACTATGTGTGGAAAAGAATATGATGATGGGGATTGTGTGGAGAAGACAAAAAAAGGAGAAAGTCTCACATTGACGAGGAAAATCAACGGGCTATGGAGATGCCCATCAATTGATGTCAACATGAGGAGTAGGGATTGCCATGCAACGGATGCACTAGAGCTATTAATGTATGCAAGCTCAACAAAAGTAAACTAGGTGGGTGTGCATCCAACTTGCTTTCTCACGAAGACCTAGGGCATTTTGAGGAAGCCCATTGTAGGAATATACAAGGCAAGTTCTATAATGAAAAATTCCCACTAGTTGTCGGATTTCGGGTTCCGGCAGACCCTTGAGGTTCGAACACTGGGGTGCGCGCGGAGATTTTGCCCTCTACCTACCTGTTCCTCGCCAACTCGCTAAGATCTAAACTAGGAAAGAAACAACACAAGAGACACAGAGTTTATACTGGTTCAGGCCACCATTGTGGTGTAATACCCTACTCCAGTGTGTGGTGTGGTGGATTGCCTCTTGAGCTGATGATGAATAATACAAGGAAGAACAGCCTCGCGAGGGTCTGTTCTTGGCTGGCGCGATGAACTGCTAGGAGGAGTTCAGTCGCTCTCTCTACTGGTTTCTTGGTGAGGATCTAGATTGCTAGATCTTCAGATGCCCCTACCCTAGGGGTGGCTAGTCCTATTTATAGGCAAAGGACCTGGGCCTCTTCCCAAATATTGAGCGGGAAGGGCGCCAACAATTGGCCATTTTGAAGGGGAACATCGGGTACACTTATCCTGACTAAAGTTGGTCCTCGCCTGCCAAAGGCTCTGGTGATGACGCCTGCTTGGGCCCCACAATGACTTCCTTCCTGCCGTTGGGCTGGTCTTGGTCTTGTTGCACCGAAGTGGATGCCTTTGCTTGATGCTCTCGCCTGCGCTTGCTCCCTTTGCACCAAAGAGGAAAGGAGGACACTGCGCGGGCTGGCGCCTGACTGGCGCCCTTGGTCGTCATGGCTTGCGTCATGTGGCACCTCGTGAGGTACCCCGCCTTGATCTCTCCGCCTCCTCGTGAGCCAGCCTGATGAGGCCGTGCCTGAGGAAGCTCCTTGTCATCTGCCCCGGGAGGCTTGGCCCTTGCGAGGGTCTTGAGCTTGTGTTGATGAAGATGGGCCGTGCTGGACCCCCTTTTGAGCCACGCCGCAGGCCGCAGGCAGGCAAGTCTGGGGAACCCCTTTCCCAGAACGCCGACAGTAGCCCCCGGGCCCAAGGCGCGCCCGGACTTGGCCGAGCAGAGAGGTAAAAGGGCAAGTGCGAAGCGCCGCGGGCCCTAACAGCCTGCGGCCTTGGGCGCCGCATGGCGGTTGATTGGACGTGGGCATCTCCACTTCCCCACGACGCATCGGCAACTGCACGAATTGACAAGTCCCTGCATGCAAAAAGGGTCATGATTACCTGCGATGGCCTCCTCTGGCTTTAAGTAAGGCACGGCGCGTGCCCTCCCGGTCTACCTCTTCTTGCCTCTCCTTCTTCCCGGTCCTTGCTCCGTCTTGCTGTAATGGCTCCGATCCGCCGGTTCTCTGCGGTAGAGAAGGGAAAGGCTCCCCGAGAGGGTCCTGACCCGCTTCCGCCGAAGAAACGGCTAGCCCTCTGCCATCGGGGTGAGGGCGCCCACCAGGAAGTGTCGAGGCCCTGGTGCGAGCGCCCACCACCAGGGTTCCCGCTTCCCTTGTACGCCCACATCGAGGGCCCTAGAGGAATCGATGCCGAACGCCACGGGCGGCGCCGCCGTCGGCGCCGGCGGGTCATGAAGATGTGCGTCTTTCCTCCTGGAGTCCACGCCGAGGGCTCCTCCTGAGAGTTCGTGCTTCACGCCGCCATGCCTCCTCAGTCTTGGATTCGCCTTCCTCCTTTCTTCGCCTCTGTCATCTCGCAGGGGGAACCCCTGGGGCTCTGGCTGCAGCACGCCGGCTGCAGCACCCTCGCGACCGGGGCTGAGGTCGCGGTCGTTGCCCCGGGCGAGGTCTTCATGACTCGAGGCTGGGGCGAGATCGACCGGGTCTGCAGGACAATGGGCGTCCTCGCGATCCACCTGGAGTACGACGGTGCTTCGGTGATGTTCTTCAAGGTCTTCAATGCGGATGGTCGCCAGCTGGAGTGCTGCCCCGGGAGAGGCGGTCGGGACCCCGCTACAGCGAAGCAGAGGCCGGCTAACCGCTCCCTCGGCAGCTCCTCAGGCGACGGAGGCGCCGGAGAAACAAGCGACTCCGCCGAGCTCTTCGCGACTCCGGAGACGAGTGATGACAGCTACGAGCCCCCGAGCCTACGCCGCTCCCGGAGCAGGGCTGGCTCGTCAGGCCATCGCCGCCCCTAATATGGGTGGGGTTGGCGCCGGTGCCTGGCGGCCCACTGTTGATGATGGCGTCTGCTGCGATGGTTCCTGTAGTTAGGGCTCCTTAGGATGCGCGTCTTTTGTTCCTGCGAGGAGTCAAGAATATACCCCATGGGGGCTTGTAAGGTGTCTGTAGCTCCGTTTGTCAATATGATCCTCATCGTGAAGCACTGCGAGATGCTTATTCCGTCTTAGCTTAGTTCTCCCTTTCGAACCTCGCGAGGGCTTGATGCTCTGCGCTGATAGGTCCCAGTCCCAAGGCGGCTTCAGCCGTCGCTGGTATGCCAGGTCGTGATGCCGTGGTCAAGGCCAGGAGGTGAGCGCCCCGGGGTCCGGTAAGAGCCCCTGAGTCGCGATGCTCAGGAGGTCCCCTTTAGCGCTCAAGCAGCCATCATTCGGTGAGAAAGGAATGTGACGTTGCTAACACGGGATTGCATTGGATGCGGTGATGGTGTTGTGATAGATAGTGTTTCCGGAGAGTGACTTATCTTCGAGGGTCAGGAAACGCTTCCTGGTGCGGTGCTAGGTCCGTGCCTTGGCCGGCGAGGGGTTGCCCGGTGAGGTCTCCGCGTGCCTCTTTCCTCTCGCCTCTGCTCCCCTTTCTGCTCTACGTCCTCGGGCCCCGGCCCTAGAGCGGGTCTCAGCCGTCGCTAGTTTGCCGGGGCGCGATGCCGTGGAGAAAGCCAGAGGGTGAGGGCTGGAGAGCCGGTAGGGGCCCTGAGTCGCGATGCTCAGGTAACCCCCCTTTAACGCGCGAGTGGTTCGCGGGGACGAGAGTGAAGAGGACGCCTTGAGGGCCTCGCCTGGCGCTTCTCCTTGGGGGGATCCTGCAGATCCACCACAAAAAGAGCAGTCCGCTATGACAAGCGGCGGTTAGCCGTTAGTTGCCTCGGATAGACGATGAGGCACGAAAGGCCTGGCGAGGTGTATCTGGGCACTCGTGAGCCAGCGCGGGACTCATGGGGCCCTACCTCAAGGCGAGTTGCGCCTGGCACTGGGCCTTATCTTAGGGTGTGTTCCTGCAATTTTGGTTAGATGCCGGTGCTCTACGTCCTCGGGTCCCGGCCCTCGAGCTGGTCTCAGCCGTCGCTAGTATGCCAGGTCGCGATGCCATGGACAAGGCCAGAGGGTGAGGGCTGGAGTGCCGGTAGGAGCCCTGAGTCGCGATGCTCAGGTACCCCCCTTTAACATGCAAGCTTGGTTAGGTGTCGAAACTCTACGTCCTCGGGTCCCGGCCCTCGAGCTGGTCTCAGCCTCGCTGGTATGCCAGGTCGCGATGCCATGCACAAGGCCAGAGGGTGAGTGCTGGAGTGCCGGTAGGAGCCTTGAGTCGCGATGCTCAGGTACCCCCCCTTTAACGCGCAAGCTGCCGACACCTAGGGAGAAAAGGTGCCACGGACAGGCACCAAATAACAAGCATGATCGATCAAAAGCATGGCCCGAAGATAAACGCAAGAGGGGTACACGCCGCTGGGTCTGACCCGAGCGACATGGGGATAATGCAGCCCGAGGGGCGCCCCCAACAAAGTAAACTAAAAACATGAGCAAAAGGGATACACGCCGCAGGGACGGACCCACGCGGCCTGGGAATGATGCAGCCCTGAGGGCGCTCCCAGCTGGAAATGAAACTTGAAAGATGTCACCTGATAGTGTTGACGACGAAGAGGTGTTGGTGTAGAAGACTCGGTGGGCTGCGGTAGCCGATCCTCACGAGCCCCCAGGCCCTGGGGCCTCGGGAGGCTCCGGAGGCGCTGGTGGCTCCTCGCGGACCATCTCCATCTCCGCCAGGGCTGTGGAACACCTGACCTCTTGAGCCTCCGGGATGTCCTCATGAGGCGCTGGTACGTGGCAGCCGCATTCGGCAAGCCATAAGGCATGCGAACGTAGCTGTGGGGTGGACCTTCGCAGCGTCCCACTTGCGAGGGCCAGAGGCGCTCCTGAGAGGCGGCTCGGTTGAGCCCTGGTATGTTGATGCAGACGCGCAGCCCACCATCCTCGCCTGGATGGGGGGCCACAGCGGGTAAGTGGCAGCTGCCTCTCATGACTCTTGACTCCTGTAACTCCTGAATGGCCTTGCTGACGAACTCCTGAGGGTTTGGCCCTCCTTGCCTTGCTCCTTCTTGAGGGAAACGTGCTTCGATGCACGCCTCCAAGTGGTGCCCAAGCGCCTCCCTCGTGACCTTAGCGAGGTCGGCGGCCCTCCAGGGGAGAGCCCCCGAGCCCTGCTTGAGGAGGGCGCCAGGCGCGCTTCCCTATGCGATGGAAGGAGATTCCCCCTGGGCAGGCGCGGGCCCTGAGGGGCCTGCCTCCTGAGGGGTCGGGCCGGACGATGTCTTCTTCTTCTTGGGGGCGGTCTCGGGAAGCCTCCTGCTTCCGTGATCCGGGTCTTCCAGTGATGCGGCTTGAAAGGCTCGTTCCAGGGAGCACACCGCGTCTTTCTCCTCGCAGGGCACCGTGATGACTCCGCCGCTTCCTGGCATCTTGAGGACGTTGTAGCCGTGGTGGGTTACGGCCATGAACTTGGCCAGCGCCGGGTACCCGAGGATGGCGTTGTACGGCAGGCGAATGTGGGCGACGTCGAAGTCGATGAGCTCGGTCCGGTAGTTGTCGCGCGCCCCGAAGGTGACAGGGAGGCGGTCCTGCCCAATCGGGACCGTGGAGCCGTCGGTGACTCCGGAGAAAGGCTTGGTTGGCTGAAGCTGATTGTAGGGCACTTGGAGATTGTTGAATGTATCCACGGACAGGACGTTGAGCCCTGCCCAGCCATCGATAAGGGTCCTGGTGACTAGCACGTTGCTGATGATTGGGGAACAAAGCATTGGGAGGACTCCGGCTGTGGCCGCGCACTTGAGCTGATCCGCTGAACTGAACGTGATGGTGCACGCCGACCACCTGAGAGGGCGCGTGGCCTCGAGCTTGGGGAGGACTGCATTTACTTCGCGGGTGAACTGCTTGAAGATGCGTTGAGAGGCTGGGGCTTGAGCTCCGCCCAGGATGCAGGCGATCGCACGTGGCTCCTGGAAGCCCCCAGCCCCCTCGTCCTGATGACGGTCCTCATTTCTCCTTGGCTGAGGCGGTAGTGGAGGGAGGCCTGCGTTGCCTTGCGGGTGATCCTCGCGAGGCTGATCCCTCCAGCCTCCCTCGCGAGGCGGGTCCTGCCAGCGATCCTCGCGAGGTTGGTCGCGCCACCCTTGGCGAGGGCCGCGGTCTTCCCAGCGTCATGCGTTCCTTCCTCCTCCTCGGTCGTAGCCCCGGTCGCTGCGGTCGGGACGTCGGCCGGTCCTTCCTTCTCGCACGGCTCGGATCTCCTAGCATTCGTTGGTGTTGTGGGTGTGGAGGTCGTTGTACACGCAGTACCGGCTGCCCTTAGAAGATTCGGGCTGATCTCTGCCCCGCTTGGTGTCTAGTTCTGCCGCGAGCACGGCAGCCCCCTTGCACTTCACATCCTTGGCCTTGGGTTTCTTCTCTTCTGGGTCTGCGGCAGGCAGCTCGAGGAGGGAGAGATGCCCTTCCTCAGCCCTAGCGCACTTGGTCGCCAAGTTGAACAGCTCCAAGGAAGTGCACAGGTCTTCATGCATCGCCAGCTCCTCCTTCATCTTGACGTCGCGCACACGGTCGGAGAAGGCTGAGATGATGGCCTCCTCGGTCACCTTGGGAATCTTGAGGCGTGCGCTGTTGAAGCGCTGGATGTACTTCTGCAGGGTTTCCCCTGGTTGCTGCTTGATACGGCGCATGTCGCTCACGGCGGGTGGCCGGTCGCGAGTACCCTGGAAGTTGGCGATGAAGCGGGTGCGCATCTCGTCTAGGAGGAGATCATGCCTGGGGCCAGGTTCAGGAGCCAGGTGTGGGCCCCGTCCTTGAGCGCCATGGGAAACCAGTTCGCCATGACCTTCTCGTCTTCGTTGGCAGCTTCGATGCCCAGCTCGTAGAGCTGGAGGAACTCTGCGGGGTCAGCCGTACCGTCGTAGCGAGGAGGCAGGTCTGGCTTGAACTTGCCGAGCCACGCGACGCTGCGCAGCTCGGTGGTGAAGGCACGACAGCTTGTTGTGGCCACGGGAGGCCTTGGATGACGAAGAGCTTGGTCCTGCGGGTCCCCTTGCGCCGCAGCTGGGAGCAACACGTGGTCTTGACGTGCCGGAGCAGGAGCGTGGTCACGATGAGCCGGAGCGGGGAGCGCTCGGGCAGCCTCTCGCGGGGAGGGACTTCTTTGCAGCTCTGCTCTTGCTGCGCTGGCGCCTGACGGAGCGGGTTCCGCCCAGGGGCCACGCGCCTTGGGGCCAGGGTGCCTTCTTGCGGGGGAGGCCGCTGAGGCGCCCCCGGAGCTTCATTGCCCGCGCAGGGCGGGGCGCGGTGCAGCGAGAAGGACGGCGCGGGGGAGCCCCCTGCGGCGCGGACGAGCTCGGCGACTCGGTCGAGCCATTCTTCGTAGATGTCGTCGATGGTACGGTAGCGCAGGAGCTCGTTTGCCGCGATGAGCGCAGCTCGAGCCTCCATGGCGGCACGGGGCGCGTGGGACGAAGAACCAGCTGGGGTGAGTGAGGGTGTGGCAGTGTGGCCATCCCGCCTCATGGATGGATGCTGGGACGATGCTTATTGCTCGTTCCCCGCCGGGCCGGTAGCGGCGTTGACGGCAGGCGACGGGGAACGACGAGGGCTCCCGCCGACGGGAGGCGTCTGTGCGACACGGGAAGCGAGGGCGGCTCGGCGCTCGGCGCGGGCGCGACGAGCGTCAGACATGGATGCGATGGTCGGGGAAGAACAGGGCGACGGAGGACGAGTTCTGGCGCACCCCTACCTGGCGCGCCAAATGTCGGATTTCGGGTTCTGGCAAACCCTTGAGGTTCGAACACTGGGGTGCGCGTAGAGATTTCGCCCTCTACCTACCTGTTCCTCGCCAACTCGCTAAGATCTAAACTACGAAAGGAACAACACAAGAGACACAGAGTTTATACTAGTTCAGGCCACCATTGTGGTGTAATACCCTACTCTAGTGTGTGGTGTGGTGGATTGCCTCTTGGGCTGATGATGAACAATACAAGGAAGAACAGCCTCGCGAGGGTCTGTTCTTGGCTGGCGCGATGAACTGCTAGGAGGAGTTCAGTCGCTCTCTCTACTGGTTTGGATCCAGATTGCTAGATCTTCAGATGCCCCTACCCTGGGGGTGGCTAGTCCTATTTATAGGCAAAGGCCCTGGGCCTCTTCCCAAATATTGAGCGGGAAGGGCGCCAACAATTGGCCATTTTGAAGGGGAACATCGGGTACACTTATCCTGACTAAAGTTGGTCCTCGCCTGGCAAAGGCTCTGGTGATGACGCCTGCTTGGGCTCCACAATGACTTCCTTCCTGCCGTTGGGCTTGTCTTGGTCTTGTTGCACCGAAGTGGATGCCTTTGCTTGATGCTCTCGCCTGCGCTTGCTCCCTTTGCACCAAAGAGGAAAGGAGGACACTGCGCGGGCTGGCGCCCGACTGGCGCCCTTGGTTCTCATGGCTTGCGTCATGTGGCACCTCGCGAGGTACCCCGCCTTGATCTCTCCGCCTCCTCGTGAGCCAGCCTGATGTGGCCGTGCCTGAGGAAACACCTTGTCGTCCGCCCCGCGAGGCTTGGCCCCTCGCGAGGGTCTTGAGCTTGTGTTGATGAAGATGGGCCGTGCTGGGCCCCCTTTTGAGCCACGCCGCAGGCCGCAGGCAGGCAAGTCTGGGGACCCCCGTTCCCAGAACGCCGACACTAGTGAAAGTGACAACATATGAGACTCACTATATGAAGAACATGGTGCTACTTTGAAGCACAAGTGTGGAAAAGAGATAGTAACATTGCCCCTTTGTTATTTATTTATTTTTCTTTTGGCCTTTCCTTTTTTTTCTTTGGCCTTTATTTTTTTCTTTTTTTGGGGACAATGCTCTAATAATGATGATCATCACACTTTCATTAATTTACAACACATGAATTACAACTCAAAACTAGAACAAGATATGACTCTATACGAATGCCTCCGGCGGTGTACCAGTATGGGCAATGAATCAAGAGTGACATGTATGAAAAATTATGCAAAGTGGCCTTGCCACAAATACGATGTCAACTACATGATCATGCAATGGCAATATGACAATAGTAATGCGTGTCATGATGATAAACGGAACGGTGGAAAGTTGCATGTCAATATATCTCGGAATGGCTATGGAAATGCCATAATAGGTAGGTATGGTGGCTGTTTTGAGGAAGATATAAGGAGGTTTATGTGTGATAGAGCGTATCATATCACGGGGTTTGGATGCACCGGCAAAGTTTGCACCAACTCCCAAGGTGAGAAAGGGCAATGCACGGTACCGAAGAGGCTAGTAGTCATGGAAAGGTAAAAGTGTGTATAATCCATGGACTCAACATTAGTCAAAAGAACTCATATACTTATTGCAAAAATCTAGAAGTCATCAAAAACCAAGCACTACGCGCATGCTCCTAGGGGGATAGATTGGTAGGAAAAGACCATTGCTCGTCCCCGACCACCACTCATAAGGATGCACAATCCAAGGACACTTCATGTTTCAAATTTGTTACACAACTTTAACCATACGCGCATGCTACGGGACTTGCTAACTTCAACACAAGCATTCTTTAAATTCATAATCACCCAACTAGCATGACTTTAATATCACTACCTCCATATATCAAAAAAATTATCAAGTATCAAATTGATCATAGCATCCAATTCACTTCCTATGATAGTTTTTATTATACCCAACTTGGATGCCTACCATTCTAGGACCAATTTTATAACCATAGAAAATACCATGCTGTTCTAAGAGACTCTCAAAATAATATAAGTGAAGCATGAAATACTAGCAATTTCTACAAAATTAAGCCACTGCCGTGCTCTAAAAGATATAAGTGAAGTACTAGAGCCAAAACTATCTAGCTCAAAAGATATAAGTGAAGCACATAGAGTATTCTAATAATCCCAATCAAGTAGGATTCTCCCAAAAGGTTTGTACAGCAAGTATGATTGTGGAAAACTAAAAGCAAATACTATTATCATACACGACGCTCCAAGAAAAACACATATCATGTGGCGAAGAAAAATATAGCTCCAAGTAAATTTACCAATGAACGAAGATGAAAGAGGGGATGCCTTCCGGGGGCATCCCCAAGCTTAGGCTTTTGGCTATTCTTGAACATCTTGGGGTGCCTTGGGAATCCCCAAGCTTAGGCTCTTTCCACTCCTTATTCCATAGTCCATCAAATCTTTACCCAAAACTTGAAAACTTCACAACACAAAACTCAACAGGAAATCTCATAAGCTCCGTTAGTGAAAGAAAGCAAAACCACCACATAAGGTACTGTAACGAACTCATTCTTTATTTATATTGGTGTTAAACCAACTGTATTTCAAGTTCTCTATGGTTCATACCACTTAATACTAGTCATAGATGTATCAAAATAAGAAAACAACACACGAAAAACAGAATCTGTCAAAAACAGAACAGTATGTAGCAATCTGCAACCCACGTATACTTATGTAACTCTAAAAATCCTACCAAAATAGGAAGTCCTGGGAAACTTGTCTGTTGATGTACAGCAAAAATAATCAACGCAAAAGCACGTTTCTGTGATTTAACAAAACTAATTTCGTGCGCACAAAGTTTCTGTTTTTCAGCAGAATCAAATTAACTATCACCATAGGTTCTACTTGGCACAAACACTAATTAAAACATAAAAACACATCTAAACAGAAGGTAGATGCAAAATTTATTACTAAACAGAAACAAAAACAAAAAACACAAATAAAATTGGGTTGCCTCCCAACTAGCACTATCGTTTAATGCCCCTAGCTAGGCATAAAAGCAAAGATAGATCTAAGTAGTGCCATCTTTGGCACTCAATTCCTCAATAGAGCACTTATAATCTTTAGGGGTTTCTCCCTTTTTGGCAATGATTAAACCTTTATGCAAAAATTCAAGAAATTCATTTGTAACAAAAGGTTCCTTAATGATAGAGAGACAATTAGGATGAACACTTATTGATTTGAGATCCGCGTCTCCCTTACAAGAAGATTCACCCTTATTTTTAGGAACATAAATAAATTTGGCAGTTTTGGTAGTGGGTTTTGGAGTGTTTTCCATGGAAGAAAACGCCAACCCTAAGTCGGTAATTATATCCTCAAGTTTACCGATTGTTGCAGAATCTAGATCTATTTTTTTCATTAACTGTAGGTTCTTTTTCTTAAAAAAATTAAAGTAACTCCAACCCTAGATCCATATTGGGTAATGTGATTATGAATCTTTTTATCCAAATTTTCAATCAACTCAACAGTGGCAACTTTATTTTCAATAATTTCAAGCCGTTGCATCACATGTTCCAAAGTTAAAACAATTCCATTAACCAAAAGAGGTGGTGGCCCAAACAAATCTGACATAGCATTATAAGCATCAAACGTATGCTACTCAAGAAATCCCCTCTGGTAACGGTATCAAGAACGCATCTATTCCAAGGAGTAATGCCTACATAAAAATTGCAAAGAAATACGGAAGTAGAAAGCTTCCTAGTAGATTTATTTTGAGCATTGCAAATTCTATGCCAATCATTTTTTTAAATTTTCTCCCTCCCTTTTCTTAAAATTAAGAATTTCATGTTCGGGAGTGATAACAAGGATAGGAGGACTAGCCATTACGACAAGGTAAACGATCTAACACACGAGCAAACAGAAAAAGGCAAGCGAAAGAGAAAGGAGAAGATTGGGAAAGAGAGGGCGAATAAAACGGCAAGGGTGAAGTGGGGGAGAGGAAAACGAGAGGCAAATGGCAAATAATTTAAATGCGAGGGAGATGAGTTTGTGGTGGGTACTTGGTATGTCTTGACTTGAGCGAAGACCCCCCTGGCAACGGCGCCAGAAATCCTTCTTGCTATGTCTTGAGCTTGCGTTGGTTTTCCTTGAAGAGGAAAGGGTGATGCAGCAATAGTAGCGTAAGTATTTCCCTCAGTTTTTGAGAACCAAGGTATCAATCCAGTAGGAGGCTCCTCAAAAGTCCCATGCACCTACGCAAACAAACAAAGAACTCTCGACCAACGCAATAAAGGGGTTGTCAATCCCTTCACGACCACTTGCGAAAGTGAGATCTGATAGAGATAGTATGATAAGATAAATATATTTTTGGTATTTTATAATATAGATTGGAAAAGTAAAGATGCAAATAAAAGTATATTGAAAGTTTATGTGATAAAAGATAGACCCGGGGGCCATAGGGTTCACTAGCGGCTTCTCTCAAGATAGCATAAGTATTACGGTGGGTGAACAAATTACAGTCGAGCAATTGATAGAAAAGCGAATAATTATGAGATTATCTAGGCATGATCATGTATATAGGCATCACGTCCGCGACAAGTAGACCGACTCCTGCCTGCATCTACTACTATTACTCCACACATCGGCCGCTATCCATCATGCATCTAGAGTATTAAGTTCATAATGTAGAGGGATAAACTCATGCAATATGATATAAACCCCATCTTTTTATCCTCGATGGCAAAAATACAATACGTGCCTTGCAACCCCTATTGTCACTGGGTATGGACACTGCTAGATTGAACCCAAAGCTAAGCACTTCTCCCATTGCAAGAAAGATCAATCTAGTAGGCGAAACCAAACTGATAATTCGAAGAGACTTGCAAAGATAACTCAATCATACATAAAAGAATTCAAAGGAGATTCAAATATTTCTCATAGATAAACTTGATCATAAACCCACAATTCATCGGATCTCGAAAAACACACCGCAAAAAAAGTTACATCGAATAGATCTCCACAAGAGGGGGATAACATGGTATTGAGATCAAAAAAGAGAAAAGAAGCCATCTAGCTAATAACTATGGACCCAAAGGACTGTGGTAAACTACTCGCAACTCATCGGAGGACTGTGGTAAACTACTCGCAACCCAAAGCACCGGCGAAGGCTCCAAGATGGGATCTCGCGGATACAGAAGTTTACAACAGTGGAAATTGTTTTTCTTTGGCTCCATGGATGTTTTCGGGGTACGTGGGTATATATAGGAGGAAGAAGTAGGTCGGTGGCCGCCCGAGGGGCCCACGAGACAGGGGGCGCCCCTTGTAGGGGTGGGCGCGCCCTCCACCCTCCTGGCCGCCTCGGCTGCTTCTTGTCTTGCACTCCAAGTCCCCTGGATCACGTTTGTTCCAAAAATCACGCTCCCGAAGGTTTCATTCCGCTTGGACTCCGTTTGATATTCCTTTTCTTCGAAATACTGAAATAGGCAAAAAAATAGCAATACGGGCTGGGCCTCCGATTAGTAGGTTAGTCCGAAAAATGATATAAATGTGTAAAGTAAAGCCCATAACATCCAAAACGGGTAATATAACAGCATGGAACAATCAAAAATTATAGATACGTTGGAGACGTATCAGCTACGCCACTGCGTATTAAGGGAGATCGATCGGCATCTATGCCTATGTGTAGGAGAGGAATAAGGTTGGGAGAGAGACAGAGCTAGAGTGTTGGAGGGGGTGGTAGTGGAGTTGCTTCTAACAAATGGTGGGAGAAGCTTGCTAGACAAATGGAGGGCATGCCTGCAATATCAATAAGAGAGGGGATGGCTGCCTGCCTGTGCACGTGCGTGCGAGAGACGGGTCAAGAGGCATGCACAAATGATGAGGGGGGATGATATGGATGTGGTAAGCAGACATAACTACATAGGAAGATCAATCGTCCTTTGTCAGAGAAAGGAGAGACATAACTTGTGAGGTACGTCGATCAATGGGTGGGGGGGGGAAATAGTTAAACTCGACCTAGGTATATGTAGGGAGATCGATCGGTATACATGCATGTATGTATTAGAAGCAAGTAAGGACCGGGGAGAAGGATAGAGAGAGAGGGATGCATCTAGGAGGTGGTGTGCAAGGCATACTATATCGAGGGGGAAGGAGTGTGCAAGTATGAGATCGATGAAAAGAGTGGTGGGAGTGAGACATGGACGGTGAGAAGAGAAGAGGGGAAGCTTGTGTTTGTGGTATGCACATCTGGCTAGAGAGGCATATCAATCTATGTGTGCTATAAAGAAGGAGTTGAGGGGCCTACACACACCATGGGTGAACGACCTAAAGTGAAAAGATGAATTTGCGCGATGGAGCTAGAGAATGCTGAGGGAGGGTGAGAGGGATGTGGTCGTGTGCATGCACGAGAGAAAGTTAGTGCTAGCTACAAAGATAAGAGGATTGTGTGGGTGTAAAAGACGAATAGAGATCATAATTCATTATAAAAAGCGAATTCGGATATTTGATGAATTTATCATAGTGTTTTAAACCAACACATGCGTGAATATATATAACGGTGATACACATGGTTTGGTTATGAACTTGTTATAGTACATATAATATATTTTATCTCTACTCTTATAAAAAACAGAGTTGTTGTTGATGGTGTGCGTGCCATCATGCAATATACTGATGGATAGGCAGGAAACTATTGAATTTTGAAAAAAGATACCCACACCCCTCTCCATTTTTGAAAATAAGGCATCCCCTTGATCATGTTGATGTTCCATGGAATGCATGGGCATCTTGCTAGTACTACATATAATATATAGAACATTGATTATAATTTGGGCTAATGTGTGGCTTTTGCAGCTCAGGGCTAAATACTTGTCATAATGTAGGGGGCGGGGCACTATACTTTGTGTGATAAACACAGTGTACTTATGGAACATGGTTTAGATTATGAATATCTAGTTAGTACATCAAATGTACTATTATTTGGAATCAACATCAAGTGTATTCAAAAAATTGAATTTGAGTTCATATAGTACACATAGTTCATATCTATCTCTATAGTAATCATGTGGTGTGTTGTTAAGGTAATACACGAATGATGGTTGAAGTTGGCAACGATCATGATTGTAGATTCTTATTGAAATAGAGAAACGAATTCAAATTCAGTTCGAATTGCAGCGATAGTATAGACATTTGGAATGCACTAAAATGTTGGCATGAGTAGGTTACATGCATTATACAGCCAGCGAAAAAATTTAATTGGACATAACATGGATCCATACTCCCTCCTTCCATCTATATAGGGCCTAATGCATTTTTTAAGATCGCCTTTGACTATTGACAAGATTAATAGTACATGACATGCACAATGTGAAAATTATATCATTGAAAGCTCCTTTCACACACGAATTTAACGGTGTGCTTTGTGTAAGTTGCATGTCATATATTATTGCTCTAATATTTGGTTGGTCAAATTTAGCCTCGAAGAACACATTAGGCTCTATATAGATGGAAGGAGGGAGTAGCTTTGAATAGCATTTGTATAGTAAAACGGGACAAGACTCTCTCTTTGTGTGGTGTGAATAGTTTTTTTTGTTTTTTTCGTTGAGGAAAGTGCGAATTGATTTGGTACGTACTACAAGTACAATATTACACATTAGGATTGTCCCTAAAATTCAACCCGCGCCTTGTTATATCCCAAAATTGGCGCCTTCACAACCCACGCCTTGCTATCCCGAAATTACAACGCGCGCGAAAACTACCTCCAGCTGCCAAATCCCGACACGCGAAATCCCCATTCTAACCCTGAGCCGAAAGGGCGGCTAGTTCAAATCGGTGGGGGTACTTTTGTAACACACCCTACATTTTGGACAAGCACGTCCCTAAGTCATGGTTCCCCCCTCCCATCGCCTCATTTCGCCATTCGAAAGCCGCCATAACCTCTCCGCTCCAGCCGCGAAACCCCACCCTCCTCCGTCTGCCATCTCACCGCTGCCCAGTCGGAGCCTTTTCACTGACGATGTCGTCCACCGCAACAGGTCAATGTCCCTCATCCGCCTCCTTGGATGAGGATCCGTCGTCTATCCCATCGTCCCGCCGGTTCAGTCGCCCTGTCCTCCACCTCCAAGGAGCTGCTCCAACGATCGCCTCGTCTATTGCGGCTGCTCCATCCCCAAAGCGCCGCCTTAACCTACTCCATCGGAACCGCAGCATCCTCACCGACTCCTCGGACAAAGTCGAGGCCTACTCGGCGCCACCAAAGAGGTTGTACACTCATCGCATTTCACCTTCTCCTTAACTCGACCTCCCGGCGCCAGCAGTGCTCCATCCCGCACCCCCCATGGAGCGGCTACCTCAAAGCTGGCGCCGCGGGCGACATCTCCACGGCGGCTCTCCCTAGTGCGAGGCCCCTTTGGCGGTGGCATCCATACCAGCTGGATCTTCTGCTGCAGCTCTGGCTCTGGCTCGCTTGCCCAGCTACTGCTGCTCCAGCTCTCGCTCGCTCGCGCTGCTGCTACTGCTCTCCCCCTTGCTCGTGCTGTTGCTCTGCTCCGATTTAGCTACACTTCAGTCGACTGAATCGACTTTTTAGTCAGTCGATTTCCAGGGGGTGGTGGGTCTCGCCGGAGTTAAGGAAGAACCACCAGCAGTGGGTAGGGGGGCTCGCCGGAGAGGTACCACACTATCTATCTTAGGGTTCTGGGTGGGGTGTTGCTCGTTGGTGGTGGGGGCGCGGTGGTGGGGCGGTGGCATGGGGACCGATGGAGAAAAAGCTTGGCGCGGGGGGTGGGGGGCTAGAGGGCTGGCCGGGGCGGCGGTGGACCAACGGTGGGGAGTTGTTTCAGGGCAGCGAGGCGGCGGCGGACCGGCGAGGCGGAGTTGTTTCGAGGAGGTGGCGGACTGGCGGTGGGGAGTTGTTTCGGGGCGGCGAGGCGGCGCGAGGTTCGGCCGGTGGCTGCTGGCGGCTCAGGGGGTGCAGGTTGAAGATGAACTACAGGCCCTCCCTAAACTATCCCATGTGAAGTGCCTCTCTGCTACCATTGCGTTCAGTTTCGACTGTAACATTCAGATTCCATAGTAAATTTCAGTTTCGACAGTTAAGTTCAGAGTCAACAGTTTTTACCTCATCTATTGTAGTCAGGTGGTTTTTGGTCATGTAAATTTTACATCGATCACTTTTTGGTATGAATTTTACATCATCTATTCGAGATGCTATTAGAATCCCACTTGAGATTAATTGTGTATGTCTTGTGCTGCTTCAGCCTTGACATCTTACGGCTCATTGGAGCTGCTCCAACGACAGAACGATCCATCACGATAGAGTAGTGCCCTGGACGTCATCTACAGATTCCTCAGATCTTCCTCCACACCTCCGATAGCCACCTCTGCCTCAACTTCTTTAGCGACCAACCCAATGATGCTGAGGTCGACACGGCTGCGGTAAAGAGGTTGTACACTTGTTGCATCACTTATTACTCTACATTCATGTCGATCCATTAGGGCTATTGTGGTTCAACGGAAAAACATAGCAATAGGAAATTTTCCTATGGCACGCTACTATTCAATTATTCATGCATTTTGTTGAAAGGAATGGAGCGGAACATCCACCTGGACCTACTTTTCAAAATAGTATGTATGAAAACAAGACCAAGTACATTAGTGGCAGAATAACATTCTAACTGTACATGCTTTCATATGGTTTCACTTTATTTTGGCCATGTTTCTTTGCATTCCTCTGCTCCTCCAATTCTTGTGAACCAAACACCCAAGTTGACAGAAATCCTATGTTCACAAATGCTCTCTTTCCCATGTGCATTCCTATCCTATTCCGGTGTTTTCCTCCTATCCCTGCGTTTTTAGAATCACGCAAGCCAAATGAGCCCTTACAGAATTACTATAGTTACAGGTAGGTGTCGAAGAAAACTTTGTGTGGTTTGTCCTGCTCCTGTCGCGATGTCGTCCGCCTCACCTGAGCTACTCCATCGACAGAAGCATCCACCAAACCAGACATCACGACTCTTGACCGTCTTTCGCTGCCTCAGATCTCCTTTCCTGCCGCCGGCACCCACTGCAACGGCATCACCATCATCGACTTAGCAGATGAACCTGAGGAGTACATGGGTCTGTGACGCCCGGATAATTAGTCTACAGTAATCCCTTGCTAATGATGCCACGTCACATCGATTACTGTTCATAATCTCGCGTTAGTTCAAAACCGATTCAAATTCAAATTGAATTAAAAGTAGACATCAAAAGTTTTCAAATTGTAAAACTAAAATGTTCAAGTTGTAGAAAATAAATCATAAATAATATTGATGCAGAAACCACATTTTTGTAAAGTGTTTAGATGCACTAAGGTAATTAAAACAGCAGCAAAACATTTAAATAAATACCTTTTTCAAATTAATGTGGGAGTGTTGTATTCCTAAATACTAATTTATTTAGCTGTCCAAATTAATGTGGGAGTGTTGTATTCCTAAATACTAATTTAGGTGTTGAAATTAAATTTTACAAAAACCTAAAATAAATTAATTATTAAAAGAAACAGAAAAGAAAATTATGAAAAGATAAAAAGAAAGCAAACAAAAAAAGAACCAGCATCCCCCGGCCCAACTGGGCCATGTCCCAGCCAGGCCGGCCCACCCCGGCGCCCTACTAGGCCACCCGACCCCCTGGTCAAACCCTAACCCCATCCCACTCCCCACTCGCCCCCACGTCTCTCTCTCGTCCGCCCCGAGTGGATCTGGATCGGGGGCAAGGACCCCCGTCCCCGACGCCGCCTGGATCGACCGTGCCCTCTCCGCCCGGAACGCCGCCTCGCTGTCCTCCTCCTCGACACATCGCCGGAGCTCCCACGACGGACTGCCTCCTCTCCGACGCACGTCACCGTCCTCCTCCCCGCGCCCCGTAGCCCCGGACCCTACTACCCCCTATGAGCCACCACCGCTCCTTCCTCTCCTTGCTCACTGTACGGCGCCACCCCCGGCCGCGTCGGCTGCGCCCGCGCCCCGCGCGTGGCCATGCCCGTGCTGCTCCCGCTCCCCGCCTCCCAGCACTGGCCATGCCCCAGGCGCGCCCTCGACCCTGGCCCTCCCTCTCTCTCTGTCTCGCGCGCACTCGCGCTGTCCGCCGTAGACACGCCCGTGCCGGCCTCGTCCTGCCCCGGACGGCGACGCCCTACGCCCGGGCCGTCGCCCTGCCAAGGACGTTTGCCGTCGCCCGCACGCCCTCGGGGCTCCGCCCCGTTAGCCACTTCCTGGGCGCCCGCTAATGGCCGCCCCGTTTGGCCCCTGTGCCACTGAACGCCGGGACCCACACCTTGGAAAAATTAGAACAAAAATATATATTAATTAATTAATTATTTAGATAATTAATTAACTTAATTGATCATGTTTAATTAATCTAATGAAACATTAGTTAACCTAATTAACTAAGTAACTAATTAATAGGTTAATTAGGATAATGTGACAATGACAGACGGGACCTACCCGTCAGTTTGACCGGTCAACGATCAGCGTTGACCGATGACGTCATGTTGACATCATGCTGACGTCATAATTTGGATTTTCTAAATAATTAATTATGTTAATCCTAAAAATGACTTAAATCTTTAAAATTAATATAAAATAATCCGTAGCCCGGATGGGAAAACTTTGTACATGAAAGTTGCTCAGAACGACGAGACGAATCTGGATATGCAGCCCGTTCGTCCGCCACGCATCCCTAGCATAGCAACCTCGCAACTTTCCCCCTCCGATTCATCTGTCCAAAAACGCGAAACACCGGGGATACTTTCCCGGATGTTTTCCCTCTTCACCGGTATCACCTACTACAGCGTTAGGGCACACCGAACACCGCATATTTCCTTATTACGCTTTGTGATGCTTTGTTTGATCTGTTATTTATTGTGTTCCTTCTCCGTTACTTCTTTCCGGTAGACCCCGAGGCTGTCGGCGACCCCTAGTTCGACTACGGAGTTGACGACCCCTCCTTCTTGCCAGAGCAACCAGGCAAGCCCCCCCCCCTTGATCACCAAATATCGCCTATTCCTCTCTATACTGTTTGCATTAGAATAGTGTAGCATGCTACTGTTTTGATTAATCCTATTCTGTTGCATGGCTTGTCATTGTTGCTACATCTGTTGATACCTTACCTGCAATCCTAAATGCTTAGTATAGGATGCTAGTGTACCATTAGTGGCCCTACATTCTTGTCAGTCTGCCATGCTATACTATCGGGCCATGATCACTTGGGAGGTGATCACAGGTATATACTATACATACATATACTATACAGATGGTGACTAAAGTCGAGTCAGCTCGTTGAGTACCCGCAAGTGATTCCGATGTGGGGGCTGAAAGGACAGGTGGCTCCATCCCGGTAGAGGTGGGCCTGGGTTCCCGACGGCCCCCGACTGTTACTTTGAGGCAGAGCGACAGGGCAGGTTGAGACCACGTAGGAGAGAGGTGGGCCTGGCCCTGGTCGGCGTCCGTAGTTACTTCATAATAACACGCTTAACGAGATCTTGGTATTTAATCTGAGTCTGGCCACTGGCCTATATGCACTAACCAACTACGCGGAAAAGATATGGGCACTCGACGTCGTGGTATCAGCCGAAGCCTTCTTGACGTCAGCGATGGAGCAGCGCGCGCCGGGTTGGACTGCGTAACGCAACTTCCTTTGTAATGGAGGTTTCTAGGTCTGCTCTCCGGCCGCCCTCGCAACGTGCAGGTGTGCAATGGGCGATGGGCCCAGACCCCTGCGCGCATAGGATTTAGACCGGCGTGCTAACCTCTCTGTTGTGTCTAGGTGGGGCTGCGACGTGTTGATCTTCCGAGGCCGGGCATAACCCAGGAAAGTGTGTCCGGCCAAATGGGATCGAGCGTGTTGGGTTATGTGGTGCACCCCTGCAGGGAAGTTTATCTATTCGAATAGCCGTGTCCCTCGGTAAAAGGACGACCCGGAGTTGTACCTTGACCTTATAACAACTAGAACCGGATACTTAATAAAACACACCCAGACAAGTTCCACAGACAACCCGGTGATCGCTTTTCCACAGGGCGACAAGGGGAGGATCGCCGGGTAGGATTATGCTATGAGATGCTACTTGGAGGACTTCAATCTACTCTCTTCTACATGATGCAAGACGGAGGCTGACAGAAGTGTAGTCTTCGATAGGACTAGCTATCCCCCTCTTATTCTAGCATTCTGCAGTTCAGTCCACTGATATGGCCTCCTTACACATATACCCTTGCATATGTAGTGTAGCTCCTTGTTTGCGAGTACTTTGGATGAGTTCTCACGGTTGCTTTGCTCCCTATTTTCCCCGTTTTCCTCTTCTTCTCGTATGCTGCAACCAGACGTTGGAGCCCAGGATCAGACGCCACCGTCGACGGCGACTACTACACTGGAGGTGCCTACTACTACGTGCAGGCTGCTGATGACGACCAGGAGTAGTTAGGAGGATCCCAGGCAGGAGGCCTGCGCCTCTTTCGATCTGTATCCCAGTTTGTGCTAGCCATCTTATGGCAACTCTTCTAACTTATGTCTGTACTCAGATATTATTGCTTCCGCTGACTCTTGTGCATTCGAGCTTATGTATTCGAGCCCTCGAGGCCCCTGGCTTGTAATATAAAGCTTGTATTATTTTAATTTGTGTCTAGAGTTGTGTTGTGATATCTTCTCGTGAGTCCCTGATCTTGATCGTACACATTTGCATGCATGATTAGTGTACGATTGAATTGGGGGCGTCACAAGTTGGTATCAGAGCCGACTGCCTGTAGGAATCCCCCTTTCCAACTCCTTGGCCGAAGTTGAGTCTAGTCGTTGATAAATATTTTTTACTAACATGGCTGTGTGGCTTACGGGCCCACGTCGCCAATTGGGTGGTATTAGGATCTTTTATTCCTCGTCTATACTCTGGGACTCTTATCTTTCTTCTACTCGGGTTAAATGGTTTTACTAACTCTAACTCTAGGTTCTCGTGACTACTTTCTCCCGGAGAGCCACCCGATACAGGTGACCGCCTGCTGCAACACAAGATTCCGAAGATACTTGTCGGTGTCAAAACCGGCGGATCTCGGGTAGGGGGTCCCGAACTGTGCGTCTAGGCGGATGGTAACAGGAGACAAGGGACACGATGTTTTTACCTAGGTTCGGGCCCTCTCGATGGAGTTAAAACCCTACTCCTGCTTGATTGATATTGATGATATGGGTAGTACAAGAGTGGATCTACCACGAGATCAAGGAGGCTAAACCCTAGAAGCTAGCCTATGGTATGATTGTTGTAATGGTTGTGTTGTCCTACGGACTAAAACCCTCCGGTTTATATAGACACCGGGGAGGGCTAGGGTTACACAGAGTCGGTTACAATGGTAGGATATCTACATATCCGCATCACCAAGCTTGCCTTCCACGCCAAGGAAAGTCCCATCCGGACACGGGACGGAGTCTACAATCTTGTATCTTCATAGTCTTGGAGTCCGGCTGACGATGATAGTCCGGCTGTCCGGACACCCCCTAGTACAGGACTCCCTCAATACTCTACAATGTTCTCTTGATACTTTGTGCCATCGCTTTTACAATTCCCTTTCATCGATAAAACCCCCATGGATAACCACGTACACTTGCCATTCATACAATCATTCCCCGTTGATCTTGTTATTACAAGATACCTCGAAATTTTCTCTTGGTTCCAAGAATACTTTGTGTCTACTGCTTTGCAGTTCTTTGCCACCTGAATACCCCTACGGATAATTTCTCGCACTTAGAGAGTATCCGCTCATCCTCAGTTGTTCAGGTGTTCCACAAAAGTCTTTGAAATACTATTCGATCCTCCAAAAATCGTTAGCAGCTTATTGCTCGGCAAGTACTTGTCTGCTTGCATTATGGATGCTTCCCATATGTCTAACAATATTCCTTAGTCTCCTTTGACACCGCCACTTTGATCCTATTGATTCAACATGAGTGCGGATGCACGCAATCATCAGTTGATCCTTTTAAATTATGTTTCTGGCTCAGATGTCATTTTGAACATGAGCTGGTTATCGACCAATCAAATCGCCATCGATTGTACCCCTAGCCTACTCAACTTATCCATCCTTAATCGGAGTGTTTTCTTCTAATCGCTTGAAATGGAAATCATAATTCCTTTGCATCTGACTTTGATTTAGTCAGTTGTTTCTATAATTCATTGCCTTTGCATTGTTTCTTCCACTGGTTGTGTGTCAATGCTCACATCAACTCCGTTATGGACCGTCAGATCGTTTGTGAATTTTCATCCGACAGTGTCCTTTGTATACGAAAACCTCGAGAAGTTCTTCCCTTGGTACATAATGCCATTGGTAAATCCTATTATTTGATTTGGCCAACCATTCTCTGCTTTCGAGCTGGTGATATTTACTATTGAAGCTTGTAGTATAGGTTTCCACGATGACCCGGTGGGTTGAACCAATGCCTTTCGTAATCTGTGTGAACCCGGAAGATTTAATGGGTCATACTCCTCTGGTAATTCACCAGGTAGTTCTTCACCTTCACTTAATTTTAACAGAGTAGTGAGTGAAAGATTATGCATTGGAGAAGTGGGAGTCGACCTTGAACTTTGTGTTCATGCCCATAGACACGATGTAGATCTTATCATGAAAGCTTCTCTTAAAATAAATTGTCCCCTTGGTATAAGTTCATCTTATATTCGGGATTTGGTCTTTTGCAATCATGGTTTCGACCTTATTGTTCTTCTTTGATCCCATTTCTTGGACAAGATTAAGTGCTTGCCTTCTGCAAATGTTTTCACTTGTCCAACCCCTATTCCGCTCTACCTTCGAGTATACCCTCTGGTACCTCGAAAATATCATGGAACTGCATAACTTCTTATGGTTCTTCATCAACGTATTTCTCACCGATTCCAATTTTCCAGGGTTCTGGGTTGTCATCAACCGAGAACACTAATAAGTGAATCAATTCCGCACTCCAATTCAATAACTCTAAGTAATCTTCATTGCTTATGAGTTTATTAATCCTTCAAGTCATCGCTAGCCTGATCGGCTATATCATTATCATGCAACTTTTTATCTGTGCTACCTGGTCCTTCTTTCCGGAGCACAAATTTAGAAGGTAAGCTAATCTTACGTCGATCCTCCTCGTCATATCATTTCTCCTTGAACGGCGAACTTGATTTCAGGTTTGTGTCGTACCCATGGTTCAAATAACTTTTCGCTTCATCATTCCTGTGACTTGATGTCATCATTGGTCGATTACATCTTCATGAAATCTCTCGAAAATTGTGTCGTGATGATCATCAACATTCTGAGGTCTTCCAGAATATCAATCAAATTCATGATGAGAATTACCATCCTTGCCCCTCGATGATTTGTGTTGTCATCGACCACTTTATAGCCTTCCATCCGCACAAACTTGTTCGTGTTCTGTGTTATACCTTGAGTTCCTTGCTATCCAACATTTGTTCTTCTTTACCTTGGAGTATTACCATCTTTTATGTCAAGAATGTCATGAGGATTACTCCACCTCTTAAGAATTCTTGGTATAGTGATACTTCTCACCATCACCATTCTTTCTTGGTCCCCGTGTTTATTCCAACAAGTGAACAGTGTTATTTGGATTCTTTCCTTCTAGCAACTCTATTGCTTTGAAGTCATTGGTTGACATTTCATTCTTAGACCATTGGCTATCGAATCACCATTATAACATCGGTCATGCTACCTAAGCCCATATTTCGAGAGCACCTTACAACTAATGTTTAAATTGGGTATGTTTTCCTCGAGCATATCTCCTTATATCATTTGACCTGACTGATGTTGTCTCCTTGTTCACATAATTGTGCAAACCCATCTTTTGGAAATCTCGATGAATTGTCGCTGAGTCCATCTGACTTTTCCACACCCTCTCCTTGGTTTATTGATGAACCCTTGTTTCAGAAGTTCGCTTCCATAGTTCATTTCCCGAGAATCTTACAATGCTATCTCATCAATTTGTGTTGCACCTTTTCTTCTCAGGCATCCTAAGTCTGAGGTATCCTAATGCCAATGAGATCTGGGTCTCGGTTAGATATGATGGTTGTAACATATTTCCAAGAGTTATAACGTTGGTCTCTATACGACCCGGTAAGGTGATGTCATGCCTAGCACACCTCCTTTTTAGCAAGATTAACCATTCTTCCATGAGGAAATTGTAAGACTTATTCTATAAGTTGTTCCTGATGGATCATTTTTGTATCCAAAGTCCGACCTTTGCCTGAAGAACATGTCAATGCTATCTCGAAGCATGTCTGTGGTACTCCGATTTTCAACAAGAACATTTGAAGCCCAAGGCTAAATGTTTCCTGCTCAATTATCCAAACACCGTTGTATGGGTAATGTCATGAAATTTCTCTCCCCTTACCTGAAGAGTTGTCTACATTATATCCTATCATGGATATCATGCTCTGTTTGTCCTTGGGAAGGATATACCCCTGAATTATGTGTTTAAACACATTTTCCTTTCCGTTTTTCTGTTTAATCTGATGATCACATTTTCCTTTCCATTGTTTTGTTTAACCTTTCTTGTTATTTATATGAAATAAGCAGTAATATTTCCCCGCTTATGTAAACACCTCGGTTGTACAACTCTGTCAGTAAGACCCTGTTACTATTGTTGATGACATTTCGGTAGCCACCGATGGACGAGAACTTTGCCTAATGGTCTGCCTCTTTCAACGAGCGGGAAAATGGTTCTCTTCGTCCCTCGCCCTTGGTATCGATGTTGTTGCCGACATAACTAACAGACTACCCTCTGACATGCCTTGCTATCGTGACCGTGCAAGATGTCAGCCCCCTTCCTACTTTTAACCCACATGGTGGGCCCATAACCCACAGTTCCACCGGATCGAAACTTGACTCTCCTGCACCCCGTGTTCCCAAGGTTCTTCCTCGTGTCTGGCCTCGTATTTAATTCACGGGCCACCTTCCTAGTGCTCTATTCTGGTATGAGACGCAATACTTACTCCCACTGCTCTGAACCCCTTTCTCACTCTGGGTCAGACTTCGAGCAGCTATCTATCCGCTTGGAACCTCTTATTGTACCTTCGTACCTTACTCTCGATGTATTTTATATGTTCAACTCGAGAGATAATCTTATGCTCATTCATGGGTTAACCCCAAATTGTTTCCCTCATAAGCATTCTGTCGTAGCCGAACTGCCCCTTACCTATTCGTAATTACGAGACAGACCCCGAAGAACGGATGCGACTTCGTCAAGATGACCTGAAGTAGAGAAATGAAGACATCAACGACAGGGATCAACTTCTTCGCGAAGAGCAAGCCAGGATGAGAAGTCCTGCTAGATTCGTAACCAAAAGCTTTCCCCCTTTCACTACCTCTTAAATCTCGGGACGAGATTTCTTGTAGTGGAGGAGAATTGTGACGCCCGGATAATTAGACTACAGTAATCCCCTGCTAATGATGCCATGTCACATCGATTACTATTGATAATCTCGCGTTAGTTCAAAACCGATTCAAATTCAAATTGAATTAAAAGCAGACATCAAAAGTTTTCAAATTGTAAAACTAAAATGTTCAAGTTGTACAAAATAAATCATAAATAATATTGATGAAGAAACCACATTTTTGTAAAGTGTTTAGATGCACTAAGGCAATTAAAACAGCAGCAAAACATTTAATTAAGTACCTTTTTCAAATTAATAAAATATTAAACTATTTTATTTAGCTGTCCAAATTAATGTGGCAGTGTTGTATTCCTAAATACTAATTTAGGTATTGAAATTAAATTTTACAAAAAACTAAAATAAATTAATTATCAAAAGAAACAGAAAAGAAAATTATGAAAAGATAAAAAGAAAGCAAACAAAAAAAAGAAAAACCAGCAGCCCCCGGCCCAACTGGGCCATGTCTCAGCCAGGCCGGCCCACCCCGGCGCCCTACTAGGCCACCCGACCCCCCTGGTCAAACCCTAACCCCATCCCACTCCCCACTCGCCCCCACGTCTCTCTCTCGTCTGCCCCGAGTGGATCTGGATCGGGGGCAAGGACCCCGCCCCCGACGCCGCCTGGATCGACCGTGCCCTCGCCGCCCGTAACGCCGCCTTGCTGTCCTCCTCCTCGACACCTCGCTGGAGCTCCCACGATGGACTGCCTCCACTCCGACGCGCGTCACCGTCCTCCTCCCCGCGCCCTGTTGCCCCGGACCCTACGAGCCCCTGTGAGCCGCCACCCCCTCCTTCCTCTCCCTGCTCACTGTACGGCGCCACCCCCGGCCGCGTCGGCTACGCCCGCGCCCCGCGCGTGGCCATGCATGTGCTGCTCCCGCTCCCCGCCTCCCCGCACTGGCCACGCCCCAGGTGCGCCTTCGACCCTGGCCCTTCCTCTCTCTCTGTCTCGCGCGCACTCGCGCTTTCCGCCGTAGACACGCCCGTGCCGGCCTCGTCCTGCCCCGGACGGCGACGCCCTACGCCCAGGCCGTCGCCCTGCCTTGCCTCGCCGGTGCCTTGCCAAGGACGTTCGCCGTCGCCCGCATGCCCTCGGGGCTCCGCCCCGTTAGCCACTGCCCGGGCGCCCACTAACGGCCGCCCCATTTGGCCCCTGTGCCACTGAACGCCGGGACCCACACCCTGGAAAAATTACAACAAAAATATATATTAATTAATTAATTAGATAATTAATTAACTTAATTGATCATGTTTAATTAATCTAATTAAACATTAGTTAACCTAATTAACTAAGTAACTAATTAATAGGTTAATTAGGATAACATGACAATGACAGACGGGACCTACCCGTCAGTTTGACCGGTTAACGGTCAGCGTTGACCGATGACGTCATGTTGACATCATGCTGATGTCATAATTGGATTTTCTAAATAATTAATTATGTTAATCCTAAAAATGACTTAAATCTTTAAAATTAATATAAAATAATCCGTAGCCCGGATGGGAAAACTTTGTACATGAAAGTTGCTCAGAACGACGAGACGAATTTGGATATGCAGCCCGTTCGTCCGCCACGCATCCCTAGCATAGCAAACTCGCAACTTTCCCCCTCCGGTTCATCTGTCCAAAAACGCGAAACACCGGGGATACTTTCCCGGATGTTTTCCCTCTTCACCGGTATCACCTGCTACAGCGTTAGGGCACACCGAACACCGCATATTTCCTTATTACGCTTTGTGATGATTTGTTTGATCTGTTATTTATTGTGTTCCTTCTCCGTTACTTCTTTCCGGTAGACCTCGAGACTGCCGGCGACCCCTAGTTCGACTACGGAGTTGACGACCCCTCCTTCTTGCCAGAGCAACCAGGCAAGCCCCCCCCCCTTGATCACCAGATATCGCCTATTCCTCTCTATACTGCATGCATTAGAGTAGTGTAGCATGCTACTGTTTTGATTAATCCTATTCTGTTGCATGGCCTGTCATTGTTACTACATCTATTGATACCTTACCTGCAATCCTAAATGCTTAGTATAGGATGCTAGTTTACCATTAGTGGCCCTACATTCTTGTCAGTCTGCCATGCTATACTATCGGGCCGTGATCACTTGGGAGGTGATCACGGGTATATACTATACATACATATACTATATAGATGGTGACTAAAGTCGGGTCAGCTCGTTGAGTAACCGCAAGTGATTCCGATGTGGGGGTTGAAAGGACAGGTGGCTCCATCCCGGTAGAGGTGGGCCTGGGTTCCCGACGGCCCCCGACTGTTACTTTGAGGCGGAGCGACAGGGCAGGTTGAGACCACCTAGGAGAGAGGTGGGCCTGGCCCTGGTCGGCATCCGTGGTTACTTCATAATAACACGCTTAACGAGATCTTGGTATTTGATCTGAGTCTAGCCACTAGCCTATACGCACTAACCAACTACACGAGAAAGATATGGGCACTCGACGCCATGGTATCAGCTGAAGCCTTCTTGACGTCAGCGACGGAGAGGCGCACGCCGGGTTGGACTGCGTAATGCAACTTCCTTTGTAATGGAGCTTGCTAGGTCTGCTCTCCGTCCGCCCTCACAACGTGCAGCTGTGCAATGGGCGATGGGCCTAGACCCCTGCGCGCACAGGATTTAGACCGGTGTGCTGACCTCTCTGTTGTGCCTAGCTGGGGCTTCGACGTGTTGATCTTCCGAGGCCGGGCATGACCCAGGAAAGTGTGTCCGGCCAAATGGGATCGAGCGTGTCGGGTTATGTGGTGCACCCCTGCAGGGAAGTTTATCTATTTGAATAGTCGTGTCCCTCGGTAAAAGGACGACCTGGAGTTGTACCTTGACCTTATGACAACTAGAACCGGATACTTAATAAAACACACCCAGACAAGTTCCACAGACAACCCGGTGATCGCTTTTCCACAGGGCGACGAGGGGAGGATCGCCGGGTAGGATTATGCTATGCGATGCTACTTGGAGGACTTCAATCTACTCTCTTCTACATGCTGCAAGACGGAGGCTGACAGAAGCATAGTCTTCGATAGGACTAGCTATCCCCTTCTTGTTCTGGCATTCTGCAGTTCAGCCCACTGATATGGCCTCCTTACACATATACCCTTGCATATGTAGTGTAGCTCCTTGCTTGCGAGTACTTTGGATGAGTACTCACGGTTGCTTTGCTCCCTCTTTTCCCCCGTTCTCCTCTTCTTCTCGGATGCCGCAACCAGACGTTGGAGCCCAGGAGTCAGACGCCACCGTCGACGGCGACTACTACACTGGAGGTGCCTACTACTATGTGCAGGCTGCTAACGACGACCAGGAGTAGTTAGGAGGATCCCAGGCAGGAGGCCTGCGCCTCTTTCGATCTGTATCCCAGTTTGTGGTAGCCATCTTATGGCAACTCGTCTAACTTATGTATGTACTCAGATATTATTGCTTCCGCTGACTCTTGTGTATTCGAGCTTATGTATTCGATCCCTCGAGGCCCCTGGCTTGTAATATAAAGCTTGTATTATTTTAATTTGTGTCTAGAGTTGTGTTGTGATATCTTCCTGTGAGTCCTTGATCTTGATCGTACACATTTGCGTGCATGATTAGTGTACGATTGAATCGGGGGCATCACAGGGTCCACAACAGAGGTTGCACTCTTTTGTTTCTGCTTATGTTATGCATTGCTTAATATTACCTACTACTTTATTGTCATGTTCACCTCTTAGACTCCAAGTCAGGTCCAAATTGATGTTCAAACTTGAGTTCTAAATTAGTTGTGGGGAACATATCGAGGCAGCAATGAATAGTATCTCTGTCTAATATCTGGTTCACCTAGGGTATGCCTATGTTGTTCATCTTGGGTGGGAAACAAATAGTAAAGCAATCATCATCTATTTTTTTTATTAAATTAAAGCAATCATCAGCCTGCTATCATTATTTTTGGATTCATCCACTAGTTGTTGCCATTAATCTAGATTTCTGCATGCTCTCCTTACATAATCTCACTATATTTTTTTGTATGCATGTCAGATATTGTACACAGTCATGCTGAACATGTAGAGAAAAAGAGAAGAGTTTTGCGCAGCAATACAATGTCATGCAGACATTGCTTCATGGTGGGTTCAATGGAAAACCCTCCCCCCCTCTCCAGATTGTAATCCAGAGGAAGATATCTGTTCTAAGGCGGATTCAGACGCAGCTGACTACTCCTATTTACCCACCAAGGTGTTTGCTCTAACTTGGCATGATGATGTTAGTCATATCATGCAAATGTTGCCTTGCAGTGCCTACTATCTGTTGGGGAACGTAGTAATTTCATAATTTTACCTACGCACACCCAAGATCATGGTGATGCATAGCAACAAGAGGGGAGAGTGTTGTCTACGTACCCTCGTAGACCGTAAGTGGAAGCGCTATGACAACGTGGTTGATGTAGTCGTACGTCTTCACGGCCGACCAATCCTAGTACCAAAAGTACGGCACCTCCGCGACCTGCACACGTTCAGCATGGTGACGTCCCGAGAACTCTCGATCCAGCTGAGGGTCGAGGGAGAGCTTCGTCAGCATGACAACGTGATGATGGTGGTGATGAAGCTACCGACACAGGGCTTCGCCTAAGCACTACAACGATATGACCAAGGTGGATTATGGTGGAGGGGGACATCGCACACGGCTAAGAGATCAATGATCAACTTGTGTGTCTATTGGGTGCCCCCTCCCCCGTATATAAAGCAGAGGAGGAGGGGAGGGCGGCCCTCTACTATGGCGCGCCATGGGGAGTCCTACTCCCACCGGGAGTAGGATTCCCCCCTTCCATGTAGTAGGAGTAGGAGAGAAGGAAGGGGAGGAGAGGGGGAAGGAAAGAGGGGGGCCGGCCCCCACCCAACTCGGATTGGGCTAGGGGGCGCGCCCTCAACCTTTTCCT
>NC_041382.1:394046255-394080156 GCF_002162155.2 Triticum dicoccoides
GGTACTGCGATAAATGCCCGAACTCATCCGGAACCTTTCCGATGTCCAAACATAGGCTTCCAATATATCGATCTTTACGTCTCTACCATTTCGAGACTCCTCGTCATGTCCGTGATCATATCCGGGACTCCGAACTACCTTCGGTACATCAAAACACCTAAACTCATAATACCGATCGTCACCGAACATTAAGTGTGCGGACCCTACGGGTTCGAGAACTATGTAGACATGACCGAGACTCATTTCCGGTCAATAACCAATAGCGGAACCTGGATGCTCATATTGACTCCTATATATTCTACGAAGATCTTCATCGGTCAAACCGCACAACAACATACGTTGTTCCCTTTGTCATTGATATGTTACTTGCCTGAGATTTGATCGTCGGTATCTAAATACCTAGTTCAAAATCATCACCGGCAAGTCTCTTTACTCGTTCCGTAATGCATCATCCCATAACTAAATCATTAGTCACATTGCTTGCAAGGCTTATTGTGATGTACATTACCGAGAGGGCCCAAAGATACCTCTCCGACAATCGGAGTGACAAATCCTAATCTCGATCTATGCCAACTCAATAAGTACCACCGGAGATACCTGTAGAGCACCTTTATAATCACCCTGTTACGTTGTGATGTTTGGTAGCACACAAAGTGTTCCTCCGGTATTCGGGAGTTTCATAACCTCATAGTCATAGGAACATGTATAAGTCATGGAGAAAACACTAGCAACAAACTAAACGATCAAGTGCTAATGATAATGGAATGGGTCATGTCAATCACATCATTCTCGAATGATGTGATCCCTTTCATCAAATGACAACTCATGGCTATGGTTAGGAAACTCAACCATCTTTGATCAACGAGCTAGTCAAGTAGAGGCATACTAGTGACACTATGTTTGTCTATGTATTAACACATGTACTAAGTTTCCGGTTAATAAAATTCTAGCATGAATAATAAACATTTATCATGATATAAGGAAATACAAATAAAAACTTTATTACTGCCTCTAGGGCATATTTCCTCCAGTCTCCCACTTGCACTAGAGTCAATAATCTAGATTACACACTAATGATTCTAACACCCATGGAGTCTTGGTGTTGATCATGTTTTGCTCGTGAGAGAGGCTTAGTTAACGGGTCTGCAACATTCAGATCCGTATGTATCTCGCAAATCTCTATGTCTCCCTCCTTGACTTGACCGTGGATGGAATTGAAGCATCTCTTGATGTGCTTGGTTCTCTTGTGAAATCTGGATTCCTTTGCCAAGGCAATTCCACCAGTATTGTCACAAAAGATTTTCATTGGACCTGATGCACTAGGTATGACACCTAGGTCAGATATGAACTCCTTCATCTAGACTCCTCCGTTTGCTTCATCCGAAGCAGCTATGTACTCCGCTTCTCACGTAGATTCCGCCACGACGCTTTGCTTTGAACTGTACCAACTAACAGCTCCACCGTTCAATATAAATACGTATCCGGTTTGCGACTTGGAGTCATCCGGATCTGTGTCAAAGCTAGCATCGACGTAACCGTTTATGACGAGCTCTTTGTCACCCCCATAAACGAGAAACATATCCTTAGTCATTTTCAGGTATATCAGGATGTTCTTGACTGCTGTCCAGTGATCCACTCCTGGATTACTTTGGTACCTCCCTGCTAAACTAATAGAAGGCACACATCAGGTCCGGTACACAGCATTGCATACATGATAGAGCCTATGGCTGAAGCATAGGGAACAACTTTCATTTTATCTCTATCTTCTGCAGTGGTCGGGCATTGAGTCTGACTCAACTTCACACCTTGTAACACAGGCAAGACCCTTTCTTTGCTTGATCCATTTTGAACTTCTTCAAAACTTTATCAAGGTATGTGCTTTGTGAAAGTATAATTAAGCGTCTTGATCTATCTCTGTAGATCTTGATGCCCAATATATAAGCAGCTTCACCGAGGTCTTTCATAGAAAAATTCATACTCAAGTATCCCTTTATGCTATCCAGAAATTCTATCTCATTTTTGATCATCAATATGTCATCCACATATAATATCAGAAATGCTACAGAGCTCCCACTCACTTTCTTGTAAATACAAGCTTCTCCAAAAGTCTATACAAAACCATATGCTTTGATCACACTATCAAAGCGTATATTCCAACTCTGAGAGGCTTGCACTAGTCCATAAATGGATCGCTAGAGCTTGCACACTTTGTTAGCACCTTATGGATCGACAAAACCTTCGGGTTGCATCATATACAACTCTTCTTTAAGATATCCATTTAGGAATGCAGTTTTCCATTTGCCAAATTTCATAATCATAAAATGCGGCAATTGCTAACATGATTAGGACGGACTTAAGCATCTCTACGGGTGAGAAGGTCTCATCGTAGTCAACTCCTTGAACTTGTTGAAAACCTTTCGAAACAAGTCGAGCTTTGTAAACAGTAACATTACCGTAAGCGTCAGTCTTCCTCTTGAAGTTCCATTTATTCTCTATGGCTTGCCGATCAACGGGCAAGCTAACCAAAGTCAACACTTTGTTCTCATACATGGATCCCATCTCAGATTTCATGGCCTCAAGCCATTTTGCGGAATTTGGGCTCATCATCGCTTCCTCATAGTTCGTAGGTTTGTCATGGTCAAGTAACATGACCTCCAGAACAGGATTACAGTACCACTCTGGTGCGGATCTTACTCTGGTTGACCTACAAAGTTCGATAGTAATTTGATCTGAAGTTTCATGATCATCATCATTAGCTTCCTCACTAATTGTTGTAGGAGTCACAGGAACCGGTTTATGTGAAATACTACTTTCCAATAAGGGAGCATGTACAATTACCTCATCAAGTTCTACTTTCCTCCCACTGACTTCTTTCAAGAGAAACTCCTTCGCTAGAAAGGATCCATTCTTAGCAACGAATATCCTGCCTTCGGATCTATGATAGAAGGTGTACCCAACGATCACCTTTGAGTATCCTATGAAGACGCACTTTTATGATTTGGGTTCGAACTTATCAGGTTGAAGCTTTTTCACATCAGCATCGCAGCCCCAAACTTTAAGAAACGACAACTTGGGTTTCTTGCCAAACCACAGTTCATATGGTGTCGTCTCAACGGATTTAGATGGTGCACTTTTTAACATGAATGTAGCCATCTCTAAAGCATAACCGCAAAATGATAGCGGTAAATCAGTAAGAGACATCATAGATCGCACGATACCCAATAAAGTGCGGTTACGACATTCGGACACACCATTACGTTGTGGTGTTCCAGGTGGCGTGAGCTACGAAACTATTCCACATTGTTTCAAATGAATACAAAACTCGTAACTCAAATATTCTCCTCCATGATCAGATCATAGAAACTTTATTTTCTTGTTACGATGATTTTCCACTTCACTCTAAAATTCTTTGAACTTTTCAAATGTTTCAGACTTATGTTCCATCAAGTAGATATACCCATATCTGCTCAAATCATCTGTGAAGGTGAGAAAATAACAATACCCGCCGCGAGCCTCGATATCCATTGGACCACATACATCAGTATGTATGATTTAGATAAATCTGTTGCTTGCTCCATTGTTCCGGAGAATGGTGTTTTAGTCATCTTTCCCATGAGGCATGGTTCGCAAGTACCAAGTGATTCATAATCAAGTGATTCCAAAAGTCCATCAGTATGGAGTTTCTTCATGTGCTTTACGTCAATATGACCCAAACGGCAGTGCCACAAATAAGTTGCACTATCATTATCTACTCTGCATTTTTTGGCTTCAATAATATGAATATGTGTATCACTACTATCGAGATTCAATAAAAGCAGATCACAATTCAGGGGTGCATGTCCATAAAAGATACTACTCATATAAATAGAACAACCATTATTCTCAGATTTAAATGAATAACCGTTTCACATCAAACAATATCCATATATAATATTCATGCTTAACGCTGGCACCAAATAACAATTATTCAGGTCTAAACTAATCCCGAACACTAGTAGAAAAAGGGTCAAACGTGCAGCACATTAGTGTCGGTTTGTATTAGAGCCGGCACTAATGTATACATTAGTGCCGGTTCCAACGGCTAGCCGGGCCGCTCTCATTAGTACCGGTTCGTGGCTAACCTTTAGCACCGGTTCATGCCACGAACCGGTACTAATGAGGGTGGTGGCAGGATGTTGTCAGTCTGGGCCCCCTCCAGCACCTTTAGTACTGGTTCGTGCCACGAACCGGTACTATAGGTCCTCCTGCATATAAACCCTTCGTCCAGCTCGCTCTATTCTTCCCCCTTTCCCCTCTCCTCTCCTCTCTGTTCTTCCTCTTCTCCCCTCGAGCTCATCACACAATTTGCCCAAAATTTGTCAAGATTTGAAGGCCCCCATCCATTCAAGTGATCACAAAGGTTAGCAACTTTGTCCTTTCATCTCTCATTGCTAGATTAGCTCTTCCCATGCTTTGTATAGTTACTAATTTGTGAGTTTAGTAATTTGGGAGGAAATATATATATGTGCTAGTATTTGATTTATATGCAATTTGAGGTCAAAAATAAAACTTAGTTTGCATATGTAGGTGTGGTTTACTTAGTGCCTTCTAAATCTCCGTCGTAACCACCGTCGATCGCCCGCACCGTCCCGTCACCGGCACCACCTTGTGGTGAGCCTCTTGTTCATGAAATTTTATATAAAAAATTGATGTTTGTGTGATTTGGATATATAGTTAATCATGTAATAATTATCTTACCCGTATGTTGTTTGTTATACATAGTGCCATGGTTTTGATATCCGTCCCCATCGGCCTCGTCCTTGTTATGATTCGGATGTGGTATATTCTCTTTTAAAACTATTTGTTGCATTTCGTGTTTATGACAAATATGCCCATCAAGTTGACATAGATATTTTTATGTAGGAGGTATGTGAACCGGAAATTCCAACCGACCCTATTGTCGAGAGGTTAAATTTAGTTGAAAGAGAAAACGAGTACTTGAAAGAAAAATTGAAAAGAATTGAGGGGGAGAAGATGGAATTGGAGTAGCATGTTGCCGATGTCGTCGATGATCACAAGATCGAGATGGAGAAAATGCGCTTGAAGAATATAAAGATTAGAAAATATGCCATCGATAGTGAGGCTTGGTATCATTATGCTGTTGGATCAATTTTTACCTTAGTTGCGATCTTGATCGCATTTGTTGTTGCATTTAAATGCTTTAGCTAGAGAGTTATTTGTTTGTTGCATTTAAGTGTTGTATGAACTTTACGTATGAACTTGTATTAATTTGGTCTATTCGGTGTTGTGTAATGAAGATGAGCCGGCAATGGATGTACGATGACCGATGCTCTCCCCAGTTCGTTGAGGGCGTGCATACTTTTCTGCTTGCGGCTGAGGCAAACAAGCGGGCGGATGGTTTTATGCCTTGTCCATGTGGAGAAAAATCGAAAGAAAGTATGGGAAGGAGTTTGCAGATGACGCAAGGAGCGTATGGTTTGGTCTAAGTGCAGATGGCATTAATCCTTTTGGGGAGCAGAGCAGCAACCATAGCACCTGGCCTGTGACTCTATGTTTGTATAACCTTCCTCCTTGGTTGTGCATGAAGTGGAAGTTCACTATGATGCCAGTGCTCATCCAAGGCCCTAAGCAACCCGGCAACGACATTGATGTGTACCTAAGGCCATTAGTTGAAGAACTCTTACAACTGTGGAATGGAACAGGTGTACGTGCGTGGGATGAGCACATGGGGGAAGAATTTGACCTAAAGGCGTTGTTGTTCGTGACCATCAATGATTGGCCTGCTCTCAGTAACCTTTCAGGACAGACAAACAAGGGATACCGCGGATGCACGCACTGTTTGGATGATACCGACAGTATATATTTGAATAGTTGTAAGAAGAATGTGTACCTGGGACATCGTCGATTTCTTCCGAGCAGGCATCCCGTAAGAAAGAAAGGCAAGCATTTCAAAGGTGAGGCGGATCACCGGACGAAGCCTCGCCACCGTACTGGTGCTGATGTACATGATATGGTGAAGGATTTGAAGGTGATATTTGGAAAGGGTCCTGGCAGACAACCTGTTCCGAAGGACGCGGACGGACGCGCACCCATGTGGAAGAAGAAATCTATATTTTGGGACCTGCCATATTGGAAAGACCTAGAGGTCCGCTCCGCAATCGACGTGATGCACGTGACGAAGAATCTTTGCGTGACCCTGCTTGGCTTCTTGGGCGTGTATGGGAATACAAAAGATACACCTGAGGCACGGGAGGACCAGCAACGTATGCACGGAGAAGACGGCATACATCAGGGTCATGCAAGCTACGCTCTTACCAAAGAAGAGAAGGAAATCTTCTTTGAATGCTTGCTCAGTATTAAGGTACCGTCTGGCTTCTCGTCGAATATAAAGGGAATAATAAACATGGCAGAGAAAAAGTTCCAGAACCTAAAGTCTCATGACTGCCACGTGATTATGACGCAACTACTTCCGGTTGCATTGAGGGGGCTTCTACCGGAAAACGTTCGATTAGCCATTGTGAAGCTATGTGCATTTCTCAATGCAATCTCTCAGAAGGTAATCGATCCAGAAACCATACCAAGGTTACAGAATGATTTGGTGCAATGTCTTTTCAGTTTCGAGTTGGTGTTCCCACCATCCTTCTTCAACATCATGACGCATGTCCTAGTTCACCTATGCGAAGAGATTAATGTTTTGGGTCCTGTATTTCTACACAATATGTTCCCCTTTGAGAGGTTCATGGGAGTCTTAAAGAAATATGTTCATAACCGTGCTAGGCCAGAAGGAAGCATCTCCAAGGGCCATCAAAATGAGGAGGTCATTGAGTTTTGTATTGACTTTATTCCTGACCTTAAGCCGATTGGTGTTCCTGAATCGCGGCATAAGGGCAGACTGGATGGAAAAGGCACGCTAGGAGGGGAACAAATAATATGTATGGACGGACATTCTCTCACTGAAGCACACTACACAGTTCTACAGAATTCCACCTTGGTGGCTCCGTATATGGATGAACACAAGAATTTGCTACACTCCAAACACCCGGAGCGGTCTGATGACTAGATTATACGTGAACAAACCAGGAGTTTCGCCAACTGGTTGCAGACATGTACCATGCATGATACCTCTATTGAAGATGACCTGTACTTGCTGTCCCAGTTACCATCTTCGAATATAATGACTTTCAAAGGGTACGAGATAAATGGTAATACATTTTACGCGATCGCCCAAGATAAGAAGAGCACCAACCAAAACAGTGGTGTCCGCTTTGATGCAAAAACCAAGACGGGAAAGGAAACATATTATGGTTATATACAGGACATATGGGAACTTGACTATCGACGTGGTTTAAAGGTCCCTTTGTTTCGGTGCAAATGGGTCAATATGACACGAGGCGGGGTAACGGAAGACCCGCAGTACGGAATGACAACAGTGGATCTCAACAATCTTGCGTATGCAGACGAACCATTCGTCCTAGCCAATGATGTGGCACAGGCTTTCTATGTGAAGGACATGTCTACCAAGCCAAGAAAAAGAAAAGATAAGGAAGCGAATGCATCGTACGATGAGCCAAAGCGGCACATAGTTCTTTCTGGAGAAACATCATGGGAGTGGATGACAAGACAGACAAGTCAGAAGATTATGAAAAGTTTGATGAAATTGCTCCATTCACAGTGAATATTGACCCGAGCATCCCGTTAAATGATGAAGATTTTCCATGGTTACGGCGCAAAGGGACACACGCGAAGAAAAAGTTTCACACCCAAAGATCTGGGATGTGATCGGCTTCACTATCATCACTTTCTTCTGTGTTACACACCCAGGAGGGAATGTCTGTAATAGTTAGGGTAGTTATGTGTTTTGGCATTAGAAACGCGAAGAAATTTTATGTGCAAACAAATTCTTTTCATGCATTTACTGATTTTTTTCCAGCTAAATGACCCTGAAATTGAAAAGCAATTCAAATGAACTCAGAAAAGGTTGAAAGTTGGCATGGTATCATAATTTCATACAAATAGCATGTGCAAGAAAGTAGAGAGGGTTACGGCAAAAACTGGATGCACTTCGTGTACAAAATGGACAATCTCTTTCGAAGTATCAGGGTTTCCGACGAAAACTGAACTGTTACAAAGGCATTTCATTTTTTAAATAACCTAAGCATTACTAAATTGAATATAATGATAAAATACACTAATATTAAACATAAGATAAAAGAATCACTGAAAAAACTTTTTTCAAAGTTAAGTTATTCACAAACTAGTGATTCACGCAAATTTCAAATAACTCAAAATTTAAACTATTCAAATTTGAAATCTACCGGCACTAACAGAAAGTTTGTAATTTTTTGTACCTAAAGCAAAAATATTCAAAGCAGCCTAAATAAATAAAGCAAAAAAAAATAAAGCAAAAAAAATTAAGAAAAAAAGCCCGCCTACTGGGCCAAAGCGGCCTGCATACGACTAGCGACACAACCTTTCGTTGGGCCAGGATGCAGGCCCGCGAAGGCCCAGTAGGCCCACAAGGCGAGGAGGACAGGTAGGCCCAGTAAGCCTGATTAGGAGAGGAGCTCGAGAGAGCTACCGTACTGGGGCTTATAAACCAGTGCGGTAGCCCCTCGACTAGCGAGGTGGGACTAAACTTCCGCACCGCACCTGCGCCAGTGCACCCCCTTTAGTACCGGGTCGTGGCACAAACCGGTACTAAAGGGGGGGCCTTCAGTACCAGTTTGTGCCACCACCCGGTACTAAAGGGGGTCGCTTCCCGCCGCTTGGCCTGGCCAAAACAGACCTTTAGTACCGGTTGGTGGCTCCAACCGGTACTAAAGGTGCCTTCTATATGTACAACTGCTACGAAAATTTCAGTTTCCCTCTGTTTTCGCCTCTGTTACGTCGTCTTCGTCGCCGTCGCCGCCGCCCTCGATCGTCTCCGACGTTGCCGCTCGTCTCCGTCGCCGCCCCCGTCCCCGTCGCCGCCCACGTCCCCGTCATCGCCCTCGTCTCCCTCGCCGCCCCGGGCCCGTCCCCGTCGCACCGTCCCCGTCACGCCGTCCCCGTCCCTGTCGCGCCGTCCCCGCCGTAGCCGCCCCGGCCGTCGCCTCGCCGTCGCCTCGCCTCGCCGTCGCCTCTCCTCGCCGTCGCCTCGCCGTCGCCGTCGCCCGCTGTGAGTCCTCCAGCCCCGAGCCCGTACACACACACACAAGCATTAGATAATTAGTCTTTAATTAGTTTAGATAATTAGTCTTTAATTAGTTTAGATTATTTAGATTATTATTTTGTATGTTTAATTAGTTTAGATAATTAGTGTTTAATTAGTTTAGATTATTGAGATTATTACTTTTCACTATTATATATGTATGAATGCATGTTAGATGGATATAATTAGTCCTTAATCAGTTAGAAATTAGTGTTATATAGAAATGTTAGAAATTAGTGTTATATAGAAATGTTAGAAATGTTAGAAATTTTAGTGTTATTTAGATTATTTAGATTAGCATAATTAGTGTTATATAGAAATGTTAGAAATTTTAGATATCAAAATCCAGTCATTAAAAAAATGTTACTTTTTGCGGGCATATAGCTAGTATTTGTTCTCGACGATGCCCGGCCCGTATCCTCGCCGTCGACCCGTCCGCGACGACGTCCAGCCGACCCATGTCCGGGACTGGGCTCCGCCGGGCTGGCTCTGGGAGGTGCTGCTTGGAGGGGCGCGCCGCTTGATGAGGAACCCGGCCGCGGGTCCCGTCGTCGACCCTGATCTCGTTTGGTGGTGTTCGCGAGGGCCAGTTTCGGTGCGGAGGGACCCGTCCCCAACGGAGGTGGTACATCGCCGTGTCAGGGAGGAGGACGAGCACGTCCAGCGCTACATGGTTGCGTTAGAGGGCGGCAGGTTCTCTAATACGTGGCAGTATCTTCGGGGATCTCACTTCAGCTATGATCCTGTGAGGGTTCCTTCTCTTTGGGTGTCCACCGCCCGCGCCGGAGGAACCGCGAGTGTCCTAGATTCTTCTGTAGTATTCGATCTTTATTAGCTAATAGCCAGTGATGTACTATTCAATATTATATATTATTCGAGACGATGTATTCGAGATTATATCTATTATTCTGGACGATGTATTCGAGATTATATCTATTATTCGAGACGATGTAATTTGAATACTAAATTGTTTTATATTTCTTTTGGATTAGTTAAACAAAAGCTATAGCAGACAATACCGACACAGAGGGAGAACAGACCATGTTTGATATGATACGCGGGCCAGATGATAATCAGAATGAAGAAGATTATGACGGCTCCGAATTTCTAAACAACACCGGCGAGGGTGATATGATATTCGATCGCGACGATGAAATTGATGAAGTCATGAACTATGATTATGACGATGACGAAGAACATGTTGATCCTGAAACAACAAACACCGGCGAGGTATATATATTTATATAAGCAGGCATCTGGTGATCATCACATGTTTTAAATGACTTGAAGATATATTAACGAATCGATCTTTGTTCTTTCAGCCATCCAGATCAGCAAATCTTCAGGCAAAATGACGAAACGAGGCCCGAACAAAAAGTTGAAGTCGGGCGTAAAGTACAATATCGAGGCATGCGGCCCTACTGGCAAACCATTAGCGCCTAAGAAGATTGCGGACAAGTTCGTTCGTCAGTGCGGAGTTCTTGTGAAGGACCAACTCCCGATCAAACTTCAAGAATGGAGAGCGCCAGCAAAGCCACGTCCAGATGTTACTTTTGTCGACAAGAATCAAAAAGATCTGCTTTGGGATACTCTCATGGAACATTTCAGCCTACCAGATCATTTCACAGAAGCAGATGTGCAGAAAGTCAAAGAGGTTGCTCTTAGGATGATGGCGATTGCATTCAAGAACTACAAGAATCGTGAATGGAACAAGTACGTCAAGGGAGAAAGGAAGACTCCAGTATTTAAGGGAACACTGGAGAACCAACGTGATCATTGGGACGATTTCGTGAAATTCAAGGATTCGGAATTAGCTAAGGAACGGTCGAGAATAAACAAGAAGAATGCCGAAAAAAAGGATAAGTTCCATAAGCTGGGGCCAGGTGGCTATGCGGTGGCAATGCCTAAGTGGGATAAGTCTGAGAAAGAGATGGAGGATGCAGGTGTCACTCCGGCTACTAAGAGCTGGCCCCCCAGCGTCAAGACTTGGTTCTATGCGCATGGGGGGGGAGTTGGACCTGGAGACAGGCAATGTTTCGACGAGGGCAAGTCTGAAGGGAGCTGACGATGCGATACTTGTTGCAATAGAAGAGGCACGAACGAGGGTCTTCCAGCCCAACAGAGAGAACGACGAGCTTACACGTGCCCTGGGAAATCCTGAACACCCGGGAAGAACACGAGGCAAGGGCGCTATGCCGTGGTATGAGGGGTTTTCAGACTGGAACAACGACTACAGAACCCGTGCGAGAAAGAAGATTGCGGAGGAGAAGAAGAGGAAGATGGAGGAGGAGCAGAGGAAGCGGGACTATGAACGCCTTCAAGGCCTAGAAGCAAGTCAAGCGGAATTGGCAGTCACATTCCAGCGGCAGCAGGAGCAGATCGACTCACTTACCCATCAAAGGGGGTCTCAGCAGCTGCAGCAGCTAGCTGATGATCCAGCATTGGATAGCACAGGCCCATCCATGCCGAGAAGCAGCGTGGGTTCCGTCCCGGACGACGCAATGCTGGGTAGATACCCCGTGGATGACATCACGGAGAACACTAACTGCGAGCTACACGTCAAAATGAAGAACATATCCATGAAGGTGGCGGACGGCTGTGCTTTCACAAATCCCCCCGAGGCAACCTTCCATTCCAACCCGATTCCAGCGGGCTATGCTCATGTCTTGGTTGATGAGGTGGTGGACCCACCATATTCGGGGCTATAGCTTGACATTGCTGGAGGTGACGGCGAGCGCTTTCTCGGAGAGGCCAAACATCGTATCATCCTACGGAAAAAGGATTGCATCATCTTTCCAAGGCCACCGACACCGCGTGAGTCGAGTCCTCGTCAAAGTCCGCCACCGAGTCAGCAGACTCCCGCTCCTGCAAGTCCACCAAGTCCGGCAAAGTGTCAGGCCACTCCTCCTCCTCCAAGTCCGGCAAAGTGTCAGGACAATCCTCCTCCTCCAAGTCCGCCACAGCGTCAGACGTCCACTCCTCCTCCAAGTCCGGCACAACCTCAGGCCACTCCTCCTCGTCCAACTCAGTCCCGTCAGCCGTCTCCGTCGCCTCAGCAATCGCAGAAGAGACACCCCACAGCTATGGTGCGTAGCGGTATGAGTCGAGGTAGTATAGGAAGTACAGGCGGAGGTAAGCGATATAAATATGGTCCAAGACTCAAGCCTCTTCCGCAGAGGTCTTATGACAGGTCTGAGGAGGAAATCACAGCCATATCGAAGGCCGAGGTGGAAGCCCATTTTGCACCGAAACCGCCACCGCCGCCAAGGGAGAAAGTGCCCGAGGAAATGATTGACCACTTCATTCGTATGGCTCAACCACCAGCTCCCAAGCATGTTGACACAGACTATGAGCGCCACATCAGGAAGTTAAATCGAGCACGTCTACAAAGGGAGGCGAGCACGTCTACATTGGGATCGAGCAAACAAGAAGCAGCTGCCAAAAAATGCGGGAAAACCATTCCCCAGCTAGGAGAACAGGCGGCGCAATCGATCCCCTAGCTTGTTGTGCCAACAACAGGTGACAGTACGCGCGCCCAATATTATTGTGGGCAAACAGTGCATGTTCCCGAGGTGGGCAATGTGGTAATAACGGAGGAGCATATAATGCAAGCTGAAGTTCTCAACATCACTGTTGGAAAACTCCTCGAGATCGAGCCCATGCCTTTGCTTAGAGAGGATGAAGGAAAACGGAAATATGTCCGGGGCCAACCTTTGGTCGCGCCAGACAAGGTCAAGAACCTCCCAACGAGAATGTATGAATTGCATCAATGGTACATGAACATTACCAAGATTTCAGAGCGATTGTCCCTCATGGTGAATGTCAAGCAGGACCATTACTACCATGAGAAAGCTGTGTCCGTTGAGTATTTAGAACTGTTTCAGTTATACAATCAAGACGCACTCGACAAATCTATCATCAGTTGCTATTGTCTGTAAGTGATTTCTTTCTATAATTTAAGTCTCAAGCTAGCTGTAGTGATCCTTTTGATCAATCATTACCTGTAATTATCCTCACTATATTCTTTTCTGTGGTATTATGCAGGATGAAGATATATGAAATGAGAAAAGGTGGACGCTTTGGCATTGGGTTCATTGACCCAAACACCGTTAATGAATACACATGGAAGATAAATAAACGTTGTGCAAAGGAAGTAGAGGACAGCATGCTAGAGTTCTTGAAGCGCCTCAAATACAATGAAGATATACTACTTCCTTACAACTTCCAGTGAGTCACACTGTCTTGTACTACAAATTCTCTGTTTTTGCCTACTAGCTAGCTACATGTTTTTGCTTACATATGCCCGCTTAATTAAGACATGTAAACGTGTGTGCATGCAGATTTCACTGGGTCTTGTGTGTCATTAAAGTTGACGCCGGAACAGTTGAAGTATTGGACTCACTAATCTCAGAAAAAACTGACTATAACATCTTGTATGGGATAGTCAACAGGTAATTTCAATCATTATTAACTATATATCTCGGCCTATTTAGTTTGTCATTTCATGATATGAACTATTTAATAACCCCTTTATTCATTTTCTTTGTCGGCGGGCAGGGCTTGGGAAAGATTCATCAGCGTCACGGAAGGTGAATGGAAACAAAAGCTTAAATGGATTCGACCCAAGGTAAGTAATTAAGTAGTACTAGCTAGCTAGCTAGCTGCCATCTCTTTAATTATCATGCTTGATTAATTATTATCTGATCAAATTCCATTCTCATAAAGGCCCTGAAGCAGGCGCAGGGGACTGATTTGTGTGCATTCTGCGTTTGCGAGAACATTCGCATGATGGTGTCCGAAAGGAGCAGATCTCAAAGACAACAATGGGTACGCTTGTCAGAACACTATTCACAATTTTTACACCATTATCGATATCTAGTCACACAACTAATACACATGCATATTGATCTCCTTCTTAACAGTTCAAAGAGGTGCGGGAGAAGCTCATAGAAAGGGAGCGCGTAGAAGCACTTCAAGAGGAAATAACAGGATTTTTGCTCGACCAGGTCATAAATCCGAATGGAGAATTCTATTACCCGCTACCGCCCCCATGAAAACCACTTCCAATTGTCATCGTGCTCCGAAGGCACCAATTAGGCTAATGCCACTGGCTCCGAAGGCAACATTCATATGTAGGAGAAATTGTATATAGCTATACATGTGTGTATGTGTGAATTAATTAATATGGTGGTTTGTGAGACATTGATGATATATATATGCATGATTGGTTCTACTAGAAATTCTATATATACATATATATATATATATATATATATATATGCATAACGTGTACAATGTGTAGTATCGTAAAATACCAGCAAACGAAAAAGAATTAAAATGGAAACACAAAATTAAATGAAAAAGAAATCATAAAACTAAAAACCCCCCAAACCTTATAGAACCGGTTGGTCTTACCAACCGGTACTAAAGGGCTCCAGGCCCCCGGAGCTGGCTCGTGCCACGTGGTTGCCCTTTAGCACCGGTTCGTGCTGAACCGGTACTAAAGGGGAGGGGCCTTTAGTGACCACAATTTAGTGCCGGTTATGTAACTGGCACTACAGGGCCTTACGAACCGGTGCTAATGCCTGGTTCTGCACTAGTGGAAGGTAGATAGAGGTAGCGTGCCGACTGCGATCACATCAACTTTGGAACCATTTCCCACACGCATCATCACCTCGTCCTTAGCCAATCTTCGCTTGATCCGTAGCTCCTGTTTCGAGTAGCAAATGTTAGCAATAGAACCAGTATCAAATACCAAGGCGCTACTGTGAGCATTAGTAAGGTACACATCAATAACATGTGTATCAAATATACCTTTCACTTTGCCATCCTTCTTATCCGCCAAATACTTGGGGCAGTTCCGCTTCCAGTGACCAGTCCCTTTGCAGTAGAAGCAATCGGTCTCAGGCTTAGGTCCAGATTTGGGCTTCTCTTGAACAACAACTTGTTTGCTATTCTTCTTGAATTTCCCTTTCTTCCCTTTACCCTTCTTGAAACTGGTGGTCTTGTTGACCATCAACACTTGATGCTCTTTCTACCTTCGCAACCTTTAGCATCGCAAAGAGCTCGGGAATTATATTTTCCATCCCTTGCATATTATAGTTCATCACAAAGCTCTTGTAGCTTGGTGGTAGTGATTGAAGAATCCTGTCAATGACACTATCATCAGGAAGATTAACTCCCGGCTGAATCAAGTGGTTGTTATACCCAGACATTTTGAGTATATGTTCACTGACAGAACTATTCTCCTCCATATTGCAGCTGTAGAACTTATTGGAGACTTCATACCTCTCAATCCTGGCATTTTCTTGAAATATAAATTCAACTCCTAGAACATCTCATATGCTCCATGACATTCAAAACATCGTTGAAGTCCCGGTTCTAAGCCGTAAAGCATAGCACACTGAACTATCGAGTAGTCATCAGCTTTGCTCTGCCAAACGTTCATAACGTCTGGCGTTGCTCCTGCAGCGGGTTTCGCACTCAGCGGTGCTTCCAGGACGTAATTCTTCTGTGCAGCAATGAGGATAATCCTCAAGTTACGGACCCAGTCCGTGTAATTGCTACCATTATATTTCAACTTAGCTTTCTCAAGGAATGCATTAAAATTCAAAGGAATAGTAGCACGGGCCATTGATCTACCACAACATAGACATGCAAAATACTATCAGGTACTAAGTTCATGATAAATTAAAGTTCAATTAATCAAATTACTTAAGAACTCCCACTTAGATAGACATCCCTCTAATCATCTAAGTGATCACGTGATCCATATCAACTAAACCATGTCCAATCATCACGTGAGATGGAGTAGTTCAATGGTGAACATCACTATGTTGATCATATCTACTATATGATTCACGCTCAACCTTTCGGTCTTAGTGTTCCGAGGCCATATCTGTATATGCTAGGCTCGTCAAGTTTAACCCGAGTATTCCACGTGTGCAAAACTGGCTTGCACCTGTTGTATGTGAACGTAGAGCTTATCACACCCGATCATCACGTGGTGTCTCGGCACGACGAACTGTAGCAACAGTGCATACTTAGGGAGAATACTTGTACCTTGAAATTTAGTGAGGGATCATCTTATAATGCTACCATCAAGCAAGAAAAATAAGATGCATAAAGGATAAACATCACATGCAATCAATATAAGTGATATGATATGGCCATCATCATCTTGTGCCTTTGATCTCCATCTTGAAAGCACTGTCATGATCACCATCGTCGCTGGCACGATACCTTTATCTCCATCGTAACATCATTGTCGTCTCACCAACTATTGCTTCTACGACTATTGCTATCGCTTAGTGATAAAGTAAAGCAATTTCATGGCGATTGCATTTCATACATAAAGCGACAACCATATGGCTTCTGCCAGTTGCCGATAACTCTGATACAAAACATGATCATCTCATACAATAAAGTATAGCATCACATCTTGACCATATCACATCTCAACATGCCCTGCAAAAACAAATTAGACGTCCTCTACTTTGTTGTTGCAAGTTTTACGTGGCTGCTACGGGCTGAGCAAGAACCGTTCTTACCTACGCATCAAAACCACAATGATTTTTCGTTAAGTATGTGTTGTTTTAACCTTCAACAAGGACCAGGAGTAGCCACACTCGATTCAACTAAAGTTGGAGAAACTGACACCCGCCAGCCACCTGTGTGCGAAGCACATCGGTAGAACCAGTCTCGCGTAAGCGTACGCGTAATGTCGGTCCGGGCCGCTTCATCTAACAATACCGCCGAATCAAAGTATGACATGCTGGTAAGCAGTATGACTATTATTGCCCACAACTCACTTGTGTTCTACTCGTGCAAATAACATCTACGCATAAACCTGGCTCGGATGCCATTGTTGGGGAACGTAGTAATTTCAAAAATTTACCTACGCACACGCAAGATCATGGTGTTGCATAGCAACGAGAGGGAAGAGTGTTGTCTACGTACCCTCTTAGACCGTAAGCGGAAGCATTATGACAACGCCGTTGATGTAGTTGTACGTGTTCACGGCCCGAGCGTTCTGCACACGTTCAGCTCGATGACGTCCCACGAACTCTCGATCTAGCTGAGGGTCGAGGGAGAGCTTCGTTAGCATGACGGCGTGATGATGGTGATGATGAAGCTACCGATGCAGGGCTTCGCCTAAGCACTACAACGATATGACCGAGGTGGATTATGGTGGAGGGGGGAGCCGCACACGGCTAAGAGATCAATGATCAACTTGTGTGTCTATGGGGTGCCACCCTCCCCCGTATATTAAGGAGAGGAGGAGGGGAGGGTCGGCCCTCTACCATGGCGCGCCATGGGGAGTCCTACTCCGACCGGGAGTAGGATTCCACCATTCCACGTAGTAGGAGTAGGAGAGAAGGAACGGGAGGAGAGGGGGAAGGAAAGAGGGGGGCCGGCCCCCACCCAATTCGGATTGGGCTAGGGGGGCACGCCCACCACCTTTTCCCTTCCTCTCCTCTATTCCACTAAGGCCCAATAAGGCCCATATACTCCCCGGGGGGTTCCGGTAACCTCCCGGTACTCCAGTAAATGCCCGAACTCATCCGGAACCTTTCCGATGTCCAAACATAGGCTTCCAATATATCGATCTTTACATCTCGACCATTTTGAGACTCCTCATTATGTCCGTCATCATATCCGGGACTCCGAACTACCTTCGGTACATCAAAACCCAGAAACTCATAATACCAATCGTCACCGAACGTTAAGCGTGCAGACCCTGCGGGTTCGAGAACTATGTAGACATGACCGAGACCCGTTTCTGGTCAATAACCAATAGCGGAACCTGGATGCTCATATTGGATCCTACATATTCTACGAAGATCTTCATCGATCAAACCGCACAACAACATACGTTGTTCCCTTTGTCCTCGGTATGTTACTTGCCCAAGATTCTATCGTCGGTATCTCAATACCTAGTTCAATCTCATCGCCGGCAAGTCTCTTTACTCGTTCCGTAATGCATCATCCCGTAACTAACTCATTAGTCACATTGCTTGCAAGGCTTATAGTGATGTGCATGTCAGGACCCCGATTCGAAGTCACACCGATCTAGCATGTAACACATCATATCACTTTGCGGCCTCACGCACGGTATTCCCATGGGTGCCACCTTAACTGGCCTAGGACTGTTTGTGCCTTTTGGCTCACGTATATGATAGTGTTGCTAGCATCCATATGACAGAGAACCCGGGCCGACATGACTAGTCGTGAACCCAAAGTGGCACTAACTTACGGTGACAGGCATACGTGAACCAGCATCGAACATGTCGGTCATCATCGTGTGAATCCGGGCTGTAGCGACTGGGCTAACAGGACTCTGGTAACCCGGGCTGTAGCAGGCTAGCAGGACTCCGGAAGTCACCGCTTGACATTTCCTCGAAGGGACAGACACAGGAGCGAAGTGGATCACATGTCGGCCAGTCTAATTGTTCCGGAGCAGTACTACTGGGCTAGCAGGACTTCGGTAAACCGGGCTGTAGTGAACTACCATGGCTCAGTGGAAGCACTAGACTACATTTCCCCATAAGAGAGGCTACCAAGGATAGACAACTAGGTTGTCGGATCCCACACATACCAAGCATTTCAATCATACACACAATATGCTTGATATGTGTACATCCAACATGGCATGACAACAAAACTCTACGACTCAAAGTATTTATTCATAAGGCTCCGAAGATTCAGATATTACAAACATGGGTCTCATGACCCTGCATTCAAGTCATACAAGCAATAGCACAAGCGGAAGCTTATCTTGTCTGGGTACAGACAACTACAAAAGAAAAAGGCTGAGAAGCCTGACTAACTACAAGACTCTCCCAAGGTACAAGATTGTAGTTGTAACGACCCGTATTTGGTAAAATCCAAGTCTCTGTGCTTCTATGCTATCCCTGGATCATAGCTAGCACACACAGTAACAAAAATAAATATCAGTAAGACATACATCACTCTACTACAATGGTAGATCCAGATACATATATCATACCTTAGGAACAGCTCAAGCTGGCAGATAATACAGCGGAATTATACGTAGTCGCTAAGTTAGGCTCCATCAACGCCACTGGGCTCGTTGAGTGTAGACCATAACCATACCGTCTCTTAATCTGTCAAGATCTGCACATGACAGGTGCAGGTGAGTACGTGGAATGTACTCGCAAGTTGCAAAGGAAAGTTTAACATAATATATATGCAGGGTAAGCATTGTGGAGGTTTCATTTGCGTAAAGCCAATTTTCTCCTATAATAAATTTTTTAAACTTCTTTTGAAATAGAAATAGGTTTTTAGTAGAAAAGGTAGGAGTGAGACACTTGGATATACGCACCAGTGCCCATTCTCCAAAATAGTTTTAAAACATACATAAGGTTGAAGTGAAACACATTCACTGTGCTCATTCCTCAACTTTAACCCTTAAAACAGATTTTTAGAAAAGAGAGGGGAGATTCTTCTTCAGTCCAAGTCTTCAGTTGCTCAAAATTGCCCGTAACTGGGGGCACGGCTAATCGATTAGGTTAAACCCTCTGCAGAGGTCGTACACTTTCCCCACATGACACAACCAACCCCGTTTTATCGTTACACACTTGGGTGTACGACTAGGAGGAGATTGCGACGAAGCCTTTCCGTAACAGCCCCCTATACCTGACCAAGCCGCCCGCAACTTAGCCAATGTTAGCCCCTCTCCGATGGCGGTCCTGAGGTAAGGGTTTCCCGTTAGTACTAAGCTAAGCCAGAGCCCATAGTAGCATGTGGCTATACTGGAAGCTACATCAAACTGTACTTGGAAGATCTCATTCCCCTAGACGGCAATCCCCACCCAAAACCTGTGTGCAAGACCCCAATCGGGCGCATTCATTGCAAGACCCTGATGGGCGCAATCACTTGTAGACTCTCCCGTCAATACCATTCCGCCCAGGGAGTAGAAGTAAAATAGTATATAGTTTTGGTTTTCGAAAGCTTTCTCAAAACATTGCCCCAAAAGAGGGCAAGTTTATTCGTTTAAAACTTGTTTGATTTTCAACCCACCCATTTGTGCAAGCGCGACCAAGCATGGTAGTTAGTCATGATGGCTCTAGCAAAACAAATAATACTTTGCAAAACTTTTATGAAATATGCATAGTATTAAAATTTAAAGAGATATGCATAATATGAAAATATAGGTCAAAGCATGAGCAATTTGCAACTTGCCTGAGTCTTGAAGTTGATTCCCTACTTGTTATCGTCACTCCTTTACTTTACGATATATCTAACGATGAAAGAAAATACTTCAACACACAACAATTCAAATAAAGATCCAAATAAAGATTCAAATTAACAATACAAACACATTCTTAGGATAATTATCATGTCGTGGCTATGGTTGAGATAAGAAGTTTCTTTGGATGGGAATGTGTCATATATTTTATTCTAGGGTGGGTCAAGTTGGTTCAAGGGAAGATCGTGGTGTCAATATATAGAATGATTGAGAGACAAGTTTTGATAACCAAATTTCCATAAAGAAACCATTCAGAATATTAGACTTGTGGTCGACTATGAGAATTGAAAGTTATGAGTTTAGGGAATTGAAACTAATAATTGACTAACTCCAAATTTGTGTGGTAGTAACATATGACCACAGAGATTTGTAGGGATCAATCTAAGAGATTTATCTAAGCATAAAATTTAATTGGTCGAAGATGTTAAATTATGAGTAAGGAAAGTGATTTTATGGTGTAGAGGCTAAAACATGAAGTAAGCATGGTTTAAAAAATAAGGTATGGGTCCTAACAGATAGGTATGGTTCTAATGGCCAATTCTTATATAATAAGCTTTTGGGTATGAATTATAGATTAAAAGATATGGCAAAATATTCAATTTACCATTTAAATCAAAACTAAATTTTAGTTTGCTCAAAAGTGAACTTTTATAATTTCATAAAAAACTACAGGTTCCAATGAATCTGGGGATATCTTATTTGTCGAAATCGGACATATGGTTTGGGAGATACAAATTTCCGAAGTTTAGATATTTTTCTGGAAAAATGACTTACGGAATTTCAGAGGAGGCTTGCCGGACTTGTCGCCGGAGTTGGGGAAGTGTTAAACAAACTAGGGTTTGGAACAATGCTCGATGCCCTTGGTGGGCACGGTTGTCATATATTTATAAGAGGGAACCATACAAATACAGGTTATGTTACAACACGTATATCTACTATATACTTAGTCTAACACCCTCCCTCAATCTTAACTATGTCCTGAAACACTCAGAAGGTTAAGATTGCATCGACATCCCTCAAAAGAAGGCAAGGGCAAGGGCTTAGTGAAAATATCAGCAAGTTGATCCTTAGAAGAAACAAACTTGATCTGAAGAAGCTTCTGAGCAACACGTTCCCTCACAAAGTGATAGTCAACTTCGGTGTGCTTTGTTCGGGCATGAAATACTGGATTGGATGAAAGGTATGTAGCACCGATGTTATCGCACCAAAGGACAGGCGGCTGAGTTGGAGAGACCTTCAACTCCCAAAGCAACGACTGCACCCACATGATCTCAGCTATGGCATTAGCAACCGCTTTGTACTCAGCTTCAGTACTACTCCAGGACACCGTAGCTTGCTTGCAAGCTTGAGAGGTGATCAAGTTAGGTCCAAAGAACACAGCATGTCCCCCCGTGGATCGCCTGTCATCAGGACTACCAGCCCAGTCGGCATCAGAAAATGCGGAGATCAGTCCAGAAGGCGCCGACTGAAGATGAAGATCATATGAACCAGTGTGACGAACATAGCGCAAGATGCGCTTAACAGTGGACCAGTGAGAATCACGCGGCGCATGAAGATACTGGCACAAACGGTTCACTGCAAACGATATGTCTGGTCGAGTGATGAGCAAGTATTGCAGTCCACCAACAATGCTGCGATACTCAGTGGCATCCTCAGGAGAAAGCAAGTCACCAGCAAGAGCAATTAGTTTGTCCGTGAAAGACATGGCAGTCGTAGCAGGCTTGCACTGCAACATACCTGCACGATGGAGGAGATCCTGGGAGTACTTCTTCTGAGTAAGAGTCAAGCAACCATCAGAATGAAGAACCTCGAGACCCAGAAAATAATGCAGTCTCCCAAGATCCTTAACAGCAAACTCAGCACCAAGAGAGGACACCAGCCGATCTGTAGCATTAGTAGACGAGCTAACAACGATGATGTCATCAACATAGACCAGAATGTACATAGTCACCTCCGGTCGCTGAAGGATAAACAAAGATGTGTCCGCTGCAGAAGGCACAAACCCATGAGCACGAAGAGCAGCGCCAAGACGTGCATGCGACACACGAGGGGCCTGCTTCAGACCATAAAGAGCTTTGACAAGACGACACAAATGATGTGGCTGAGCAGGATCAACAAAACCGGGCGGCTGACGCATATAAACCTCTTCTTCCAGAACTCCATGGAGAAAACCATTCTGAACGTCAAGCTGTCGAAGCAACCATCCTCGAGTAACAGCCAAGGAGAGAAGAACACGAATATTGTTGGTTTAATAACAGGACTGAATGTGTCTACATAATCAATAGCATACCGTTGCTTGAATCCCTTGGCACCCAGACGTGCCTTGTATCTCTCAATGGAACCATCAGCATGTTTCTTCACCTTGAATACCCATTTAGAGTCAATGACATTGACACCAGATGGAGGTGGAACCAGGTGCCAAGTGTTGTTTCGTTGAAGAGCATGAATCTCCTGCTCCATCGCAGCACGCCAGTGTGGAATGCCAAGTGCTGCCTGAAAATGTTGTGGTTCAGTCATAGGGTCGGCCTCAGTATGCGCCATACAGGCTGCAAGCCATGCAACAGTGCCGTTAGTTTGCTTCTTCGGTTGGAAGATGCCACTCTTGCTGCGAGTATGAGGAGGCAGGACGACAGGCGGAGGTGGCGGTGGAGCAGCCACCACAGAGGAGCCACTGTCCATCAGCGGCGAAGAAGACGTGCCTGGAGTGGTTGGTGAAGACGAGCCGCTCGAAGCAAAGATCGGCAAAGCCGTCCGCTCAGGCGACTGTGCCGCGGGAGCAGCCAGCCCAGGGAGCAACGCTGCGGGGTCAACCGTCCCAGGCGACATCACCACGGAGTCAGCCGGCCCAGGCGACAACGAGGCCAAGGACCCAGGCGACCCAGGCGACAGCGCCGTGGCCGGCGTAGGCGACAACGAGGCTACGGACCCAGGCGACGTGGGTGCCTTGTCGGATCCACGTGCATGTCCCATGCACACGCGATCATCGTTGTGAGCAGCCGGCGTAGCAGCAGGCGCAGCCGGTGTAGCGGCGGCTGGCGCAGGTGAGGCCTCATTATCATCAAGAAGCTCAAGTCGTGCACCTCGCCCAGTCCCTGCACCATGGTTAGGCAACAACAGAGGAGAATATGCAGCATCCACAAACTGATCAGGCAAAACTGGAAAAGAGTGCAACTCGGTGACGGGAGTATCAGTGGAAGATGTGAGCGTGGAAAAAGGTAAGACAGTCTCATCAAACACAACATCACGGGAAATGTAAACACGATTCGTTGGAATGCGGAGACACTAGTAACCTTTGTGGAGAGGACTGTACCCAAGGAACACTCAAGTTTATGCTTGTTGTACGGACAAAGATGTGGCCAACACGCACAACAAACCACTTTGAGGAAGGAGTAATCTGGAGTTTCATGAAGCAACACCTCGAGAGGAGACTTCATACGAAGAAGTCGTGTGGGAGTCCTGTGTATCAAAAAATAAGTAGTGACAAAAGCATCGCTCCAGAACCTAAAACGAACAGAGGCATGTGCAAGAAGGGTTAGACCAGTTTCAACTATGTGACGGTGCTTGCGCTCAGCTGCACCGTTCTGCTGATGTGTATGAGGACAAGACACATGGTGTGAGATGCCAAGCTTCTGAAAGAAGGTGTTGAGATTACGATATTCACCCCCCAGTCGGATTGAACATTGATAATTTTGTGCTTAAGCAACCGCTCAACATGCGCTTGAAATTGCATAAAGACATGAAACACATCAGATTTGCACTTAATAAGATAAATCCAAGTAAAGCGACTGAAAGCATCGATGCAATTGACATAATAGTTGTGACCACTAACAAAAGTTTGGGCATAGCCCCACACATCTGAAAACATAAGTTCGAGAGGAGCCTTGACAACACGACTCGATACAGAAAAAGGCAACTGATGACTCTTGCCTTGTTGACAGGCATCACACACTAGAAACTCCTTATTACTCGACTCGACAGGAAGACTATGACGATGAAGCACATGGCGCACAATGGGAGTGGTGGGATGACCAAGGCGAGAATGGCACTACGACGATGACACCCGAAAACCACTGAAAACTAGAGGAACTCGCGCATGGACTCGTGGCACATCAAGCGCATATAATCCGTCGCGAGCTCGACCACTAAGTAGAACGTCCCTCGTGTCCCGGTCCTTAACAAAAAAATGGAAAGGGTGAAACTCAAAAAACACATTGTTGTCACGAGTTAACTTAGGAACCGAGAGTAAACTACGTGTGACTGAAGGAACATGAAGGACATCAAGAAGACGCAAGGTTTTAGTGGTACGTGAAAGAAGAGATGCATGACCAACATGTGAGATGGGCATACCTGATCCATTGGCAGTGCAGACCTGATCATGACCGGTGTAGGCCTGGCGAGTGGCCAGCTTGTCAAGCTAGCTCGTCAAATGGTCTGTGGCGCATGTGTCCATGTACCATGCAGGGTCCACCGAGTACGAAGGAGTGAACCCAGGCTCCTGTGTGGCCAGAGCAGCTTGCTTCTCGTTACCCTTCCCATTGTTCCCAATGCCAAGGAAATCACGTTTGAAGCGACGATGACAGCGAGACGCCAAGTGCCCCTGAATGCCATAAAGCTGACACTCAACCCCACCCCCACATGCCTCACAGTGTAGCCGCTTGCGGCCAGCCGTCAGAGGAGGTGGAGCGGGAGGACGGGGCTGGTTGCCCGTGGACGGTGGCGCCTTCTGCTTGGCACCACGGGCACCTCCGCGGAGAGTAGCGTTCGCAGAGGGACCCTCCGTGTAAACGCCGACGGAGCGACGGGCAGCAAGTTGCTGTTTGATGTTGAGGAGGCACGTGTAGAGATTGTGAGGCGGCATCGGGGTGTCACGTCCGTTGATGTTTTCAACATGAGAATCATTGTCCTCATCAAGCCCATTGAGAATGAACGAAGTAAACTCCTCATCACGAAGAGGCTTCCCAATAGATGATAGTGTATCGGCCAGACTTTTGACCTTGTTGAAGAAGGCCGTGACGGAGAGATCATTTTTCTTGACCTCACCCAGCTGGTTACGAATGGCAGAAGAACGTGCCAGCGACTGCAATGAGAAGCTAGAATTGAGGGTGGCCCATGCATCCCTCGACACCGCGGCAAAGACCACCATGCCAGCCACGGAAGGAGTGAGCGAGGAGTGAATGGCACCCAGAATAGCCTGATCCTAAGCGATCCACCGACGATGAGCAGGGTTGGTCACCATGACGGAGCCACCATTGGCCGAGGGCACCGGAACCACGGCCGGGGGACACGGCAGCGTACCGTCGACATACCCCTCAAGGTAGTGACTACGCATCAGTGGCAACACCTGAGCGCTCCACAGGAGGTAGTTATCAGCAGAGAGCTTCACCGTCACCAGATGAGCGAAGTGGAACGGTCCTGGTTCAGCCACCGGTGCGGAGAGCTGCGAGTCGAGCGTCGGAGGAGCACTATACGGAATCTGCGCATCGGCCGACGGAGGCGCACGGTAGTGTTGGTGATGACCGTAGGACGCCGTTGGAGGTACGCCGTAGGGCTGCAGCGACGCGACATATGGCACAGAGGCCGCGTAGGGCGCGCCGTACGGCGCCTCGTAGGGCACCACGGAGGACGAAGCATACGGCACCGGCGCGACGTACGGCGACAACAATGGCGCGACGTACGGTGCTGGATACGACCCGCCGTAGGGGACCTGAACGGGAGCACCAGGGGTGCCGGAGGCCGGCGTCGCAGCATGCGCTTGAGTCCTGATGTAGGGCGACGCAGCAGGGGGCTGATTCCCGGTGTAGATTAGTCGCGCAGGAGCACCAGAGGAATCACGAGACGGCCATGCAGAGAAGCCAGACGCATTGGGGCCAGATGGATTCGCTAGTGCAGTAGATGGATCACGAGGCGGCCATGCAGCTACACCATGTGAATCGCTAGACGGCCATGCAGGGACTCCAGACGCATCGCGGGCCGGCCATGCAGGAGCGCCTGATGCATCGGGGCCGGATTGGATCGCTAACGATCGGGGCACGGGCGATCGGGGCGCAGGCGGGTGCGACCCCGAGGCACCCAGGCGAGCCCAGGCGAGGGGTGCGGACGCCATGAACGGCGAATCCATCGCGAGGGTTGACGGAGGCGGCACGGCGGCGGAGGCTGACGCGGCGGCGGCAGAGGAGGCGGAAGCACGGTGCGGATCGAATGCGTCGTCTGATACCTTGTTAAACAAACTAGGATTTGGAACAATGCTCGATGCCCTTGGTGGGCACGGCTATCATATATTTATAAGAGGGAACCGTACAAATACAGGTTATGTTACAACACGTATATCTACTATATACTTAGTCTAATAGGAAGAATGTCCCCAAAGTCAAGTAGCAGGGGAACGGCGAAGAGCTCGACAAGGGGAGTCTGTTGGATAAGGTCATGGGCTCGGCCTTGTCCCGTGGCGGCGTGGAGCGGCTGCCGGAGCTGCTGAACTCCGACGAGCAATTTCTCGCAGAGGAGGGCGAGGTAGAGAGGGGTTTTCTTGGGAGGGGATGAGGACTGTGAGGTTCACCTATTGGTACTATTTATAGGAGAGGGGGAGGTCAGAATTCGAGCAGATGGTGATGCTTAATGGTGGCTGTTCCTCTGCCTTGTAATGGCCACTATGGGAGTTTCCCAGGCGCACTGAGGAAGGCAAAGGGTCGAGGGAGGCGAGAGGGTTCCGTTCAGAGAAGTTTCGGGGCGAGGAAGAGGAGGGGAAGAGGTACAGGCGTCCATGGCTGTAGGCTCTCTGTAGGTGTTCGTGTTCGTGAACAAACGACGAGAGGAGGAAGAAGATGTTACCAGGAGTTGGGCTAAGGAAAAAAATTAACATGGGCCTTAATGGAAACTGGCCCAGGGAAAAGAATAGAAGTGGGCTTGGTCCAATTAGGATTAGGATAGAATTACCAATTAATCTTATTTTAAGTGTGCAAAACATTTATCTAAAACAACATATAAAATAAATGTTCACAAAAATTTTTTGTTTAATTTAAGTGGGTAAAACATTTTGTTTAAATAGGAAATGAAAAAAAAATGTTCACATGAACCTAAATAATATTTAAACATTTCGAAAGATAGTTTTAGCCACAAATAAAATAGTTATCATGCTCTTATTATTGAATAAGGGCCTTATAGTTTCCCCATAAATGTTTTATTTTATAAATTCTCAAGGAAAACAATAATAATTGAGCCATATTAAACATTTCCAAATATAATTCTAGAGAAGTCATATTATCTCCCCTCATAAATTATATTAGTTTTATTGGAAATATTTAAGTGGCATGAAACTCCAAATAAGATTTAATTTCGAATGAACTCAGAAATTCAAAGAACTCCAAATGGAATACTCATCCCCACAATTGAGAAAGTCATTTTATTCTCACTCCGTAAGTTTGAAAGTGGTTCATAATATTTCATAGGAGTCCAAATGAAAGAAATATAATTTGATTTTTTTAACAAGTCTCAAATTTTTTTTTACAGTCACAACAACTCACTCAATTATAACTTATTATTAACATTCCAAAATTTGGAAAATTTTGGGATGTTACAGTAGTTGAGGTAACAAGCTAAACGTCGAAGTCCACGCGGAACTACTAGTGAGACTGAAGTCTCTCTGCAAAACATAAATTAAGCAAACGTGAGTACAAATGTACCTAGCAAGACTTACATCAAATCTAGCTACATATGCAGCAGTATCAAAAAAGGGGTGGTGGAGTTTAACTGCAGCAAGCCAGCTTTGACTTAGTGGCTAACCTGAACTACGACTGCAAGTAACTCTTTTGAGGTGGCGCACACGAGTCCACATATTCACCAATCAATACACCACTATAGATCCGCTCCCGTCTCCCTACGAGAAGGCCATCCACAGCACTCACGCTTATTTTGCAAGTTTTAGAGTGTCCACTTCAAGTTATCTATGAACTGTACACGCAACCCAGAAGTCCTTTACCGTGGACACGGCTATTCAAATAGATGATGTTAACCCTGCAGGGGTGTACTTCTTCACACACGCTCCCACCACTTATCGCCGTTTACACGACATGTACTCGGCAACCTTCAAGCGGAAGCCCAGCGAGGGTGTCGGCCATGACCTGACTAACCACACAAGTCCCTAGTCTAGGTTTATCGCCTATTCAGGTTCCATTCGAAGGGAGTCCGGCCGAGGTTTCCACTTACGGCCCTGAAAGATGTGTGCAGGGTTCCGAGACACCAAACAGGCGACTCGGTACACTGGGCCATGTGCCTACCGCATCACAGCCCACCCCTTGGGTCAGCGCTACACACGGCCTCCGGCGTACTATAAACACCAGAAACTACTTGCAACTCCTGGACAGAGGACAAGGGCGGATAATAAGTCGAGAGGGTCCATTGGTTTCGGGCCCAACGCGTGGTAGTAGCTATTCATGGATCACAAACACAGAACTCAGTTCCTGAGGATGGCTTCAATGAGACAACCCACCATGTACTCCTACATGGCCTCTCACTGCTACCTTTACCAAATCGTGATCACAGACTTAGGTCACACACAGTAGGACATGTACACACATTCCAATTCATCCCGGATGAATCAGACCTAACTCAACTCTAAGCAGTAGCAGGCATGACAACAAGAATGAATGAGTAGGCACATCAGGGCTCAAACAACTCCTACTCATGCTAGTGGGTCTCATCTATTTACTGTGGCAATGACAGGTCATGCAGAGGAAAGGGGTTCAATTACCGCAGCGTGTAACAGTTGAATCGTTGTTGTCCTAATGCAGTAAACGAGAGCACGAGCAAGAGAGTGTGGCTGTATTGGAATGAACAAGGGGGTTTTGCTTGCCTGGCACTTCTGAAGATAGTACAGTTCATCATCGGTGTCATTGATCTCATCGTCCGAATCACGTCTACTGAGAGGGGACAAACACCGGAAAACAAAGAAAGAACTCAATCAATGCAATGCACAATATGATGCATGATCATGACATGGAAATATGCTTTGATTTGGGCTAATGCAATAGAAGGTCATTTTGATTGAAGTGGGATTCAAAACTAGATTGAATTCCAACTCCAAATCTATTATCAAATTTATCCTAGTCATGTTTCAACCTAAACAATGAGGTTAACTTCCTCAAACATGCATGCAAATGCCATAAACAGATTCTTTGGATTTTTCTGATAATTTTTCATATATAAATTATTTTATTTGGCGCTACGGCTGAATTACTATGAATTTTTGAAGTTTAAACCATTTTCTGGATTTTTCTGGTTATTTAGAATTAAAACAAATCCAGTAAATGATTTACTACGTCAACACGATATCACAGTGAAGTCATCAGGTCAACTGGGTAGCCAGGGTCAAACCTGACGCGTGGGACACGTCAGATAGTGTCTCAAGGGTTAATTAAGGTTAAAACTAAACTTAACTCTAACTAATAGGGCCTGGGGCCCACTGTCAGTGACTCTAGGGGTTAGTTAGGGCGTCATTAGTCACTAATGACTGTGCCACATTAGCGGCCGCCGGGGTTAGTCGTCGGTGACCTCATAGTGCGGCGGCGGCTCGCTGGCCGGGCGATTCCGGCCACGAGAGCTCGCGCTCTTCGGCTCTACGAACCAGCGTGACGAGGCGCTTCATAGCATGGCCGTGCCTGGCCGTGGGGTGGTCCGTGGCGATGGCAACCACGACGTCGGTGGCGGCCGGAGGTATGGGCGCGTTCTGGCACGGGGCTGCGGTGCGAAATCGAGCACGGGGAAGGAAAGGAAACAGAGGGGAGCTCACGGTGGGTCGTCGGGCGTGCTCAGCGGGCTCGTGGAAGGACGAACGGTGATGGGCTGTTCCCGGTGATCTCGGACGGCCGGGGTGGAAGACGACGTCCATGGCGGCGATTCGATGCGCCCCGGGTTGCGTGGCTCGGCGAGGACGATGCATGCATCAAGGCGGAGCACTAGAACACAACCGTTGGGCGAGGGAGGGCCAGTGGCCGCGGTTAACGGTGTCGGTGGCGACGAGCTCCGCTCGGTGGTGCTCGGGGGAGAGGGGCAGACGAGGGAGAGACATGGGAGAGAGGGGGAGAGTGACCAGGGGGTCTGACCGTCTCCATGGCGTCGCGAGAAGGGACGGGGAGGAGTAGATAGGCAGAGAGGAGGTGGCGCGGCTGCGGCATGCCTGGCACACAGTTGCTCCTACTGGCAGGAGCTTGAAGAAGCTCCTGGCAGTTGGGCTCTGGTGGGATGGGCCTCTCTGCAGTGCTGGGCCGCAGGTAAGACAGGTAGTTTCTCTCTCTGTGTGTTTTTGTTTTTCTATTTGTTTATTATTTGCCATTGTTTTAAATTCGAAATGAATTCAAACCCAATGCCAAATATCCTCTGGATATTTTATGTTGTTGAATGGACTATTCCAAATGCACATAAAATGTTTCGGGGTATTTGAAAATATATTCTACACATATTATGAATATAATTCCAAATGCAAATAAAGTAATGATTTAAATTCAGTGCCCAAAATATTCCTCAAAAATGTTCATTATTTTTGGTTTGGTGCAAAAACCTTTGCCAAAATATAACCAACATTATTTAAGGCCATTTTGGAAACATTTAATGCATGTTCCAGGGTTCTTTGCCATTCTTTTATTTAAATTTTGAGGCTTAATTCCCTCAATTCAAATTCCTTGAATTTAAACATGATGCATGATGCCCACTGGTGCAACTATCTACAGTCATCAATCTAGGGTTGTGACAACTCACCCCCACTAAACAAGAATCTCATCACGAGATTTAAGACGTGAGGTAAGAAGACAGAGGGAACACAAAACTACACAATCTCTTGAGCTAAGACACAAAACACATATCAGGGGTGATGGGAGGCAGATGACGAAGGTTCAATTTGGTAGGAAACAATTCCATGCTTCAGGACGATGGTGCATTGGTTTCAAAGTAGCGAGGAATAATTGCCATGATTCCATAACGGGACACCTTGGGGGAGGTGACTCATAGATTTATTCCCTTTAGTGGCAAAAAGAATTACTTTTGATACCTAGATCATTGAAACTCTTCATACCAGCCTGAGGAAATTCACAATTGATCGTTTGAAGGAATTCGAATGAATGGCATACTCAGTTTGGAAAGGAAACTAGAGTTATAAGACAACTCGACAAACGGAAGGCACATTCCAATTGATGCCGAGGATATAACCTAGTGTCTGAGCGTGCTCTCAAGAAGTTGAGCATTTCCATATTCATCAGGGTCTTACCAACATCCATGACAAGGATCCTGGCGACACATCACACTACTAGGCAAAAGCTTATAGGCAGACGCTTACTAGTAGCGTGGTTTTATACCCCTCACTACTGCTACTTACTAGTAGCGCGATTTTATATCCCCCGCTACTACTAAGTTGATAGTAGTAGCGCGGGTTTATAACCCTTGCTACTACTAAGTTATTTCCACCGTGCCCTTCAGGACCAGCCGTAGTAGTAGCGCAGGTTATCAGCCCATGCTACTACTAAGTTGATAGTAGTAGCGCGGGTTATAAACCCCACGCTACTACTAAGTGGTCTCGAGCGTGCACCCGGGACTTGCCATAGTAGTAGCGTTGGGTTAGCGTGGGGTATAAACCAAACGCTACTACTAAGTGATCTCCTTGCCGCCGCCAACTCCGCCTTTCTCTCCCCCATTCACGCCGCCTCTCCACCCCCACCCCACCTTCTCCTCATCCCTGTGTCGCAACCCTTGTCCCTTCCTATCCTCTCTCCCTCCCTCCCATGGCCGAGTCGCCCAAGAACACCGCCGCGGCACCCGCGCCCGCGCCACCCGCCTCTCCCGCCCCCTTGACGCCAAGTGGGACGCCTGCCTCGACCTCTCCATCCGCCGCGTCGCCTACTCCTCCCTCACCGGCGCCTTCGGAGGCCTCATCCTCTTCCGTAAGCCCCCAACCCCATCCGCCTCACCTCTCCATTCCCCTCGCTGCATCACGAGATCTGTTCGTCACACCTCCGTGGGTATCTCATGATCTAGGGTTGCGCGAAAATAATGCTCGTGTTCCATATCGATTGGCCTAATCTGATGAGGGATTCCCTAGCTGCATAGGTAGGGCGCGCTCCTCCAGGCAAAAACATTTGGGAATGTTACTAATGTGCATGCCATGCTTTAGGGTGTTGTAGATTGATTGTTTCCTGCGTGATTGGAGCCCCAAATTTGCGTTGAGTGCTCTGAGATCCTGATGATTGTAAGCAAAAAATCACTTATGTTTTATTTCATGTATGTTTGTATTCTGCAGAGGCCAGAGTCTTATTTCAATTGATTCGTCAGCCAGTGTATGAATAGCAGGACATGCTTGAATTTGGCTAAGCTATGTGATGGCTTTGACTGTTAGGAAGGGAAACTTTTGTTTGTGATTTTGTTGGTGTGAAGTCATACTCTCGGAATGGTTTTGGTGAATCATGGTTCTGAAAATAATTATGTCTTACCATCATTTCCTCGTGTCTGGTATTTTTTTAGAGAAAGAACAATGCTTTGTCTGATTGGGATTGTGGTCTGTGGGGGATTTAAATACTGATATGTTTTTCAAAATTACAGTGTGTTTCCTATTAGATTTGCACCATGCTCATTTTTAGAGTAACACTGTAAGAGGCATATGATATGTTTTTTATATGATTAATAGTGAGCTGGCGGACCTACAGATTCCTGAGTTCGGTCTTGATGTTGTTCATTCCAAGTGTTAATCATGAATTGATAGGGCTGTGGTATGATTTTTATTGATCTTTGATAGTGTGAATTTGTGAAATGTTGGTTTCGCTTAAATCATCATCAAACTCACCACCTTAGTTCTGTTCTATAAGTGACGCAAACTGCTTACACCATATAGGCTGCAGTATGTGGAGTCCTAAGTGTCGGGGGTTGGGTGCGACATATGCCAAAGGATGGCTTATCATGGTATGAGCGAGTAGAACGTAGCCGGTGTCTGGAAGCGGGATGAGGCGTAGACATGAACGCCGGCGCACTTTACCCAGGTTCGGGGCTCTCCTAGGAAATTACACCCCTAGTCCTGCTCTGCGGGGTCACCGCATGATCACTTAAAGCACTATTGTATACAAAGGTGCTCCTCGAGCTGTATGCTAGTGGTAGGAGAAGGCAGGGCTAGCTCTCTCCTCTCTCTATGGGTGAGTCTAGGTCTAACCGGTTGGGAACACTTTGCATGGGTGCCCTGGGGGGTTTATATAGGCCTACCCCCAGGGGCACAATGGTAATCTGGCCAGGTGTAGGGCCCGGCTGTCAGCATCTCTGGTCGCCGGCTTCTCCGCCGGCTGCTGGGGCCCGCCGCCTGGTGGGCCCCTCCGACTAGTCGGGTATGGAGCTGATAGGCCACCTCCGTCGCTTGCGGGTCCGGCCGGCTGCTTGTTATTGTAGCCGGAATGCTAACGACGCATGCTTGGTCG
>NC_041382.1:394080376-394101467 GCF_002162155.2 Triticum dicoccoides
CCTGCCGTCTCGCGGGAGGTCACTGTAGCCTCACCGCGTCTCTTCTGGTTAATGGCGAGCGGACCCCGAGGGGAGAGTAGGCCGCCTGTTAGAGGCCGGCCTCCCTCGGGTCCGACTGGTCAGGACATGCCGCCCTCCGGGCTCTCCCTGCTTGGTAGAGCCCGCCGCCTGCAGGCCGTGCCGACAGGCCGTCGTGGGAACAGGGCTCCGCCTGAGAGGGGTGACATCGAGGGTGGAGCGGCAATAGTGCCACGCCGTGCGGAGATCTCCGCCGCACCTAGCCCTGAATATGGGGGTGATGGGCTACATGTAGCCACATCCTCTCTTGTCTTCTTAATGGGGGTACAAACTTTTAGGGCATTGTGGGCCGCCTGCTAGGAGCCGGCCTTTCTGGAGGTCGCCTGCTAGGAGTCGGCCTGTCTTGGGGATGTCTTCTGGTGCTTGGCCGTCTTCTGGCAGCCAGCCGCCTGAGCCAGTCGGCCTCTAGAAGGCGGCACTTCATCCTTGATGCTTGAGGTGCGCAGCCGGCTCAATGTCTTGAAATGCTCAGGGACTCGGGTTAGGCTACCCGTGGCCTATTACTTCGACAGTAGTCCCCGAAGCTGGTGAGGCGTCGTGGCTGATAAGTCGAGAGGCCTCAGCAGTTTCCTCCTCTAAGTGCTCTTGCTGAATGCTTTGTCCGTCTCCTGGCGTGCCACCTGTCGGGAGTCGGATGTGACCAGGCGGCTTTGAATGATGATTTCGAAACGCCAAGGCGGGAACCAGGTGGTGTGCTTGCTAAGCCTCTAGGCCCACCGCCCGTTGTAAGTACGCCATGCGGCGCCTGCCAGCCGGGCCAGCCTGCCAACCCATTCTCATGATGGGACGTGACAGCAAGCCGGGCCCGCCACTATCGAGCCTCGGCGCGCGGGTGGATCCGCCGCGACCAAGGCAAACGGTTGCAATCTGGGGGAGTTACTGCATAGTAACTTGCCAAATAAACGCGGGGCCGTGGGGTCGTGGGCGCAGTTAATCCCACGATCCCACGCCCCACCCCCTCGGCTTCATAGCCCGAGGGCTATAAGTAGGCGGACGAGGAGGAGTGGCGGAGCATGCGCGCCCTCCTCTCCCTTTGCCATTTTCATCTTCTTCCTCACACGCTGTTGTCGCACCTCCGCGCTCTGCCAAGGCGCCGCCGCAGCTCGCCACCGTCAGGCTCCTTCGCCCCAAGCTTCTTGCTCGATCCCGCTCGGTCTCCATGGCGTGCGAGAAGGGAGGAGACTGGGATGGCTCGGTGGTGATCGACGACCATCTCACCTTCCTCTGCGCGACACGGCGACTGCCCAGCCCGGGCTTCGTTAAGGTGCGCGTGCCGTTGGAGAAGGAAATCTCGCCGGTGCCGCAAGGAGGCGAGCGGCTCATCTTCCGCTCGCACTTCCTCTGCGGCTTCGGCCTGCCGGTGAGTGGGTTCTTCCGCTCCTTCCTCGAGTTCTACCATATTTAGTAGCATCACTTGACGCCAAACACCGTGACGCTGTTGTCCACCTTCGTCATGGTGTGCGAGGGCTACCTCGGCATCCTCCCCACCATCGAGTTGTGGGGAGCCTTCTTCTACACCAAACTGGGCACCTCCGCCAGGGAGAAGGCGGCCCAGTGTGGTGCCTTCGTCGCGGTGCACCGGCCGCCGGCGAAGAACGCCTTCCCCACCATCAAGCTGTCACAGTCGGTCAGACTCTGGCAGAAATTATATTTCTACATGGAGGACGTCGACCCGGCCATCGACTTCATCAACCTGCCGCCCTACGAAGCCGCCCCCCCGGTCAAGCCTCGGGCCAACTGGGGATACAAGCCGAAGCCCATGTCGGCCGAAACCACCGCCGCTGTCAACCGGCTTCGGGTGCTGACGGAGGCGGAAGGCCTCAAGGCGTCCGACCTGCTGGTCGCCTTCGTCGAGCGCCGGGTTATCCCGCTTCAAGGTCCGCCTCATCTGATCTATCGGATGAGCAGGCACCGCGACCCGAGCCGGATGTGCACGAGTGCCGACTGCCGAGATTGCCCGGATGGTGAACGAGATCTCCGACCTCAACCTGTCGGAGGGGTCTTGGTTGTTCGGCAAGCGGCCATACTCCCACGCCAACCCTCCGCCTGTTGTAAGTTCTTCAACTCTTCCTTTTTAGTACTTGTCTTGGTCTAGATCTTGGTCTTGAAAAGTCGGTCTTTTGAACGCAGATCTATATGTCTCCGGCGACGGCCGCCATCATGGGACCGAGTGATAACTACCAGCCGGACCGGGAGGTAAGGGACGTAGACAACCCCGACTTGGGGGCGGCCGCCCTGGAGGACGATGCCATAGGCGGAGGCGATGTAGCAGGCGGCTCCGAAGAAGGAGGCAGCATCCAGACTTGGCCTGATGATGACAATGAAGAGGATGAGCCACGCCCTGCGCGAGGCGCCGGCAAGGCGTACATGGCTCCTTCTGCCAAGCCGGCTGCTCGAGGCGGCACGCGCAAGCGCAAACAAGGCGTCGTCTTGTTTGGCGGCGCACCGAAGAAAACTAAGAACCCGACCGCTGTGACCAGGCGGAAGGAGGCCGCCTGTTTCAGAAGCTTCCGAAGGCACCTCCCATGGTGTCGGCGTAAGTAAATTTTTCTTGCGTTTTCCTTTCTTGTTGGCTCCGTCTAAGCTTCCTTGCTTTATTTTTCTTGACTTAGGGCCCAGCTCTTACTTGAGAAGTCGGCTGCAGCCTCCGTCATTGGGTTGGCGGAGACTTCCACCACCACCCGGCGAATCTATCCGGTTGTCGACCTACAGGAGGCGCAGGAGTGAAACGCGTGGGGGGCGCGCGAGGAGCAGGAAGCCGCCCGCAGGGAGAAGGCGGAGGCGGACAAGGCGGAGGAGGGCGCATTGAAGAAGCTGGCGGAGGCTGAGGCTGATGTCGCGGTGAAGAAGCGGCTTTAAGAGGCCGCGCGCCATCAGACGCAGGTATTCGTCGTCCCCTTGAACTCCGCACCTCCACCACTGGAATTTATGGTGTTGACTGGGGGAGCCGACGACGAGCACCTGATCATGGAGTGGGAAGGCGGCGATGTCGTCATGCCGGATGCGGCCGTGCCTCCGCCACCACCGTCTGGAGGAGCGCGAGACAAGCAGCCGGCTGCCCTGCTGGTGCCACCACCCGGAAACAAGGTGGTGACGGGCCCGACTCCTGAGGCTCGCATGCCATCACGCCGTTGAATCGTGAAGGCAACTTCGGCGCCATGACCGTTGGAAGTCGGCGCTGCGAGCTCGTCGATCCCGGATGCCGAAGCGACTAGCGCCGCGCCCACTGAATGGGTGCGTGGAGGCGGGACAGGAGCGTTGAACCAGGCGATCCTGGACGTCCAGGCCAAACTCCGTGCTGAGGCCGACGCTCTTAAGCTGTGCAACTGGGCATTCTTGGATTCGCAAGCAGCCATTCGGGTATGCCTTTTATTTATTCATCTTTGATTCTTGTACTTCTCCGTGGGGGCGCGCCAGCGCACCCACTGGGTGTAGCCCCCGAGTTTCGGGCCGGCTATTGAGCAGGCGGCTCGGAACTTTTAATTGACAAGCTCCGAGTGCTAAATTTATATGGCATCTTCATTATAGGACTATCATAACCTCCGTGCGACCACCTTCAACTCCAACATCCGAGAGCTGGACCGACGGACCGCCGACTTGTCGGAACGCCGGAGTAAGTCTTCGTTTTCTTTCTCTGCGGGGGCGTGCTAGCGCACCCGCTGGCTGTAGTCCCCGAGATTCAGGCCGACTGCTGGGCAGTCGGGCCGGATCTCCTTGGCAACTGTACTTCTCCTTTGTTGATCGTTAATGTGTTTTTTCTTTCTCTATTCTTGTAGAGGCCAATGCCGCCCTTCAGCAGTAGCTGGGTGAAGCCAACACCGTGTTGCATGCCAAGGAGGCGGAGTGCAACGAGCTGGCCCAGGAACGCGACCGACCGGTCAAGTAGCTGGTGGAGCAGGCGAAGCTTCTCCAGAAGGCCCAGAAGGAGATGGAGGAGAAACACTCCAATCTCCTCGCCGAGTTTGAGACCGAACGATCTGCCTGGGCCGATAAGGAGGAGCTGCTGACTGCCGGCTTCGGTAGTATTGAAGACATGGTTGATGGTAAGCTTCTTCCTTTTCCTTTCTTTGAGCCGCCGGCTGCTGATCAGGCCGGCTTCTAGCTTCTGACTTCTGTCCTACTTGCTTTCTGCCTGAGCAGACTTCTTCCCTGGCCATTCTGGCGCTGCCAATCAGGCTATTGAGGCCTATCGTGAAGAACGGAGGGCGGGAGGTGCGGAGATCGCTGCCGACGCCCCCCGGGCCCTTAGCGAACAGGTTCTCAGCATCTAGGCACGCCTTTGGCCGGCTCACCGGATGCTACGCCGTCTTCAGCGTGTCGGGGCCTAGGCGATCTCTGCCCTTTGGTTAGACAGGCCGGCTCCGCACACTCCCAGTCGGACCGCCGAGTGGCTGGAGGTGGCGGCTAGCCGCCTTGAGGCTTGGAAAGGTTCCTCGACCCAGGCTGGAGCACGTCGGGCCTTGGAGTTCGTCAAGGCATGGTATCCTGGGCTAAATCTAGCCCAGTTGACCACGTTCTGACAGGAGGCGCATGAGGAGCTGGTGACAGTGGAGCGTGATCTAGTCAGACGGGCTGCGGCGATCGCCGAGTACACCAACACCAGTATCTTTGTTCCCGAGCTGGCCGAGATCGGTGCCAAAGCGCCACCGGAGTGGTTCGGGCTAGACCCGGAGGACGACGAGGACTCGGCCGAAGTGATCGACTCCAGCGACGAGGGAGAAGGCGAGTAGGACGAGGAAGGCAAAGAGGAAGCGCCAGAGGTCGGAGCGGACGGCCAGCCTCAGCTTGACTGTCCTCCAACAATGAGCCGTGCTCAAGTGCGCCGACTGCTGCTGGAGGAGACCAAGCGGAGACTGACCAGCCGTCCACTCCACCAACCGGCACCACCGACTCCGCCAGCCAGCCGAACCCCTCTGCTGCTTCCTAGGCCACTGACTTATCTTATTTCCTGCTTTATTAGTCTCGACAAACTTTGTTAAATTTGCACAATTCCACCCGCGGGGTGTATTTTAAACTTCTGTTGAATGCTGGCCAAGGGCCTTTGGTATGTAAATATTTTTCCACACAAGTTGTGCTTTTGCCGAGTTCTGACTTTTCTTGCTCTCTCCTCCTTGCCTTTTCCCCTTTGCCACCCTCTCTTGGCTGCCGTCTTGCCAGCCAAACAGCCGCTCTGCGGACTGCGGCTGGGTCAAGTTCTTTAGCTAGTTTCGGGAGAGCAAGTACTCGGTCGACTAGAGCATTAGCAAATTAAGTAGAAGCTGGCCGGCCGGCTGCTCAGCAGCCGGTCGATGAGGCGGGAAGCCGGCTTGAACTATGTGCATGCTTTGGATCCTTAGCCATTTTTCATGCGGACACCATTTCTGCCTTTAACTCCTGCCCACCGGACAACCTCTCTGCGAGCTGTGGCTTTGGTAGGAGAAGGTTCAGGTGCCAACGCACTACTTGTCTGGCTGCAAGAAGCACCACATAGTACAAGGCGGTGAGCCCCCGGGCCGACTGGTCGAACCCGGTGCCAGGTAGAATGATGAAATAACACATTCATAGGCATAATACTTATCATATAGATAAAAGAGGGTAGCCCCCGAGCTCTTCTCGGGGGACCCCCAGTCTTCGTACTTAATACAAAAGGTAGCATGGTACATACTGCATTAACTGTAAAATCATTGCAGGAGGTTTGTGTTCCATGGCCACTCCGTATCCTTGCTGGAGTCGTCTCTTTTGCGTGCTCTGGGCTTCTGAGCATCGATCAGGTAGTAGGAGTCATTGCCCAAAACATTGCTGATGATGAAGGGGCCTTCCTAAGGTGCGGAGAGCCTGTGCTGGCCGGCTGTTCGCTGGATCAGCCGGAGCACAAGGTCTCCCTCTTGGAAGGATCTTGGCTTGACTTTCCAATTGTAGTATCGGCGTAGGCTCTGCTGGTAGATGGTGGACTGTGTCGGATTTCAGGTTCCGGCAGACCCTTGAGGTTCGAACACTGGGGTGCGCACGGAGATTTCGCCCTCTACCTTCCTGCTCCTCGCCGAATCGCTAGGATCTATACTACGAACAGAACAACACAAGAGACACAAGGTTTATACTGGTTCAGGTCACCATTGTGGTGTAATACCCTACTCCAGTGTGTGGTGTGGTGGACTGCCTCTTGGGCTAAGGATGAACAATACAAGGAAGAACAGCCTCGCGAGGGTCTGTTCTTGGCTAGTGTGATGAACTGCTAGGAGGAGTTCAGTCGCTCTATCTACTGGTTTCTTGGTGAGGATCCAAATGCCTCCACCCTGGGGGTGGCTAGTCCTATTTATAGGCAAAGGCCCCGGGCCTCTTCACAAATATTGAGCAGGAAGGGCGCCAACAATTGGCCATTTTGAAGGGGAACAGCGGGTACACTTATCCTGACTAAAGTTGGTCTTCGCCTGTCAAAGGCTCTGGTGGTGATGCCTGCTTGGGCTCCACAATGACTTAATCCCTGCCGTTGGGCTGGTCTTGGTCTTGTTGCACCGAAATGGATGCCTTATCTTGATGCTCTCGCCTGTGCTTGCTCCCTTTGCACCAAAGAGGAAAGGAGGACACTGCGCGGGCTGGCACCCGACTGGCGCCCTTGGTCGTCATGGCTTGCGTCATGGGCACCTCGCGAGGTACCCCACCTTGAACTCTCCGCCACCTCATGAGCCAGCCTGATGAGGCCGTGCCTGAGGAAGCTCCTTGTCGTCTGCCCCGCGAGGCTTGGCCCCTCGCGAGGGTCTTGAGCATGTGTTGATGAAGATGGGCCGCGCTGGCCCCCCCTTTGAGCCACGCCACAGGCCGCAGGCATGCAAGTCTGGGCACCCCCGTTCCCAGAATGCCGACAGTAGCCCCCGGGCCCATGGTGCGCCCGCACTTGGCCGAGCGGAGAGGCGAAAGGGCAAGTGCGAAGCGTCGTGGGCCCTAACAGCCTGCGGCCTTGGGCTCCGCATGGCGGTTGATTGGACGTGGGTGCCTCCGCAACCGCGCGAGTTGATAAAGGAGCGGCTTCTGTCCTTTGCCTTCTTTGCTTTCTCTAGTTGCTGCTCAGATCCCCTTTCTTGCACCTCTCTTCCCCGCCTTCGAAATCTTCAGATCTACTCTGTCTGCGCGCCCTAGCCAGACATGGCTCCTCGCCAGGCCCCGGCCGGAGCTTGGTATTCGTCCGCCTTGGACTCGCCGAACGTGTCGGAGGAGAGCCTTGCCCGGGTGTGCCAGATGGCGGCGGCGCAGGGCATCGACGGGGCGAAGGTGTTCAAGGACGGCTCTACTCTCCCTGAGGGCCAAGGGGGCACCTTCTATCCGCTCTTCGTGAGCGCCATCGTCGCCGGTCTGGTGCCTCCCTTTTCTGAGTTCTTCTTTTCTGTCCTCCGCCATTATAATCTTCAAGCCCTGCTTCTCCACCCCAACTCTGTCCTTCTTCTGGCAATCTTCGCCTACTATTGCGAGGCTCACGTAGGGGTGAAGCCCTCAGTGGCCTTGCTGCGCCACTACTTCTCCCTCCAGACCTCTCGTGGTTCCGTCTCTGCGTGTGCGAGCTTCGTCGTGTACGGCAGCTCCATCGCCGTTTCGAGCCCTGGGAAAAGGATCGAGGGCTTCAGGAGCAAGTGGGTCTTAGTGGATGCTGGGCGCATCCATCCTCGGCTGACCCTGCCCACAGGACACCCCGCGAGCTCCGACAACTGGTCCCGAGTGGAGCTTGTGGACCCCCGCGCGAAGCCAGTGTTGGAGAAGATGGACGCAGATCTGAGGCCGGCCAGCATGGCGGCGGCGAAGCTGACTGGTGCATTGCTGCTGAGGGAATTCCTGGAGCACCAGCTGGCTCCGCTTCGTCAGTACTCACTTCCGATGTGGAGGCCCCACCCGAGCCCCGCGGTCTTGGCCGATGAGGATCTGGCTGCGGTCCTTCAGTCTTTGGTTGGGGCGACGTGGCGAGGTTGGAGGGCGCTCCTACGCCCCTGTTCCTCCGTGAGGACTGGGAGCAGGTAGTGGGGTCCATGCCCGTCATCAACGGGGACGGGCCCGTGGCCGCGGAGGCTCTAGAGGACCCGGTGGACGTGTCCTCCGGCGACTCTAGTGAAGAGAAGGAAGGAGGGGAGCGGGAAGAGGGGGCTGACTCCGAGGCGGAGTCAAGGGCTCCCCCCCCCCTCGGTGCAGGTCCCGCGCTCTCCGCCTCTCTCTGAGTGACAACGACGAGGATAATGATGAGCAGGGCGGCGGGAGCCTGCCCCTGATCCCGAAGAAGGACCGGACCGGGCTGATCCCCCGCGGGTCTGCCCCGGCCCCGAGGCGATCCGCAGGCGCACCTCCTGCTCCCGATCTCCTTGAGGCTGATCCTTGCAGCCGGCTCTCAGGCTTCAAGTACGGCTGGAGGCTGCTCGAGCCTGCAAGCGACGACCTGTAAGTGCTTGATTCCTGTCTTGCTTATCGTTCTGTTCCTGAGGCTTGACGCTCGTATCTCCCGGCTAGGCTGGCGCCCGCGACAAAGAAGTCGAAGGGAGCTCCTGAGGTTCCATCCGTGGCAGCGCCTCTGCCCGTGAAAGAAGGTGACCGCGACGCACGGGCCTCTCCTGCCCGGGCGTCCTCACGAGGCCTGGCTGAGCCGGCTGGGGCGAGCTCAGCCCCCATGGCCCAGGCGACTCCCGAGGTGCCCTTGCCTGATGCCGCCACCACAGCCGTCGTGGCGCAGCAGGCTCCACCTCAGGATACCGTGATCACGCTGCCGTCTTCTCCTCCTACTCCACCGACTGCTGCTTCCCCGACTACTGTTCTGGATCACGCTGTTGCCGAACTGGACCGTCTGCGGCAGGATCTTCTGGGCGCCGACTCTCGTCTAGTGGTCGGACGCTTGGAGCTAGCTTCTGGCTGGATTCGCTCCTACGCTTCGATTCGGGCGGTGCTGGTCCAGGCCTCGACGGCTTGCGACGAGGAGAAACAGGGCGTCCTTGGGGCGAAGGCTGCCCGCGAGGCCGCCTTGGGGGAGGTGGCTAATTTCCAAGGTCACTGCGAGGCGCTGGAGAGAGAGCTGAAGGGCCTGCAGAACCAGCAGGCTGAGGAGGCCCGCCTTCGCCAAGAGTAGGAGGAAGGCATGAAGGCTCGCGAGGCGGCTGTCAAGGACCAGGACGCCAAGCTCAAGAAGCACCGTGACTGCCTAGGCGCGCTGGAGCAAGAGCTGGAGGCGAGGAAGGTTGAGCTTGATGGCAAGGCCCGGGTTCTTGCCGAGGATCGCGTGGCCTTTGCGAAGATGGAGGAGAAGGCTCGCACTTCATTGAAGACGCTTCATGAGAGCGGCCTGGAGAGCCCACTGGCCGGCGAGGAGGATGGCTTTGCCAAGCTGCTTCCCTTCCTGGTTCGCGCCCTCGAAGATGTCATCCTTGGCCTTGGCCCTACGGCTGAGGCCGAGGCACGCGTCTTGTCTTCTGCAGCGCTGACGCGGGTCTTCACCCACATCTATCTTCGCGACCCCAACATCGACCTCGACAGCCTGCTGGAGCCAGCGAGCAGCGAGTGTGCTGCTGCCGCTAATGAGGTCGTGAAGGGTCGTGCGGAGGCTCTGCTGGGGAAGTTCCGGGCCTTCAGCACCAAGCCGAAGCGGAGCGCTGCTAGCCCTGCTTCTCCACAAGGCGAACCCGCTCCGCGCAGCTCCACCGCCGGCAAGTGACTCCGTCGTGGCTCCCGTCTTGCTTTTAATTCCTGCACATGCACCATGCCTCGGGGAGGCGTTAAAACTTGCCGTGATAACAGTGTGGACTGTAATATTTGCTTTTGAATTCCCTGAAATTTGCACTATTCCTTCCTACTTGCTTATGTTCTACACCGGCAGAGCCCGGCCCCGCGCATACCTCAGCAGCCGTTAGCCCCGACCGGAAACCAGGACGGGACCAAGGGGTGAGGGGCTACGTGACAAGTTAGGCTCCTGAGTCACGATGCTCAGGAGTCCCCCTTGGCGCTCGAACAGCAAGTAGGGAGGTGAGATGTGGGGGTGACTCCTTAGGGAGGTGAGATGCGGGTGGATCTGCCGTTCTACGTCTGCAGAGCCCGGCCCCGCGCATACCTCAACCACCGTTAGCCTTTCGGAACTAAGGAGTGAGGGGCTACGTGACCACTTAGGCTCCTGAGTCGCGATGCTCAGGAGTCCCCCTTGACGCTCAAATGGCCTTCGTACCTTGGCTCCGCCCGGGGAGGGACGTGCGACGAACCAGGCCCGGGGGGCCTGGCTGGGTGGCGTGTGTATGGGCGTGACACAGGCGCAGCCCCCGTGCCCAGCCCCCTCGCGCGGCACTCCCGAGGGAGGCGTTGCGATGAGGCTGGACACTGAGCTCCGGGCTCCCTGAGGTTGATGCGGCCCGGGGGCCACCCTCAGTTGTTTATCACCAGCGCGGAGCATAGCGCTTCCGTATGTGTACGGGCATAGCCGCTCCTCGGCATTGTCGTCAGCCAACGCGGAGCATGGTGCTTCCACTGGTGCGTGGGAGGGGGCTCCCCTCCGGGAGGAGCCCCCGGGGTGTATACAACCCCGCCCTGACACGTGGCTGGCACGGTAGGGCTTGACGAGGTGTATCTGGGCACCCGTGGGCCAGCGCGGGACTCACGGGGCCCTACCTCAAGGCGGGTTGCGCCTGGCTCTAGGCCTTATCTTGGAGTATGTTCCTGCAAATTTGGCTAGATGCCGGTGCTCTACGTCCTCGGGTCCCGGCTCTCGAGCTGGTCTCAGCCGTCGCTGGCATGCCAGGTCGCGATGCCATGGACAAGACCAGAGGGTGAGGGCTGGAGAGCCGGTAGGAGCCCTGAGTCGTGATGCTCAGGCACCCCCTCTTTAACGTGCAACCTGGGTTAGATGTCGAAACTCTACGTCCTCGGGTCCCGACCCTCGAGCTGGTCTCAGCCGTCGCTGGTATGCCAGGTCACGATGCCGTGGACAAGACCAGAGGGTGAGGGCTGGAGAGCCGGTAGGAGCCCTGAGTCGCGATGCTCAGGCACCCCCCCTTTAACACGCAAGCTGGGTTAGATGTCGAAACTCTACGTCCTCGGGTCCCGGCCCTCGAGCTGGTGTCAGCCGTCGCTGGTATGCCAGGTCACGATGCCGTGGACAAGACCAGAGGGTGAGGACTGGAGAGCCGGTAGGAGCCCCGAGTCGCGATGCTCAGGCACCCCCCCTTTAACGCGCAAGCTTCCGACATCCAGGAAGAAAAGGTGCCACAGACAGGCACCAAATAACAAGCATGATAGGTCGAAAGCATGGCCCTAAGGTAAACGCAAGAAGGGTACATGCCGCTGGGTCAGACCCGAGCGACTTGGGGATGATGCAGCCCGAGGGGCGCCCCCAATAAGGTAAGCTAAGAATATGAAATAAAACGGATACACGCCACAGGGACGGACCCACGCGGCCTGGGAATAATGCGGCCCTGAGGGCGCTCCCAGCTGGAAATGAAACTTGAAATATGTCACCTGATGATGTTGGGGATGAAGGGGTGTTGGTGTAGCAGACTCGGTGGGCTGCGGGAGCCGATCCTCACGAGCCCCCAGGCCCAGGGGCCTCGGGAGGCTCCAAAGGCGCTGGCGGCTCCTCGCAGACCATCTCCATCTCCACCAGGGCTGCGGAACGCCTGTCCTCTTGAGCCTCCAGGATGGCCCTCATGAGGCGCTGGTACGCGGCATGCGAACATAGCTGTGGGGCGGACCCTCGCAGCGTCCCACTTGCGAGGGCCAGAGGCGCTCCTGAGACGCGGCTCGGTTGAGCCCTATTATGTCGATGCAAACGCGCCGCCCACCATCCTCGCCTGGATGGGGGGCCACAGCGGGTAAGCGGCGGCTGCCACTCATGACTCTTGACTCCTGTAGCTCCTGAATGGCCTTGCTGACGAACTCCTGAGGGTTTCGCCCTCCTTGCCTTGCTCCTTCTTGACGGAAATGTGCTTCAAAACACGCCTCCATGTGGTGCCCAAGCGCCTCCCTCGTGACCTTGGCAAGGTCGGCGGCCCTCCAGGGGAGAGCCCCCGAGCCCTGCCTAAGGAGGGCGCCGGGCGCGCTTCCCTATGCGATGGAAGGAGGCTCCCCCTGAGCAGGCGCGGGCCCTGAGGGGCCTGCCTCCTGAGGGGCCGGGCCGGATGATGTCTTGTTCTTATTGGGGGCGTATCACAGCCCCAGATCAGCCCTTGTTTGTTTTTTCTTTAGCATCCATGCAACATGTTTAAAGTTTATGAAATTTGAAATGGGGATGACCAAGCCCTAGCACCAAAGCATTGCAAATAGGTTCAACTTCAAAATATTTTCAAAGAACCCAAATTGGTTTGCAAAAATGTTCATGATTACTGGAAAAGGGTGAAAACCATATCCAGAGATGATGGATATTTTTCCAAGACATTTTTGGATTTTTGATTAAACCATATTGTATTTGGATTGGGGCATTTAAATATTGTTAATATTTTTAAATGCTCCAACAATTCTGAAAATAGTTGAGGGCCTCTGTAATAATTCAGTTAATGTCCACAATCATTCTCAGGATTTATAAAAAATGATTTAGTGTCTAAAACTAAATCAAAACAAACTACAGAAAATACAAATAGAAAAGAGGAAATAAAATAAAGGGGGAGAAGGCCACCAGGCCACCTACCTAACTTACCTGGCGCCCACTTACCTGGCCCAGCAAGGCCCAGCCCATCTCCACTCTCCCCCTGTCGCCTTCCTCCTTGCGCCAGTAGGCACAGGCGCGTGGCCGACGCACGCCGGCGCACGCCCCGGCCACCTCCTGCTTGCCGCTCCACCTCGGCACCCCGGACGCCTCCATGCGTGCCACGCCACCCCCCTGGAACTCCCTCACTCTCCCGAACTCTCCCCCCCCTCCTCTGCTTCCTCTCTCTCTCTCACTCGCCCGAACGGAGCCGCCGCCACCGACGAGCTCCCTCGCGGCCACCGCCAACCCCTAGCCTCGCCGATGCGCTCAAAGGCTCCGCCTCGACCCCCTCTTCCTCCCCACCGATCCACGGCCCTCCGGTAGCCCTGCATCGCCGCCCACGCCATCTTCCCCATCGCCGGCCGCCGAGGATCTTCACCGCCGATTCGCTGTTGTCTCCGCCTCCCCGAGCTCGTCATCTACCTCATCCGAACCACCGTGAGCTCCTGTACGTTTTGCCCCTAACCCCGTGGCTTGCCGCTCGCCGTAGTCGCCATTTCATAGATGCCCGTAGCACGCCGCCGCCCGAGCTCATCGTCGACGTAGCTCCGGTGACCATTTGGTCACCCCGGCGAGCCTAACGCGTTCGCAGCGTTCCGTAGAGCATTCCTAGCGCAAGCCCCCTCTCGTTTGCATGCCGCAGCAGCTAACCCGTTACCACCCGAACTCCGGCGCCGCCGCGAGCTCCGTTCCGACGAGCCCCGGCGTCCCCGCAGCCTCCCACCTACCCCATCAGATGCGGGAGAGCCCGGGCTACGCCCCGGTGCCCTCAGCGCGCGAATCCGATGCCCCTAGCGCAAGTCCGGCGTGCCCCCGCCGTGCTCTATGGTCACCGCCGGCCAAACTCCGGCGGGCCGATGTGGCCACTTAGTTAGGGGCTAATCACCCTATGAGCCACTGCCATGTGGGCCCCTGTGCCTAATTAGGATTAGTATATTTTTCTGTTTAGTTTAGTCTAATTGCAGTGGCCCCACGCGTCAGTTTGACCGTGCTGACGTGGCCGTTGACTGGGCCCACCCGTCAGCGGCACTAACCAGCCCTAGTCACTGACCAGTGGACCCCACTGGTCAGGTTTGACCAGCAGCAGCGTCTGTTGACCTGCTGACGTCATAGTGACGCAATGCTAACGCAATAAGTATTTTCTGGATTTATTATTATTCAGGAAATTTCAGAAAATTGTATAAACTTCAATAAATCATAGGAAATTAACCGTAACTCCAAATTAAATAATTTATATATGAAAAATTATCAGAAAAATTCAAGGAATCCATCTATACCATTTTCATGCATGTTAGAACAACTTATAGCTGCTGTTTAGCACAAATCAATTAAATGGCATTTGAATAATCACATATGGAGTTTGAATTTGAATCTTGTATTCAAACCAACTTCATTTAATCTGTTGCTAGTTGCATTAGCTCAAATCACATCATATTGCCATGTCACATTCATGCATCATATTGTCGCATTGCATTGATTGTGTTCTTCCTTGTTTGCCGGTAATTGTCCCCTCTCGATAGACGTGTACCGGCGATGTGATCGTTGACACTGATGAAGACTCAATATTATCTTCAGAAGTGCCAGGCAAGCAAAACCCCCTTGTTCATTCCGATACAGTCCTACTCTCTCGCTCCTGCTCTCTTGTATTGCATTAGGACAACACCGATTCATCTGTTACTTGCTGCGGTAGCTGAACCCCTTTATCCTCTGCATGACCTGTCATTCCACAGTAAATAGATCAAACCCACTAGTATGAGTAGGAGTTGTTTGAGCCATGTTGTGCCTACTCATTCATGTTTGTTTGTCATGCCTACTACTGCTTAGAGTTGAGTCAGGTCTGATTCATCAGGGATGAATCAGAGGCGTGTGAACATGTCCTACTGTGTGTGAGCTAAGTGTGTGAACACGATTTGGTAAAGGTAGCGGTGAGAGGCCATGTAGGAGTACATGGTGGGTTGTCTCATTGCAGCCGTCCTCAGGAACTGAGTTCTGTGTTTGTGATCAATGATTCAGCTACTACCACGCATTGGGCCCGAAACCAATGGACCCTCTCGGCTTCTTATTCACCCTAGTCCTCTGTCCAGGAGTTGCAAGTAGTTTCTGGTGTTTGTAGTATGCTGGAGGCCGTGGGCAGCGCTGACCGGAGGGGTGGGCTGTGATGCGGTAGGCACGTGGCCGGGTAACCGGGCGCCCGTTCGGTGTCACGGAACCCTGTTCACATCGTTTGGGGCTGTGAGCGAAACTCCGGCCGGATCTCCTCATGGATGGAACCCGAATAGGCGATAAACCTGGACTAGAGACTTGAGTGTTTGGGCAGGCCGTGGCCGACACCCACGTTGGGCTTCCGCTTGAAGGTTGCCGAGTACATGTCGTGTAAACGGCGGTAAGTGGTGAGAGCGTGTGTGAAGAAGTACACCCCTGCAGGGTTAACATCATCTATTCGAATAGCCGTGTCCGCGGAAAAGGACTTCTGGGTTGCTTATATCAGTTCATAGACAAGTGAAAGTGGATACCCTAAAATACGCAAGATAAGCGTGAGTGCTATGGATGGCGTTCTCGTAGGGAGACGGGAGCGGGTCCATAGTGGTGTATTGATATGGTGAATATGTGGACTCGAGTGTGCCACCTCAAAAGAGTTACTTGCAGTCGTAGTTTAGGTTAGCCACTGAGTCAAAGCTGGCTTGCTGCAGTTAAACCCCACCATCCCCTTTGTTGATAATGGTGCATATGTAGTTAGTTCTGATGTAAGTCTTGCTGGGTACATTTGTACTCACGTTTGCCTATTTTATGTTTTTGCAGAGAGACCTCAGTCTCGGTAGTAGTTCCGCGTGGACTTCGACGTTTAGCTTGTTACCTCAGCTACGATCTTGTGCCTCCGCAGGATTTGGTAGATAGTCAGGCTTCTCAGCCTTTTCTTTGTAGATGTCTGTACTCAGACATGTTGAGCTTCCGCTTGTGCTTTGATCTGTATGCTCTGAATGTTGGGTCATGAGACTCATGTTTGTAATATCTCGCTCCTCGGAGCCTATTGGATAAATACTTGAGTCGTAGAGTCATGTTGTGATGCCATGTTGTGTTTGCACATATCGAGCATATTGTGTGTATGTTATTGAAATGCTTGGTATGTGTGGGATCTGACTATCTAGTTGTTTATCTTTAGTAGCCTCTCTTACCGGGAAATGTCTCCTAGTGTTTCCACCGAGCCATGGTAGCTTGCTACTGCACCGGAACACTTAGGCTGGCCGGCATGTGTCCTTCTTCGTTCTTGTGTCTGTCCCTTCGAGGAAATGTCACGCGATGAATACCGGAGTCCTGTTAGCCCGTTACAGCCCGGTTCACCGGAGTCCTGCTAGCCCAGTGCTATAGCCTGAATTCACTCGCTGATGACCGACACGTTTGATGCTGGGTCATGGATGCCTGTCCCTGTAAGTCTGTGCCACTTTGGGTTTACAATTAGCCATGTCAGCCCGGGCTCCTTATCATATGGATGCTAGCGACACTATCATATACGTGTGCCAAAAGGCGCAAACGGTTCCGGGCAAAGGTAAGGCGACACCCGTGGGAATACCGTGTGTGAGGCCGCAAAGTGATATGAGGTGTTACATGCTAGATCGATGTGGCATTGAGTCGGGGTCCTGACAGCGTTGGTATCAGAGCTTGACTGCCTGTAGGATTACCAAGCCAAACTGGTCGAAGTTGAGTCTAGAAATTCTTTAGTTATATAAGGGAATTGATTGTGGGATGGAACGTAAGGCTCTTTTTACTCCTTATACCTCATGGCCTTCTGATCTGAGTCAACCTCTTCTCTTCTACGGGGATTAAGAAATAGGATATCTCTTCTTTCTATCAGGATCACGTGTTACTAATCCGTAGACTTATAGAATTGTTGGATTTAAGCTTGAGTTCAGTTCCTATTACTTCCGTATGTTAATTCATGATCTCGAAACCTTGATATTGTGCTTCTGAGTGGTTATGCCACCATTTTTGTGAATGTCTCAAATCTTTTCTGAGCATTTACAGTCGTTATGCTGTCCGAGTCATCCCAGGTTTCTAAATAGTCTGATGCATTTGCAAAATCCTTTCCCTCTGGTTTCGATGTTCCTTTATGCCAGCTCAATCACACTAATTGTTGAGTTGAGGTATTCTATTGCCTTGACATTTATGTTGGAATTATTATTATGACCCTAGGTGTTTTAGGGAGTCACCTAGTAATCTAGCAATGTTTTGTGTTCCCAGTGTGAAGATTCTGGCTTTTATTCTCGAAAGCATCCCGTGATGTCACTTAGTAGTAGGTATTCTATTCCTTGGGTTTTGAACCCGAGATTCACCCTACTTACTTCATGTTGATAGTAATTGCTAGCTCCTTTAGGTTATTAGTAACCTTTGCGATAGTCCTTGAAGTCCGTGGTATCTTCTTCTTCCAAATACCATGAACTACTTAGGGCAAAAGTTCCTCGTTGAACTAAACAATCACAACAAGAGTGCTCTCGATGAGTTCTCCATGCTATATTGTGACTCTGCCAGCTCAACCTTTCTGCATGGGTTATCCGGAAGAATTATGTTGAACTTGGTTCGACATACTAATCTATGCATCCACAACTCAGAAAGTTATATGTTCCTTTGAGTTGTCCCTCTTTAGTTGTGTACTGACCTTCGTCTATCAATTGATAGTCAAGAGTATGCGTGCGTTCGTTCATCGATGCCTATTATTCTTGTGGTCCGTCAAGCCATTCTATCCGGAATGACTAGGAGAAACAAACTCCAGTACCTCTTCCATATCCAGGATTGGGTCAAAGAAGTTGTGCTCCGCAGATCAAATTGCTAATCCAGCTTTTGTTCTGTTCTACCTTGGAGTATTACCATCTGTTATATCGGGATTGTTATAGGAATTGCACACCATCCTATGAACTCTTGGTACAGTGATACTTCTTGCCATCATTGTTCATTCCTCGGTTCCTGTGTTATTGTAACCGGAATGCCGACAAGTGAATCGTGGTGTGTAAAATCAATACTGCTAGCAACTCTGTTGCTTGGTAGTTAAAGGATAATAATTTCATTCTTAGCATGTTGGTTTTTGAATCATCCTCCTAAGACTGATTGTGCTGCCTAGTCCCTATTTCTGGTGCACTCCTCGACCAATGAGATAGGAATTATTTCAAGTCCTCACTCATTTGATCATATCGTCTTGCCCTGAAAAGCGAGATTGTTCTCAAGCTTAGTAACATACCGGTGGTTCGTGACTTTCCAAATATCTTCTTGGGAGTGTTACCGGGTTGTTTCCTGACTATTATGTTGAGCTCGTGATCAAGTTGGTTTATCCTGTAAACCACCCTTTCTCCAAGAATCCGTGTTGGATACCCCTGAGCTAGTTGGTTAAGCTAGACAACAACTTGGAGAGTTGGAAGATAAAAGCTTGCCTGGCTTAGTTCGTTCCAAAGGGATATCCTTGTGTAGTGTGTGTTGAAGAAAGATGATATCTTCATCGATTGGTTCCTGTGATCAGTTGTTGGACCTATTGTCTTATTAATCCTTTGATTTGAGTGTGGGCCATCGTCAAGTCAAATCAGTACCAACGATGCTCGTAATGTTGTCTTACTCGTGGTTTTTCCTCGAGCATACACCGTTATATTCCTGGGTCTGACCAATACTATCACCTTGTTCACATAGTTATGGAATTCCATCTCCACGGGAAGCTGGATGAATTGTTGTTGAGACCATCGACAACATCCTTGTCCTCTCCATAATTTTGCTGAACATTAAGCTAGTGTTGGAAACTTTTGAAAGCATTTTCTTCATGCTAGCTCATGAAGTACTTGTTTGATGAAAGGAGTGACTTCCTCTTATACACGTGCATTTGGTGAAAGTTGCCGCCGTGAATTTGAGAAAGTTAGTTTTGCTTCCTCTGGAATCATCCCAAATCAGTCATGCACACGTGCGAAGTATTCTGTGGTATGGAGACTTGCAACCTTCATTCCATATGTGTCCCGAGCACACCAAGCCACTGATTGATTTGTTCAAGGAGAAGGAGTTCCTTCATAAGAGCTAATCCGTACTTATGTAAGGACTTTGATACCTCGTTGATGGTTCCCCCTCCTGAACTCGGTAGTGTTTTATTATAAGACTACTTTGTGGTCATGCTTGTCTGGGACAACGTGTTCACATGTTTGTAGCAGAACCAGCTCATGTTTTGGAGCTTACTATCGTAGTTCATCCCCCGAGAATCTTGCAACGTCATCTCGTCAATTTGTGTTGCAAACTTTCGTTTTTCTTCCTAGACTCGATGAGTCTAGAATATCCTGACACCAACCAGATCTGAATCTCAGGCAGACTTGATGGTTGGAACATTTCCCAAGAACTATAATATTGGCCCCTCGATAACCGGTAAGGTGGATGTCGTGGCCAACACACCCAACCGGAAGACCTATTATTGTAGTATCTTGATTGAAGAAGTTGGCCACCTTCCCATAAGGACTTCGTAGGATTTACTCCCTAGTTGTGCCTTATGATTTTTGTGTTCCCGAAGTCCGACCTTTTTACTTGATGTTCTAGATATCAAACCATATCTATGAATGGGTTACACTAGCACATCAAGGAGAACATTAGAAGCGGAGTGCTAAATGTCTCTCGGTCAATCATCCAGATTTTGCTTCCTTGGCCTCGCTAAGGTGAAATCTGAGAAGGTGTTATCTTCCTTTGCATCTGCATCATCCATCATTAGCCATCATGGTAGTAAGTTGTGTTGCCAGGATCCTTGACACGGATATTGGTAGAATCTTGATGATTGTGGAAATGCTCAAGTTCTTGAGAGCACGTACAAGCGCTACGTGTTACCATCGGCTCTAACTGGGATTCCTCTCAGTTTCCTCGGCAATGCTATGACCCTTTCAAGCAGTGAATTCACTCTCTATTTTTGGGTTCTTCCCCAGTTACCAGAATCATTCCCATCATTTGCATTTTGTTCCCAGCTTGCACCGCCAACGTGCCATTCTACCATGGGTCCCTTCCATTTCCGGTGATAAGCAAAAATCATCCATTGCGTTGTCTTCAACAAGGTAATCCACATCATCCAAGTCCGAGTATGCCATTCTACCGACCCCCCTCCAAACGATCGCTCGAGAATTGCCTTAGGCTGGTTTAAAGAGTTTCAATGATCTTTGAATCAAAGGTAATTCTTTTTGCCACTTAAGGGGATATTTCTACGAGTCACCTTCCCTAAGGTGCATCGTTATGGTATCATGGAAACTCAACTCCTCGCTGCGCTGACAACCTATTACCACCTTCTTAAGCGTGAAATTGTTGTCTACCTAGTGAACCTTCATCATCTGCTTCACTCCATTCCTATGGATGTGTGCTTCGTGTCTCAGCTCGGGAGATGTTTCTATGTTTCCTTTCGTGAGTTGATCCTGAGTTGTTCGACCTTCGAGAAGAACGATTCCTTTAGGGTCTTTCCTTCCTCTCGTTGTCATGATAGCTGGAGTTCTCAGAGCAAGACTTCGAGACAATGATGGTGGACGAATCAACGTCCATTTGAAGTGCAACTGGATCGTGAAGATTGTACTAGTTTGCGTTCCCCCTTCACCTTACCCTACGCTTGAATCTCGGGACGAGATTTTTGTTTAGTGGGGGTGAGCTGTCACAGCCCTAGATCAGTCCTTGTTTGTTTTTGCTTTAGCATCCATGCAACATGTTTAAATTTTATGAAATTTGAAATGGGGATGACCAAGCCCTAGCAACAAAGCATTGCAAATAGGTTCAACTTCAAAATATTTTTGAAGAACCCAAATTGGTTTGCAAAAATGTTCATGATTACTGGAAAAGGGTGAAAACCATATCCAGAGATGATGGATATTTTTCCAAGACATTTTTGGATTTTTTATTAAACCATATTGTATTTGGATTGGGGCATTTAAATACTGTTAATATTTTTAAATGCTCCAACAATTCTGAAAATAGTTGAGGGCCTCTGTAATAATTCAGTTAATGTCCACAATCATTCTCAGGATTTATAAAAAATGATTTAGTGTCTAAAACTAAATCAAAACAAACTACATAAAATAGAAATAGAAAAGAGGAAATAAAAGAAAGGGGGAGAAGGCCACCAGGCCACCTACCTAACTTACCTGGCGCCCACTTACCTGGCCCAGCACGGCCCAGCCCATCTCCACTCTCCCCCTGTCGCCTTCCTCCTTGCGCCAGTAGGCACAGGCGCGTGGCCGACGCACGCCGGCGCACGCCCCGGCCACCTCCTGCTTGCCGCTCCACCTCGACACCCCGGACGCCTCCATGCGTGCCACGCCACCCCCCTGGAACTCCCTCACTCTCCCGAACTCTCCCCCCCCCTCCTCT
>NC_041382.1:394101806-394141452 GCF_002162155.2 Triticum dicoccoides
CACTCGCCCGAACGGAGCCACCGCCACCGACGAGCTCCCTCGCGGCCACCGCCACCCCCTAGCCTCGCCGATGTGCTCAAAGGCTCCGCCTCGACCCCCTCTTCCTCCCCACCGATCCACGGCCCTCCGGTAGCCCTGCATCTCCGCCCACGCCGTCTTCCCAATCGCCGGCCGCCGAGGATCTTCACCGCCGATTCGCCGTCGTCTCCGCCTCCCCGAGCTCGTCATCTACCTCATCCGAACCACCGTGAGCTCCTGTACGTTTTGCCCCTAACCTCGTGGCTTGCCGCTCGCCGTAGCCACCATTTCATAGATGCCCGAGCTCGTCGTCGATGTAGCTCCGGTGACCATTTGGTCACCCCGGCGAGCCTAACGCATTCGCAGCGTTCCGTAGAGCACTCCTAGCGCAAGCCCCCTCTCGTTTGCATGCCGCAGCAGCTAACCCGTTACCACCCGAACTCCGGCGCCGCCGCGAGCTCCGTTCCGACGAGCCCCGGTGTCCCCACAGCCTCCCACCTACCCCATCAGATGCGGGAGAGCCCGGGCTACGCCCCGGTGCCCTCAGCGCGCGAATCCGATGCCCCTAGTGCAAGTCCGGCGTGCCCCCGCCGTGCTCTGTGGTCACCGCCGGCCAAACTCCGGCGGGCCGATGTGGCCACTTAGTTAGGGGCTAATCACCCTATGAGCCACTGCCATGTGGGCCCCTGCGCCTAATTAGGATTAGTATATTTTTCTGTTTAGTTTAGTCTAATTGCAGTGGCCCCACGCGTCAGTTTGACTATGCTGACGTGGCCGTTGACTGGGCCCACCCGTCAGCGGCACTAACCAGCCCCAGTCACTGACCAGTGGACCCCACTGGTCAGGTTTGACCAGCAGCAGCGTCTGTTGACCTGCTGACGTCATAGTGACGCAATGCTAACGCAATAAGTATTTTCTGGATTTATTATTATTCAGGAAATTTCAGAAAATTGTATAAACTTCAATAAATCATAGAAAATTAACCGTAACTCCAAATTAAATAATTTATATATGAAAAATTATCAGAAAAATTCAAGGAATCCATCTATACCATTTTAATGCATGTTAGAACAACTTATAGCTGCTATTTAGCACAAATCAATTAAATGGCATTTGAATAATCACATATGGAGTTTGAATTTGAATCTTGTATTCAAACCAACTTCATTTAATCTGTTGCTAGTTGCATTAGCTCAAATCACATCATATTGCCATGTCACATTCATGCATCATATTGTCGCATTGCATTGATTGTGTTCTTCCTTGTTTGCCGGTAATTGTCCCCTTTCGATAGACGTGTACCGGCGATGTGATCGTTGACACTGATGAAGACTCAATGTTATCTTCAGAAGTGCCAGGCAAGCAAAACCCCCTTGTTCATTCCGATACAACCCTACTCTCTTGCTCCTGCTCTCTTTTATTGCATTAGGACAACACCGATTCATCTGTTACTTGCTGCGGTAGCTGAACCCCTTTATCCTCTGCATGACCTGTCATTCCACAGTAAATAGATGAAACCCACTAGTATGAGTAGGAGTTGTTTGAGCCATGTTGTGCCTACTCATTCATGTTTGTTTGTCATGCCTGCTACTGCTTAGAGTTGAGTCAGGTCTGATTCATCAGGGATGAATCAGAGGCGTGTGAACATGTCCTACTGTGTGTGAGCTAAGTGTGTGAACACGATTTGGTAAAGGTAGCGGTGAGAGGCCATGTAGGAGTACATGGTGGGTTGTCTCATTGCAGCTGTCCTCAGGAACTGAGTTCTGTGTTTGTGATCCATGCTTCAGCTACTACCACGCATTGGGCCCGAAACCAATGGACCCTCTCGGCTTCTTATTAACCCTAGTCCTCTGTCCAGGAGTTGCAAGTAGTTTCTGGTGTTTGTAGTATGCTGCAGGCCGTGGGCAGCACTGACCGGAGGGGTGGGCTGTGATGCGGTAGGCACGTGGCCGGGTAAACCGGGCGCCCGTTTGGTGTCACGGAACCCTGTTCACATCGTTTGGGGCTGTGAGCGAAACTCCGGCCGGATCTCCTCATGGATGGAACCCGAATAGGCGATAAACCTGGACTAGAGACTTGAGTGTTTGGGCAGGCCGTGGCCGACACCCACGTTGGGCTTCCGCTTGAAGGTTGCCGAGTACATGTCGTGTAAACGGCGGTAAGTGGTGAGAGCGTGTGTGAAGAAGTACACCCCTGCAGGGTTAACGTCATCTATTCGAATAGCCGTGTCCGCGGAAAAGGACTTCTGGGTTGCTTATATCAGTTCATAGACAAGTGAAAGTGGATACCCTAAAATACGCAAGATAAGCGTGAGTGCTATGGATGGCGTTCTCGTAGGGAGACGGGAGCGGGTCCATAGTGGTGTATTGATATGGTGAATATGTGGACTCGAGTGCGCCACCTCAAAAGAGTTACTTGCAGTCGTAGTTTAGGTTAGCCACCGAGTCAAAGCTGGCTTGCTGCAGTTAAACCCCACCATCCCCTTTGTTGATAATGGTGCATATGTAGTTAGTTCTGATGTAAGTCTTGCTGGGTACATTTGTACTCACGTTTGCCTATTTTATGTTTTTGCAGAGAGACCTCAGTCTCGGTAGTAGTTCCGCGTGGACTTCGACGTTTAGCTTGTTACCTCAGCTACGATCTTGTGCCTCGGCAGGATTTGGTAGATAGTCAGGCTTCTCAGCCTTTTCTTTGTAGATGTCTGTACTCAGACATGTTGAGCTTCCGCTTGTGCTTTGATCTGTATGCTCTGAATGTTGGGTCATGAGACTCATGTTTGTAATATCTCGCTCCTCGGAGCCTATTGGATAAATACTTGAGTCGTAGACTCATGTTGTGATGCCATGTTGTGTTTGCACATATCGAGCATATTGTGTGTATGTTATTGAAATGCTTGGTATGTGTGGGATCTGACTATCTAGTTGTTTATCTTTAGTAGCCTCTCTTACCGGGAAATGTCTCCTAGTGTTTCCACCGAGCCATGGTAGCTTGCTACTGCTCCGGAACACTTAGGCTGGCCGGCATGTGTCCTTCTTCGTTCCTGTGTCTGTCCCTTCGGGGAAATGTCACGCGATGAATACCGGAGTCCTGTTAGCCCGCTACAGCCCGGTTCACCGGAGTCCTGCTAGCCCAGTGCTACTGCCTGAATTCACTCGCTGATGACCGACACGTTCGATGCTGGGTCATGGATGCCTGTCCCTGTAAGTCTGTGCCACTTTGGGTTTACAATTAGCCATGTCAGCCCGGGCTCCTTATCATATGGATGCTAGCGACACTATCATATACGTGTGCCAAAAGGTGCAAACGGTTCCCGGCAAAGGTAAGGCGACACCCGTGGGAATACCGTGCGTGAGGCCGCAAAGTGATATGAGGTGTTACATGCTAGATCGATGTGGCATTGAGTCGGGGTCTTGACAGGGCGGCTTCGGGAATCCTCCTGCTTCCGCAATCCGGATCTTCCAGTGATGCGGCCTGAAAGGCTCGCTCTAGGGAGCACACTGCGTCCCTCTCCTCGCAGGGCACCGTGATGACCCCGCCACTTCCTGGCATCTTGAGGACGTTGTAGCCGTGGTGGGTTACGGCCATGAACTTGGCCAGCGCCGGGTACCCAAGGATGGCGTTGTACGATAGGCGAATGTGGGCGACATCGAAGTCGATGAGCTCGGTGCGGTAGTTGTCGCGTGCCCCGAAGGTGACAGGAAGGCGGACCTGCCCAATCGGGACCGTGGAGCCATCAGTGACTCCGGAGAAAGGCTTGGTTGGCTGAAGCTGATTGTAGGGCACTTGGAGATTGTTGAACGTTTCCATGGATAGGACTTTGAGCCCTGCCCCGCCGTCGACGAGGGTCCTGGTGACTAGCACGTTGCTGATGATTGGGGAACAAAGCATCGGGAGGACTCCGGCTGTGGCCGCGCACTTGAGCTGATCCGCTGAGCTGAACGTGATGGCGCATGCTGACCACCTGAGAGGGCGCATGGCCTCGAGCTTGGGGAGGACTGCATTTACTTCGCGGGCTAACTGCTTGAAGATGCGCTGAGAGGCTGGGGCTTGAGCTCCACCCAGGATGCAGGGGATTGCACGTGGTTCCTGGAAGCCCCCAGCCCCCTCGTCCTGATGACGGTCTTCATTTCTCCTTGGCTGCGGCGGCAACGGAGGGAGGCCTGCGTTCCCTTGCTGGCGATCCTTGCAAGGCTGATCCCTCCAGCCTCCCTCGCGAGGCGGGTCCTGCCAGCGATCCTCGCAAGGTTGGTTGCACCACCCTTGGCGTGGGCCGCGGTCTTCCCAATGTCATGCGTTCCTTCCTCCTCCTCGGTCGTAGCCCCGGTCGCTGCGGTCGGGACGTCTGCCGACCCTTCCTTCACGCACGGCCCGGAGCTCTTGGCATTCATTGGTGTTGTGGGTGTGGAGGTCATGGTACACGCAGTACTGACTGCCCTTGGAGGATTCAGGCTGATCTCTACCCCGCTTGGTGTCTAGCTCTGCCGCGAGCACGGCAGCCCCCTTGCGCTTCACATCCTTGGCCTTGGGCTTCTTCTCTTCTGGGTCTGCGGCAGGCTGCTCGAGGAGGGAGAGGCGTCCTTCCTCAGCCCTGGCGCACTTGGTCGCCAAGTTGAACAGCTCCAAGGAGGTGCATAGGTCTTCATGCATCGCCAGCTCCTCCTTCATCTTGACGTCACGCACGCCGTCGGAGAAGGCTGAGATGATGGCCTCCTCTGTTACCTTGGGGATCTTGAGGCGCGTGTTGTTGAAGCGCTAGATGTACTTCTGCAGGGTTTCCCCTGGTTGCTGTTTGATACGGAGCATGTCGCTCACGGCGGGTGGCCGGTCGCCAGTACCCTGGAAGTTGGTGATGAAGCGGGTGTGCATCTCGTCCCAGGAGGAGATCATGCCTGGAGCCAGATTCAGGAGCCAGGTGCGGGCCCCATCCTTGAGCGCCATGGGAAACCAGTTTGCCATGACCTTTTCGTCTCCGTTGGCAGCCTCGATGCCCAGCTCGTAGAGCTGGAGGAACTCTGCAGGGTCAGCCGTGCCATCGTAGCGAGGAGGCAGGTCTGGCTTGAACTTGTCGGGTCACGCGACGCTGCGTAGCTCGGGGGTGAAGGCGCGGCAGCCCGCCGTGGCCACAGGAGGCCTTGGTCGACGAAGAGCTTGGTCCTGCGGTTTCCCATGCGCTGCAGCTGGGAGCAGCGCCGGGTCTTGACGTGCTGGAGCAGGGAGCGCTCGGGCAGCTTCTCGAGGGCGAGGGACTTCTTGGCAGCTCTGCTCTTGCCACGCTGGCGCTGATAGAGCGGGTTCAGCCTAGGGGCCGCGCGCCTTGGGGCCAGGGCGCCTTCTTGAGGGGGAGGCGGCTGAGGCGCCCCAGGAGCTACATTGCCCACGCAGGGCGGGGCGCGGTGCAGCGAGAAGGACGGCGCGGGGGAGCCCCCAGCGGCGCGGACGATCTCGGCGACTCGGTCGAGCCACTCTTCGTAGACGTCGTCGATTGGGAGGTAGCGCAGGAGCTCGTTTCCCGCGATGAGCGCGGCTCGAGCCTCCATGGCCGCGCGGGGTGCACGGGACGAAGAACCAGCGGGGGTGAGCGAGGGGTGTAGCAGTGCGGCCGTCTCGCCTCATGGATGGATGCTGGGACGATGCTTGTTGCTCGTTCCCCGCCGGGCCGGTGGCGGCGTTGATGGCAGGTGACGGGGAACGACGATGGCGCCCGCCGACGGGAGCCATCTAGGCGACGCGGGAAGCGAGGGCGGCTCGGCGCTCGGCGCGAGCCCGACGAGCGTCAGACATGGATGCGATGTTCGGAGAAGAACAAGACGACGGAAGGCAAATTTCGGTGCTCCCCTACCTGGCGCGCCAAATGTCGGATTTCGGGTTCTGGCAGACCCTTGAGGTTCGAACACTGGGGTGCGCGCGGAGATTTCGCCCTCTACCTTCCTGCTCCTTGCCGAATCGCTAGGATCACGCCGACGGGAGCCGTCTGGGCGACGCAGGAAGCGAGGGCGGCTCGGCGCTCGGCGCGAGCCCGACGAGCGTCAGACATGGATGCAATGTTCGGAGAAGAACAAGACGACGGAAGGCAAATTTCGGCGCTCCCCTACCTGGCGCGCCAAATGTCGGATTTCGGGTTCTGGCAGACCCTTGAGGTTCGAACACTGGGGTGCGCGCAGAGATTTCGCCCTCTACCTTCCGGCTCCTCGCCGAATCGCTAGGATCTAAACTACGAATAGAACAACACAAGAGACACAAGGTTTATACTGGTTCAGGCCACCATTGTGGTGTAATACCCTACTCCAGTGTGTGGTGTGGTGGATTGCCTCTTGGGCTAATGATGAACAATACAAGGAAGAACAGCCTCGCGAGGGTCTGTTCTTGGCTGGTGTGATGAACTGCTAGGAGGAGTTCGATCGCTCTATCTACTAGTTTCTTGGTGAGGATCCAGATGCCTGTACCCTGGGGGTGGCTAGTCCTATTTATAGGAAAAGGCCCTGGGCCTCTTCCCAAATATTGAGCGGGAAGGGCGCCAACAATTAGCCATTTTGAAGGGGAACAGCGGGTACACTTATCCTGACTAAAGTTGGTCTTCGCCTGTCAAAGGCTCTGGTGGTGACGCCTGCTTGGGCTCCACAATGACTTCCTCCCTGCCGTTGGGCTGGTCTTGGTCTTATTGCACCGAAATGGATGCCTTTGCTTGATGCTCTCGCCTGCGCTTGCTCCCTTTGCACCAAAGAGGAAAGGAGGACACTGCGCGGGCTGGCACCCGACTGGCGCCCTTGGTCGTCATGGCTTGCGTCATAGCCACCTCGCGAGGTACCCCGCCTTGAACTCTCCGCCTCCTCCTGAGCCAGCCTGATGAGGCCGTGACTGAGGAAGCTCCTTGTCGTCCGCCCCGCGAGGCTTGGCCCATCGCGAGGGTCTTGAGCTTGTGTTGATGATGATGGGCCGCGCTAGGCCCCCCCTTTGAGCCACGCCGCAGGCTGCAGGCAGGCAAGTCTGGGGACCCCCGTTCCCAGAACAACGACAGACTGATTGAGTGCCAACAGCCAGCCCTCTTCCCGAAGATCAACACCGCCTTCTCGTGCTTCTTTTGCCTCCTCCTCGGTTTACATGGTGACTCGGGGCGAGTCCAATTCTATGTCTGTCGGGATGACGGCTTCAGCACCATAGACAAGGAAGAAAGGCGTGAAGCCGTATTTCTTGTTTGGAGTTGTGTGCAAGCTCCAGAGGACGGCCGGCAGCTCGTCGAGTGATAACCCACAAGTATAGGGGATCGCAACAGTTTTCGAGGGTAGAGTATTCAACCAAATTTATTGATTCGACACAAGGGGAGCCAAAGAATATTCTCAAGTATTAGCAGCTGAGTTGTCAATTCAACCACACCTGGAAACTTAATATCTGCAGCAAAGTGTTTAGTAGCAAAGTAATATGATAGTGCTGGTAACAATAACAAAAGTAAAGACAGCAAAAGTAATGTTTTTGGTATTTTGTAGTGATTGTAACAGTAGCAATGGAAAAGTAAATAAGCGAGAACCAGTATATGGAAACTCGTAGGCACCAGATTAGTAATGGATAATTATGCCGGATGCGGTTCATCATGTAACAGTCATAACATAGGGTGACACAAAACTAGCTCCAATTCATCAATGTAATGTAGGCATGTATTCCGTATATAGTCATACGTGCTTATGGAAAAGAACTTGTATGACATCTTTTGTCCTACCCTCCCGTGGCAGCGGGGTCCTACTGGAAACTAAGGGATATTAAGGCCTCCTTTTAATAGAGAACCGGAACAAAGCATTAGCACATAGTGAATACATGAACTCCTCAAACTATGGTCATCACCGGGAGTGGTCCCGATTATTTTCACTTCGGGGTTGCCGGATCATAACACATAGTAGGTGACTATAGACTTGCAAGATAGGATCAAGAACACACATATATTCATGAAAACATAATAGGTTCAGATCTGAAATCATGGCACTCGGGCCCTAGTGACAAGCATTAAGCATAGCAAAGTCATAGCAACATCAATCTCAGAACATAGTGGATACTAGGGATCAAACCCTAACAAAACTAACTCGATTACATGATAAATCTCATCCAACCCATCACTGTCCAGCAAGCCTACGATGGAATTACTCACGCATGGCGGTGAGCATCATGAAATTGGTGATGGAGGATGGTTGATGATGACGACGGCGACGAATCCCCCTCTCCGGAGCCCTGAACGGACTCCAGATCAGCCCCCCCGAGAGAGATTAGGGCTTGGCGGTGGCTCCGCATCGTAAAACGCGATGATTTCTTCTCTCTTATTTTTTTTCTCCCCGAAAGCCAATATGTGGAGTTGGAGTTGGCGTCGGAGGGTCTCCAGGGGGGGCACGAGGTAGGGGGGCACGCCCAGGAGGGGGGGCGCCCCCACCCTCGTGGACAGGGTGTGGGCCCCCTGGTCTTCATCTTTGGCGAGGATTTTTTATTATTTATTCTAAGATATTCCGTGGAGTTTCAGGTCATTCTGAGAACTTTTGTTTTGTGCACATAAAACAACACCATGGCAATTCTACTGAAAACAGCGTTAGTCCGGGTTAGTTCCATTGAAATCATACAAGTTAGAGTCCAAAACAAGGGCAAATTTTTTTGGAAAAGTAGATACGGCGGAGACGTCTCAACTCCCCCAAGCTTAAACCCTTGCTTGTCCTCGTGCAATTCAGTTGACAAACTGAAAGAGAAAAAGAAAAACTTTTACAAACTCTGTTTGCTCTTGTTGTTGTAACATGAAAAGCCAGCATTCAAGTTTCAGCAAATATTATGAACTAACCATACTAACAATAACACATAGGTCTCACAATTACTCATATCAATAGCATAATCAGCTCGCGAGCCATAATAACAAAACTCGGATGACAACACTTTCTCAAAATAATCATAACATGATATAACAAAATGGTATCTCGCTAGCCCTTTCGAAGACCGCAAAACATAAATGCAAAGCATGTTTAAAGATCAAGGACTGAGTAAACATTGTAATTCATGGTAAACTAGATCCAGTCAAGTCATACCCAATATAAACCAATAATGATGAATGCAAACGACAGTGTGCTCTCCAGCGGGGGCTTTTAATAAGAAGGGTGATGACTCAACATAAAAGTAAATAGATAGGCCCTTCGCAGAGGGAAGCAGGGATTTGTAGAGGTGACAGAGCTCGATTTTAAAATAGAGATTGAATAACATTTTGAGCGGCATACTTTTGCTGTCAACCCAACAACTATGAGATGGCTGTATCTTCCATACTACATGCGTTATAGGCAGTTCCCAAACAGAATGGTAAAGGTTTATACTCCCCCAACCACCAACAAGCATCAATCCATGGCTTGCTCGAAACAACGAGTGCCTGCAACATACAACAGCCCTGGGGGAGTTTTATTTGATTATTTTGATTTGCTTTGATCTTTATGGATCATGGGACTGGGCATCCCTGTTACCAGCCCTTTCTCGTGAATGAGGAGCGGAGTCCACTCCTCTTGAGAATAACCCACCTAGCATGGAAGATATAGGCAGCCCTAGTTGAAACATGAGCTGCTCGAGCATACAAAACAGAATTTCATTTGAAGGTTTGGAGTTTGGCACATACAAATTTACTTGGAACGGCAGGTAAATATCGCATATAGGTAGGTATAGTGGACTCATATGGAACAACTTTGAGGTTTAAGGAGTTTGGATGCACAACCGGTATTCCCGCTTAGTACAGGTGAAGGCTTTTAAAAGACTGGGAAGCGACCAACTGAGAGAGCGACAATAGTCGTAAACATGCATTAAAATTAATTTACACCGAATACAAGCATGAGTAGGATATAATCTACCATGAACATAAATATCGTGAAGGCTATGTTGATTTGATTCAACTACATGTGTGAATATGTGCCAAGTCTAGTCACTCAATTCATTTAAAGGAGGATAACGTCCCATCATACCACATCATAATCATTCTAATAGCATGTTGGCACGCAAGGTAAACCATTATAACTCATAGATAATCAAGCATGGCACAAGCAACTATAATCTCTAAATGTCATTGCAACTATGTTTACTTCATAATAGCTGACTCAGGAACGATGAATCATCATATTTACAAAAACAAGAGAGGTCGAGTTCATACCAACTTTTCTCATCCCAATAAGTCCATCATATATCATCATCATTGCCTTTCACTTGCACGACCGAATGATGTGTATAATAATAAGAGTGCACGTGCATTGGACTAAGCTGGAATCTGCGAGCATTCAACTCGAGAGAGAAGACAAGTAATATGGGCTCTAAGTTAAATAAACAATCATGCATATAAGAGCCACTTCAACAATTTAATCATGGTCTTCTCCTGCTGACCCCCAAAGAAAAGAAAAGAAATAAAAACTATTTACACGGGAAAACTCCCAACAAGCAAAAGAAGAACGGGAAATATTTTTGGGTTTTCTTTTTAATTACTACAGCAAAGAAATAAACTACTACTAATTTTGTTTTTGTTTTTTCTTAAGGTTTATTAAACACACAAGAAGAAAGCAGGAAAAAGAAAATAAACTAGCATGGATATTACAGTGAAAGAGTGTGAGCACCGACATCTAGCAATGAGTGTGTGTGTGATCATGAATGTAATGTCGGTGGGAAATACATAGTCCCACAAGCTTAGGCTTTTGGCCTAAGTTGGTCTATTGCCAGGGATAGCCTGGCGGATACCCGTAGAAGAAGCTGGGGTCATACTGCGATGAAGAAGAATCTGACTGCCACTGACTGGCAGCCACCTCTGGATCCCTAGAATAAACAGACTGTCATGGAGGCTCATCTTGTGGCTCCGGTTCCGGGGCTGGTGTAGGATTCCGATAGGCTTGAACGGCCGCCCACAGAACAATGTGAGAACCTGCAGACAAGTTCAACAAAGAGGGAGCAGGCAAAGTAATAATGTCAGGGTGATGTTTATCAAAGTATAATTTATATTTGAGCTCCCCTTCACGACTCTTAACAAGAAAGTCATGCGCTAGCATACTCTTATAATCTAAATAAGCACGTGGCAACGATGTTTCTTCTTTCTCCTCATGCCTAATAGGTATTTCAAAATATTCAGCTAAGCGTGAAGCATAAATGCCTCCAAAGATAGGGCCCTTAGTACGGTTTAGACTTAACCGTCTAGCAAGAATTCCACCCATACTAACAGAGTTATTGCGGTGTAAACCATAGAACAAAATAATAATATCAGGAACACTAAGGTTTCCACAGTTCCCACGTCCAATCAAGCAACGACTAGCAAATAAGGCAAAGTAGCGTAAAACAGGAAAATGTATGCTAGTAATCCTTGCATCAGAAACCTTCCTGGTTTCTCCCACAGTGATAGTGTTAATAAAAGCTTCTACTTCGTTATGGTGTGGTTCATCCAAGGTGCCCTCAAAGGGTATCTTGCAAACCTCGCAAAATTCAGCTAATGTCATCTCCTTAACAACGTCATATAAATGAAACTCTACTGATGCAGGTGATTTCTTAGGGAAAAAGTAGAAGTTTTGCACAAAAGTTTTTGTGAGTAAGAGATGCTGATGATGTTGGTTGTGGAGGAAGTCGGTGAGGCCAGCATTCTCAATCAATAAATAGAAATCCTCATAAATCCCGTCTCTCCTCAAGAAGTCATCGGAAGGCCATTCACACGGCCGGACCTCCGTAGTGCGAGGCAAATTAAATTTGGGCTTCTACTCTTCTTCCTTTTGTTTTTCCTTCGAGCTTCGGCTCGACGAGCCCCTTAAAAGTCTCTTCACTATTTTCTGAAATAATCTGGAATTTTTAGTAACTTCAAATAAAAGTGAACCAACTTCAATAAAATTGATAGCAACAACCCACAAGTGCCTGGAGCCTATAGCAAGCATTAGAACTACTTGGAACCATCTAAATTTGACATGCAAGCTCAAGAACATGGTCACCTATGCAACACAAATTTGCAATGAATAAAGCACTAGAACAAAAACTAATTGGACCATTGGAGAAGTTACATACCAAGGAACAATCTCCCCAAGCAGTTTTGCGAGAGGTGCTTTGAGCAAGGAGATCAAAAATCACAGCAACAGGGCTGGAACTCGTGCTTGAGTTGTTTTTTCGTGTTTGTGTGAGGCAGAGGAAGAAGATGGGTGCAGGGATAAGTGGAGGAGGGCCACCGTGGGCCCATGAGGAAGGGGGCGCGCCCAGGGGGTAGGGCGTGCCCTCCACCCTCGTGGCCAGGTGGCAGCTCCGCCCGCGGTAATTTTTGCACAGTAAATCCTCAAATATTCCCAAAAAAATCATACTAAATTGGCATGGCATTCTGAGGACTTTTATTTTTGGGATATTTTTAATTGCACGGATAAGTCAGGGAATAGACAGAAAAAATACTATTTTACTTTATTTCTTCTAAATAGCAGAAAATATACAGAGGGTACAGAAAGTTGTGCTTCTAGTTTCATCCATCTCGTGATCCTCAAAATGAACCCACTAACAAGGTTGATCAAGTCTTGTTAACAAACTCATTCCGAATAACACGGAACCGGAGAAATTTCGAATAACACTAAGTTACCTCAACTTGGATATGAAAATCCCCAACAATAAGAATATCATACTTTTTCTTGATAGTAGGGAGAGGAAATTCAAAACCTTCAAATATAATCGATGGAATTTTTCCAATAGAGTTCATACTATAAAGTTGAGGTTGTTTCCTGGAAAGTGTATCGTGTGCTCATTGCCATTAACATGAAAAGTGACATTGCCTTTGTTGCAATCAATAACAGCCCCTGCAGTATTAAGGAAAGGTCTCCCAAGAATAATAGACATACTATCATCCTCGGGAATATCAAGAATAACAAAGTCCGTTAAAATAGTAACGTTTGCAACTACAACAGGCACATCCTCACAAATACCGACAGGTATAGTAGTTGATTTATCAGCCATTTGCAAAGATATTTCAGTAGGTGTCAACTTATTCAAGTCAAGTATACGATATAAAGAGAGAGACATAACACTAACACCGGCTCCAAGATCACATAAAGCAGTTTTAACATAATTTCTCTTAATGGATCATGGTATAGTAGGTACTCCTGGATCTCCAAGTTTCTTTGGTATTCCACCCTTAAAAGTATAATTAGCAAGCATGGTGGAGATTTCAGCTTCCGGTATCTTTATTTTATTAGTAATAATATCCTTCATATACTTAGCATAAGGATTTGTTTTGAGCACATCAGTTAATCGCATACGCAAAAAGATGGGTCTAATCATTTCAGCAAAGCGCTCAAAATCCTCATCATCCTTTTTCTTGGATGGTTTCGGAGGAAAAGACATGAGTTTTTGAACCCATGGTTCCCTTTCTTTACCATGTCTCCTAGCAACGAAGTCTCTTTTATCATAACGTTGATTCTTTGATTGTGGGTTATCAAGATCAACAGCAGGTTCAATCTCTACATCATTGTCTTTGCTAGGTTGAGCATCAACATGAACATTATCATTAACATTATCACTAGGTTCATGTTCATCACCTGATTGTGTTTCAGCATCAGAAATAGAGATATCATTTGGATTCTCAGGTGGTTCAGCAATAGGTTCACTAGAAGTTTGCAAAGTCCTATCATTTTTCTTTTTCTTCCTTTTTGAAGAACTAGGTACATCAATATTATTTCTCTGAGAATCTTGCTCGATCCTCTTAGTGTGGCCTTGAGGATACAAAGTTTCCTGAGTCATTCTACCAGTTCTAGTAGCCACTCTAATAGCATAATCATTTTTCTTACTATTCATTTCATCAAGCACTTCTTTCTGAGCTTTGAGTACTTGTTCTACTTGAGTGGTCACCATAGAAGCATGTTTGCTAAAAAGTTTAAGTTCACCTCTAATATTAGCCATAAAATCACCCAAGCGTTTAATCATAAAGGTATTCTGTTTTAATTGTCTACGAAAATAAGCATTAAAGTCATCTTGCTTAAACATAAAGTCATCAAACTCATCCAAGCACTGACTAGCAATTTTAGTAGGAGGGACTTCAGCTTTATCATATCTATCGAGAGAATTTACCTTTACTACCTGTGTCAGGATATCAGGGTCAGGAGGTTTTTCAGTGAATAAGGAATTGAGATCATATACTTCTTCAGCACGCGGTAAATTAACACCGTGTATTTCTTCAATAGGAGGTAAATTCTTAACATCTTCAGCTTTAATACCTTTTTATTTCATAGATTTCTTTGCCTCTTGCATATCTTCGGGACTGAGAAATAGAACACCTCTCTTCTTCGGAGTTGGTTTAGGGATAGGCTCAGTAATTGGCTCAGGAGCTGGCTCGGGAGTTGGCTCAGGAGGTGCCCAATTATTTTCATTTGTCGACATATTATTCAATAGAATTTCAGCTTCATCCGGTGTTCTTTACCTAAAAAGAGAACCAGCACAACTATCCAGGTAATCTCCAGAAGCATCAGTTAGTCCATTATAAAAGATATCAAGTATTTCAGGTTTCTTAAGAGGATGATCAGGCAAAGCATTAAGTAACTTGAGAAGCCTCCCCCAAGCTTGTGGGAGACTCTCTTCTTCAATTTGCACGAAGTTGTATATTTACCTCAAAGCAGCTTGTTTCTTATGAGCAGGGAAATATTTAGCAGATAAGTAATAAATCATATCTTGGGGACTACGCACACAACCAGGATCAAGAGAATTAAACCATATCTTAGGATCACCCTTTAATGAGAACGTAAATATTTTGAGTAAATAAAGGTAGCGCGATCTCTCATCATTAGTAAACAGGGCGGCTATATCATTTAACTTAGTAAGATGTGCCACAAGAGTTTCAGATTCATAGCCATAGAAAGGATCAGATTCAACCAAAGTAATTATGTCTGGATCAACAGAAAATTCATAATAATCCTTATTGGGAACACAGATAGGTGAAGTAGCAAAAGCAGGGACGGGTCTCATTCTATCTCTAAGAGATTCTTTACTCCATTTAACTAGCAGCATCTTAAGTTCGAATCTATCCTGGCAAGCAAAAATAGCTGCAGAAGATTCCGCATCAAAAAGATAACCCTCAGGAATAGCAAGCATATTCTCATCATCACTCTCATCATCGTATTCAGATTCAATAATTTCTCTTTCTCTAGACCTAGAAATTTGTTCATCAAGAAATCCACCAAGGGGCACAGTAGTATCAAGCATAGAAGTGGTTTCATCATAAGTATCATGCATAGCAGAAGTGGCATCATCAATAACATGTGACATATCAGAATTCATAGCAGTAGCAGGTTTAGGTGTCGCAAGCTTACTTATAACGAAAGGAGAATCTAGTGCAGAGGTAGATGGCAGTTCCTTACCTCCCCTCGTAGTTGAGGGAAAAATAGTAGTTCGATTGTCTTTCAAGTTCTTCATAGTGTCCAGCAGATATAAGTCCCAAATGAGTCCAAGAATAGAGCTATGCTCCCCAGCAACGGTGCCAGAAAAAGGTCTTGATAACCCACAAGTATAGGGGATCACAACAGTTTTCGAGGGTAGAGTATTCAACCCAAATTTATTGATTCGACACAAGGGGAGCCAAAGAATATTCTCAAGTATTAGCAGCTGAGTTGTCAATTCAACCACACGTGGAAACTTAGTATCTGCAGCAAAGTGTTTAGTAGCAAAGTAATATGATAGTGGTGGTAACAGTAACAAAAGTAAAGACAGCAAAAGTAATGTTTTAGGTATTTTGTAGTGATTGTAAAAGTAGCAACGAAAAAGTAAATAAGCGAGAACCAGTATATGGAAAACTCGTAGGCACCGGATTAGTGATGGATAATTATGCCGGATGCGGTTCATCATGTAACAGTCATAACATAGGGTGACACAGAACTTGCTCCAATTCATCAATGTAATGTAGGCATGTATTCCGTATATAGTCATACGTGCTTATGGAAAAGAACTTGCATGACATCTTTTGTCCTACCCTCCCGTGGCAGCGGGGTCCTACTGGAAACTAAGGGATATTAAGGCCTCCTTTTAATAGAGAACCGGAACAAAGCATTAGCACATAGTGAATACATGAACTCCTCAAACTTTGGTCATCACCGGGAGTGGTCCCGATTATTGTCACTTCAGGGTTGCCGGATCATAACACATAGTAGGTGACTATAGACTTGCAAGATAGGATCAAGAACACACATATATTGATGAAAACATAATAGGTTCAGATCTGAAATCATGGCACTCGGGCCCTAGTGATAAGCATTAAGCATAGCAAAGTCATAGCAACATCAATCTCAGAACATAGTGGATACTAGGGATCAAACCCTAACAAAACTAACTCAATTACATGACAAATCTCATCCAACCCATCACCGTCCAGCAAGCCTACGATGGAATTACTCACGCACGACGGTGAGCATCATGAAATTGGTGATGGAGGATGGTTGATGATGACGACGGCGACGAATCCCCCTCTCCGGAGCCCCGAACGGACTCCAGATCAGCCCTCCCGAGAGAGATTAGGGCTTGGCGGCGGCTCCGTATCGTAAAACACGATGATTGCTTTCTGATTTTTTCTCCCCGAAAGCCAATATATGGAGTTGGAGTTGGCGTCGGAGGGTCTCCAGGGGGCCCACGAGGTCGGGCGCGCCCCCCACCCTCGTGGACAGGGTGTGGGCCCCCTGGTCTCATCTTTGGCGAGGATTTTTTATTATTTATTCTAAGATATTCCATGGAGTTTCAGGTCATTCTGAGAACTTTTGTTTTCTGCACATAAAACAACACCATGGCAATTCTGCTGAAAACAGTGTCAGTCCGGGTTAGTTCCACTCAAATCATACAAGTTAGAGTCCAAAACAAGGGCAAAAGTGTTTGGAAAAGTAGATACGACGGAGACGTATCATCGAGCCAACAACCGGCCAAGCGCTCTAGACGTTCGACCTATCGGGGCTTGATGCCGGACAAAATGAGGCTGTTTGCTCGCTCCACTTGGCCGTTTGACTGCGGATGGGCAACGGACGCTAAGTACAATTGGATGCCCGGTGTCGCGCAAAAACGAGCCAAGGCGCCTTTGGCAAAGTTTGTGCCGTTGTCAGTGATGATGCTATGTGGTATGCCGTACCGAGTGGTGATATCTGCAATGAAAGTCACATCAGTCAGACCATTCAACTTCTTGATAGGCTATGCTTCTATCCACTTGGTGAATTTTTCTACAGCGACAAGCAAATGAGTCATGCCGGCACGTGCTGTCTTGAATGGTCCCAGCTTGTCCAGCACCCAGACTACAAAGGGCCATGCAATGGGGATGGTCTTGAGTGCAGAAGCCGGCTAGTGTGGCTTGGAGCGGAACTTCTGGCACCCTTTGCATTTCTGGACCAAGTCATTGGCGTCTTCTATAGCAGTCAGCCAGAAGAACCCATGGTGGAAAGCTTTGGCAACAAGTGCTCTTGAAGCCGCGTGGTGACCACACTCGCCTTGGTGGATATCTTTGAGGATTGCTTGGCCTTTCTCCGGCTCCACACAGCGCTGGTATAAACCAATGACACTGTGCCTCACCAGCTCTCTGTTGACAATGGTGTATGCTGCTGCCCGATGTTTCACTTGCCGGGCCGAGATCTCATCAGTCGGCAGCTTTTTGTTCATCGGAAAGTTGAGGATGGGCTGCGCCCATGACGGTGCTGCTATTTCTTCGACTGCCAAAACTGCAACTTGCACGAGGGCGGTTAGGCTGGGAGGTGGTGGGTTGGAGTCGGCTACCGCTTGTTGTGTCGATGAAGTCCCCGGGCCGACTACTGCAGTCCCCGGGCCGGGTGCGACTGCCGCAGCCCCCGAGCCGCCTACTGGAATCTCCCTACCGACTACTGGGATCCTCAAGTCAGATCCGACTACTTTGGGGGGAGCCGGCACGAAGATGGAGTCTGATTCTGGTGACGGCTTGACAGACGGCTTGAGGAGGCGCTGTAGTGCGACGCCGGCTGATATTGCTTGCCGGGTGGAGCCAATTCGTGCCAAGGCATCTACTTGCTCGTTGTCATTTCTTGGCACATGGAGGAATTCGCACCCTTCAAAGTATCCACTGAGCTGCTGGACGAGGAAGCGGTAGCTTGACATGTTTGCATCCTTGGCGTCCCAGTCGCCTGACGACTGCTGGACCACCAAGTCGGAGTCACCATAGCACAGGATCCGGCGACTGTCGAGTTCCTTGGAAAGCCGGAGCCCGTGTACGAGTGCCTCGTATTCAGCTACATTGTTGGAGGCGGAGAAATGGATGTGCAACACATATCTGAGTTTGTCGCCTTTGGGAGAGGTGAGGAAGATGCCGGCTCCCAGACCGGTGCGCATCTTGGAACCATCAAAGTGCATCCGCCAATGGGTGGAGTCCGGCATTGGTGGTAGGTACTGGGTCTCGGCCCAGTCGACGAAAAAGTCAGCTAGTGCTTGGGACTTGATGGCGGTGCGAGGCTGGTAGTAGATGGTGTAGGGGTCCAAATCTATGGCCCATTTGGCCACTCGGCCCAAAGCATCTCAGCTTCCAATGATCTCGGCAAGTGGAGCAGTGCAGAAAATAGTGATTGGGTGCTCTTAAAAGTTTGGCTTCAACTTCTTGGCAGCAAAATGCATGCCGTAGCAGATCTTCTGATAGTGGGGGTAGTTCTGCTTGGAGGCGGATAGTACTTCACTCAGGTAATACACCGGCCTCCGGACTGGTAATGCCTTGCCATCTTCCTTGCGCTCCACAACTATGACTATGCTGACCACCCGGCTGGTGTCGGCGATGTAGAGGAGCATGGGCTCCTTAGCTATCGGAGCCGCCAGGACAGGCGGAGTGGTCAACATCTTCTTGAGCTGGAGAAAGGCCTCGTCCGCCTTGTCGTTCCACTCGAAAAAATGGTCTTCTTCATGAGCTGGTACAGGGGAAGAGCCTTCTCGCCGAGCCGACTGATGAAACGGCTGATGGATGCCAAGCAGCCGATGAATTTTTGCACATCTAGCAGTCGGGTAGGTACCTCCATCCTCTCGATGGCACTGATGAAATGGCTGACGGATGCCAAGCAGCTGATGAATTTTTGCACATCTAGCAGTCGGGTAGGTACCTCCATCCTCTTGATGGCTTTGATCTTCACAGGGTTGCATTCTATGCCGCTCTCTAAGACCAGGAAACCAAGAAGCTGGCCAGCTGGTACTCCAAAGACACATTTCTCCGGGTTGAGCTTGATCCGAAAACGGCAAAAGTTTTGAAAGGTTTCCTTGAGATCCTCTAGCAAGGTGTCATGCTTCTCTGTCTTCACCACAATGTCGTCCACATAGACGTGGGTGGTCTTGCCGAGTTGCTTGAGGAGACACTTCTGCATGCAACTCTCAAATGTGGCGCCAGCATTCCTCAAGCCGAACATCATGGTCAGGTAGCACAAGGCTCTGAATGGTGTGATGAAGGCGGTTTTCAGCCTATCGGTCGGGTTCATCTTGATCTGATGATACCCGGAGTATGCATCCAAAAAACTCAGCAGCTCACATCCGGCTGTGGAGTCTATCACTTGGTCAATTCTTGGCAAAGCAAATGGATCTTTAGGGCAAGCTTTGTTGAGGCTGGCGTAATCAATACACATGCACCACGGCTTATTCTTCTTCAGCGCAAGGAGTGGGTTGGCTAACCATTCCGGGAAGAACACTTCGCCGGCTACTAGAAGCCGGGCTATTTCTTCTCCAACGACTCTTCTCTTGTTTTCTGACAGGCGGCGCAAGGGCTGCCTGACGGGCTTGGCATCAGGTCGGACATGTAGCTTGTGCTCGGCAAAATCCGTCGGAACACCCGACATGTCCTTAAGAGACCATGCAAAGATGCCCCGATTCTCACGGAGGAAATCGACGAGCTCGCTTTCCTATTTGCTGTCAAGGTTTGCGCCAATGATAGCGTGCCTCTCCCAGTGCTTCGGGTCCAAGGGTATCTTCTTTGTTTCTTTTGCTAGCTTGAACGAGCCCTCAGCTTCCGACTCCTTGGGATTTGGCGACATTTCCGGCTGCTTGCCTGCCATTACCACAACCTGGTCAAGGAGCCGCATTACTGCCACGATCACGAGGGACTCGGCTAGCCGGCTACTGTCTGCTGCACAGGCGTACGACTTCTTGTAGTCGCCAGTTATGGTTAGGATTCCGTTGGTGCTTGGCATCTTCATCTTGAGGTAGGCATAATGGGGGACCGCCGTGAACTTGGCCAGGGCAGGTCGACCAAGCAGCACATGATAGGGGCTCCCAAGGTCCACCACATTAAACCATACTGGCTCTCGGCGGAAATGATCTTTGTCTCTGAAGAGGACATCTATCTGAGTCTTGTCGATTGGTGAGCAAGAAAGGCCAGGAACTATGCCATGGAATACAGTCCGACTGGGCTAAAGCTGCCTCTGCTTGATTCCCAACTTCTCCATAGTGTCTCGGTACAGGATGTTGATGCTACTGCCGCCATATATCAGAACCCGTGAGAAGCGAGCAGCCCGCCTCTCTGTTGCGAAGGTGGCATCCAAGACCAGGGCATAAGAACCAGGGGAGGCCATCACCTCCGGGTGGTCGGCCCTGGTCCAACTGATAGGCTTCTCAGACCAATGCATGAACTCGGGGGTCTCTGATGCTACTGCATGCACTTCTTGTTGCCACTGCCGTCTGTTGTCCTTATCATTGGCCATGCTGGTGAACACGACATAAGCTCCATGCTCTTCAGGATATTCATCTTCTATTGCGCCGGCTGGCCGAACTACCGGCTACTAGGGAGGAGGAGGCGGCGGGCCGACAGGCGGAGGAGGCTGGAGTCCATATCCCTTGGCGATCCTGGTGAGCTAGTGGCATTTTCGAGTGGTGTGGTTGGACGGCTTCACGCCGCTGCGAAACTTGCAGGGTGCATCGAGAGTCTGCTCGTACGAGAAGGTGGGCAATCAGTTGGGCTTGCCGCCCTTCTGACGCTTGGGAGGAGGCTGTTCCGGTTGCTGGTCTTCAATTGTCACCACCTGCCAGCTCGTGGAAGCCGGCTGCATGGTCTTGCGCTTGTTGTCGTTTTGCTGCTGGCGCCGACTGGTGTCACCAGCCGGGGTCCGAGGAGCTTGCGGAGCCACCTTGCCAGATGTGTCAACTTGGATCTCCGCCTTCATGGAGGAGTCGTCCATAGCGTACTTGTCTGCTATGTTCAGCAGTTCGTCGAGGGTTGCCGACTCATCGCAGAAAAGCTGGTGCTTGAGGAGGGTGCCTTCTCGGCACCCGACAGTGAAATACTCGATGGCCTGCACCTCATGCACGCCCTTGCAGGAGTTGGGCAGCTTGGCCCAGCGCGTCAGGTAGTGGCGAGTCAACTCTTTGAAGCCTTGGACGCACAAGGAGAGCTGGCGAGGCTTGGGAGGCTGCTTGTATGTGCTGGTGAAGTTGCGGACGAAGTCTTCAGTGAAATCAACCCAGATGTTGATGCTGCGGGGCTTCAGACTGTTCAGCCATGTCCGGGCTGTGACCTGCAGCATGAGCGGAACGTACTTCACAGCAACACACTTGTTGCCGTTTGCTATGCTGACGGCCGTGGAGTAGTCGACCAGCCAGTCCTTCGGCTTCACGGAGCCGGTGTACTTGGGTTTATCTCTTGGGAGTGTGAACCCTTTGGGGAAAGGCTCATCGCGGATGCGGGAGCCAAAGCAAGGCGAGCCCAACGCCTCTTCTTCTTCTAGCGCTAGGGATCAGTTGAGGCGATCGATCCGGTGGCGTGCATCATTCTCTCCGATTCCTTCCCGGGGGCCAAGCTGGCCTCCAAGACTCGGATGATCAACAGGCGGCAAAGACACACGCCTCTCTTTGCGTTGGGGAGGCCGATAGTCGCCTGGTCGTTCCACCGCTCGTGGGCGTTCATCTTGGGTGCGCTCGATGGTGATGTGAGTCCGAGTGCGGCTAGCAGCCGGCTCCTTGTCTTGTCGCCCCTGGTTCCTTCCTATCGGCGTCCGGGAGGTCGCGCCATGTTCTCGGCGAGGCGGCTGATTCTCAGCCCGCGGGCCAGGCTCCGCCGCTCTGCGGGCCGGGTTCCGCCGCTCGGCGGCCGGCTTCTTGCTGTGTGGCGGCTGCGTCAAGGAGCTGCTGCACGCGGCCCATCATGCAAGAATGCTCGTCGCCCTCCAGGTGCTCCAACTCTTCCGTTGCCGCCTGGGTGGCTCGTATGTTCTCTTGAGGCGTAGCGTAAGTCAGGAGGTCGTCCCCCAGCATGCTGGCGATGGCGCGCGTTGCCGGACAATGCCCACGCGGCTGGGCTCGCCATCAGCCGATGTACCGCCGATGGCATGATCAACTTCACGCTGGTAGGCCTTAGAGAGGCATCTCATCGAGGCCAGCTTCTGCGCGCTATCGAAAAGCGCCTTGTGGTGCTCCTCCAGCACTTCGCCATCGGCGTCTTCGGGTATGGGTGCGGCCAGGTCTCGCAATGCCGCTAGCAGCGGATCCTGGCCACCTCCGCCAGAGTGCTCGCCGTGGGTGAGGACGAGCACCTTTGTGATGGTGCTGCCGCCGCTATCCCCGCGAGGGAGCGGCTCGTCGTAGACCACCACGTTGGTAGGGAAGCGTCAAGCGACGCCGTGTCAGAGTCGACAAGCATCGGGTCGGTGGAGCCAACCAACTCCAAGTCCACAGTAGGCTCGTTGACGACGCGGAGCTGGTCAAGGAGGCTGACAAGGCGGCTCTCAGGGCCGTCTGTGCCCGAATCAGATACAGGCTCGCCGGAGAGGTGAATCTCGCCAACAAGAGTAGCGAGGCATCTTGCTGCGTAGATGAACTCCGCGTCGTGCAACGCATCGGCGCAGACGCCATCTAGCGTGTCAGGCTGGCTGTGTTCGTCGGGAAGGAAGAAGGTTCCCGTCCAGAACAGGTCTCCGGGAGACGGTGCACCTTGCCACACGGTGGGCGCCAAATGTCGGGAGTTGGGTGCGACATATGCCAAAGGATGGCTTATCATGGTGGGAGCGAGTAGAACTTCGCCGGTGCCTGGAAGCGGGATGAGGCGTAGACATGAACGCCGGCACACTTTACCCAGGTTTGGGGCTCTCCTAGGAGATAACACCCCTAGTCTGCTCTGCGGGGTCTCCGCATGATCACTTAAAGCATTAGTGAATACAAAGGTGCTCCTCGAGCTGTATGCTAGAGGTAGGAGAAGGCAGGGCTAGCTCTCTCCTCTCTCTATGGGTGAGTCTAGGTCTAACCGGTTGGGAACCCTTTGCATGGATGCCCTGGGGGGTTTATATAGGCCTACCCCCCAGGGGTACAATGGTAATCTGGCCAGGTGTAGGGCCCGGCTATCAGCGTCTCTGGTCGCAGGCTTCTCCGCCGGCTTCTAGGGCCCGCCGCTTGGTGGGCCCCGCCGACCGGTCGGCTATGGAGCCAACAGGCCGCCTCCACCACTTGCGGGTCCTGCTGGCTGCTTGTTACTGTGGCCGCAATGCTAATGACGCATGCTTGGTCGGGGGGTGAGGGAGTCCTGGACTAGGGGTTGTCCGGATAGCCGAACTATCATCTTTGGCCGGACTACAAGACTATGAAGATACAAGATTGAAGACTTCGTCCCGTGTCCGGATGGGACTTTCCTTGGCGTGGAAGGCAAGCTTGGCGATATGGATATGTAGATTTCCTACCATTGTAACCGACTCTGTGTAACCCTAACCCTCTCCGGTGTCTATATAAACCGGAGGGTTTTAGTCCGTAGGACGAACAACAATCATACCATAGGCTAGCTTCTAGGGTTTAGCCTCCTTGATCTAGTGGTAGATCTACTCTTGTACTACCCATATCATCAATATTAATCAAGCAGGAGTAGGGTTTTACCTCCACCGAGAGGGCCCAAACCTGGGTAAAAACATCGTGTCCCTTGTCTCCTATTACCATCCGCCTAGACGCACAGTTCGGGACCCCCTACCCGAGATCCGCCGGTTTTGACACCGACATTGGTGCTTTCATTGAGAGTTCCTCTGTGTCGTCATCTATAGGTCCGATGGCTCCTTCGATAGTCAACAACAACGCGGTCCAGGCTGAGACTTTTCTTCCCGAACAGATCTTTGTATTCGGTGACTTCGCACTGCGGGCCAATTCACTTGAGCATCTGGAGCAGATCGAAAGCTACGCCCTGGATGCCGCACAAGAGTCCGCTCCGACCCTTAGCTCGGAGCCGACTGCGCCAATCGAGGATGGGTGGCTGGACACCGCCTTGGGGGCTGCTACCTCTATGGCGATAGAGCCGAATACCAACCCTATCCCTTGTAAAGCTCGTGACTCCAAGGTGCCGGACTCCTTTCCGGACCCCGAGCCTCCCGTGCCCCTGCCAATCGAACCCGATCGAGCACCGATCATGGAGTTCACCGCCGCGGACATCTTTCAGCACTCGCCTTTTGGCGACATCCTGAATTCACTGAAGTCTCTCCCTCTATCAGGAGAGCCCTGGCCGGACTATGGTCAGGAAGGTTGGGATGCGGACGACGAAGAAATTCAACGCCCACCCACCTCCACCCACTTTGTAGCCACTGTCGATGACTTAACCGATATGCTAGACTTCGACTCCGAAGACATCGACGGTATGGACGACGATGCCGGAGACGACCAAGAACCAGCGCCTACAGGGAACTGGAAGGCCACCTCAACTCACGATGTATATATGGTGGATACACCTAAAGGAAGCGATAACGAGGAACACCGGGACACTACGAAGGATAGTTCCCTTGAAAAACAGTCAAAACGGCGACGTAAGCGCCGCTCGAAGTCCCGCCTCGACAACGATAGCACCCATACAGACCCAGCTATAGAGCAGGGGGAACCGGTGGACGACGAACATGCCCCCGAGCAACCATCCGAACAGGATGAATTGGATAAGCAATCCGTCCCCGGCGAAAACAACAGTCCGGACGATCTCACGCCGGACACATCGTTGGAGCAGAAGAACCTCCACAAAAGGCTCGTCGCCACTGCATGAAGTCTGAAGAAGCAGAAGCGGAAGCTCAAAACAGCGGAAGACGTACTCAGAATGAGATGGAGAAAAGTACTCAAGACCGCAGACAAATACGGCGATAGTCGCCAAGCAAAAAGCTACCCGAGGCGCAAACTACTGCTCGAATTTGACGAGGACGCCGTAGAGCCCCCACAATCAAAGAACAAAGAGGCCGCCCGGTCGGATAGACGACCACATGACAAACAAAGAGCGGCAAGCAGCGCCACACACAAGCCGGCACGTGATCCACATAAGGATCCTCACAAAAAGGATGGCCCGGTCAGGTCCATCTATGGGCCAAGAAAGCAAGCTCCAGAAAGCAATACAACACGTCGAGTATTCAAACATCACGGCACACCCAAATACAGGGGCGCCGCACACCCCTTATGTTTCACCGATGAGGTGCTGGATCATGAATTCCCAGCGGGATTCAAGCCTGTAAACATAGAGGCATACGACGGAACAATAGACCCTGGAGTCTGGATTGAGGATTACATCCTGCACATACATATGGCTAGAGGAGATGACCTCCATGCCATAAAATACTTACCCCTCAAGCTCAAAGGGCCTTCCCGGCATTGGCTCAAAAGCCTCCCAGAAAATACCATTGGAAGTTGGGAAGAGCTCGAGGATGCGTTTCGGGCAAATTTTCAGGGGACTTATGTCCGCCCTCCGGATGCAGACGATTTAAGGCACATTACTCAACATCCCGGAGAGTCAGCCCGCAAATTCTGGAACAGGGTCCTCACCAAAAAGAACCAAATAGTCGACTGTCTGGACGCCGAAGCCTTAGCAGCCTTCAAACATAACGTCCGAGATGAATGGCTCGCCAGACACCTCGGCCAGGAAAAGCCAAGAACAATGGCCGCACTAACAAGCCTCATGACCCGCTTTTGCGCGGGAGAGGATAGCTGGCTGGCAAGATGCAGCACCAGTGACCCAAGTACATCCGAGGTCAGGGATGGAAATGGGAAACCACGACGTAGCAAGGACCAGCGCTGGACTAAGGGAAATGGCCCAAAGAGCACGGCAGTCAACGCCGGATTCAAAAGCTCTCGGCCGAAAAACAAAACACTGCCTCTCAAGGACAATAGCGACGAGCTATCCAACCTAAACAAAATCTTGGACAAGATATGCCAAATCCACAGTACCTCTGGGAAGCCTGCAAACCACACCCACAGAGATTGTTGGGTCTTCAAACAGTCCGACCGACTTAATGCCGACTACAAGGGGCTCGACACACCAAGTGAGGACGATGACGAACTCCACAAGCAGAGCACCGGAAAACAAAGGAATTTCCCACAAGAGGTCAAAACAGTAAACTCACTTCAAGTGACAACAGGCGAAAATAGAGTGGCGCCCATTAAAGTACGCGCCGCACGGCCCACCCCAGCGGAGTCCCAACACTGGATGTCAAAACCAATCACTTTCGACCATCGGGATTACTCCGGAAGTATCCGGAACGCAGGATGGACTGCTTTGATATTAGATCCTATAATCGATGGACTACAATTTACACAAGTCCTAATGGACGGCGGCAGTGATCTAAACCTGCTATATTAGGATACAATCCGCAAAATGGGGATAGACCCAACCAAAATACGCCATAGCAACACTTCCTTTAGAGGAGTGATGCCAGGCCCATGTGCCCATTGTACGGGCTCTCTACCACTAGAAGTTGTGTTCGGCTCACCCGACAACTTCCTTCGCGAAAATCTAGTTTTCCACATCGCCCCATTTAAATGTAGCTATCAAGCACTATTGGGACGCGAAGCTTTCGCCCGCTTTAACGCAATACCGCATTATGCATCTCTTACACTTAAAATGCCCGGTCCACGCGGCATCATCTCATTAAAGGGAAAACTCGAGTGTTCCTTGAATATGGAAGAAAGTGAGACTACCTTGACAGCCACACATTAATCCGGCTTTGCTGATCAAAGCACCTAAACAGGTCATTCAGATCCCGGACATGGTTAGGCGAGTCCGACATAAATAAACAAGGGGCTTACTAGCCGCGTACCCCCTTACAAGGGGATGCACGCATGTACAATAGGAGACAATAAAGCTCAATTTTATTCATTTTTCAAATTATACTCTGTTTATACATTTTTCGCACGATCCTTTTTTTTCAACTAAGTTCTTCTCTTTTACAGATGAACACCATGCTACACCCGTCCAGGATACGGCACAACGGAGACATAGGCGCAGACGTGCAGTAGGGACCCGTTGCAAGGATTCTTTTCAGATTAAGACCCTGCGTAAATCTTTCTTACTGTCTCTTGTTGATACACATCCCCCGGTTTCTCACTATAACCGAGGAGGAGGCTGGCGTTTTGGCATCGGCCGTGTCAGAAATTTTTGCGCGTACCTGGACACTAGGGGCTTAGGGCATTGTTCTGCCCGTTTTCATAAAGACAAAATACCTTAGGGAGTGTTCGGCGTCTCGAGTTAGGCCTTATATGCATCAGCTCCGAATCATGTCTTTGGTCAAATGTTCGGTTTGCCCGGCTCCTGTGTTTTGCGGCATTACGTTCCGCTCTATCGGCTAACACGGCACTAGGAGAACTACTGCGATTGTGCCCCGGTTCGTCCAGGTGAGCACCTCAGTAGAGAAAGCCGAAAACTGACTGTCATGATATAGTGAGAGACTGGTCAACCACTCGATCGACCACCGGAATGTTTAGAATTCCTCCGCTTTAACGAAGGACCGTTTCTCGGTCAGGTACGCGCCCCGAAATTCGGAGAGGGGCTATATAGTAGCCCCACCATCGAACTCCTATGGCTAAGTGAAAGTGATAAAGCATTATAGTCCGGTTGCCTAGTTTGCTACGCTACCACCTCCTTCACCGGACCAAGACGTTGGATTAAGTGTGAAAATGCAGTTTTTTTTTGCAAACACCCCCGCACTATGTGCGTGGGGGCTGAAGCCGAAGACTGCCATGTTTCAGGTTATATACACATATACATTAACGGTCGCACATGAGGTATTTTAACACTTGAACGCACAAGTATAAAAAGCCCGTATATTATATTTGAAACATGGTTTCACAAATCATACATGTCATTTGAACATAACATTTTTCGAGCACTGCGTCTCTATTAAACGAGCGCCCTACAGGACTTCCTCAAAATAGTGCTCGGCAGGTAATCGGCTTCTGTCTGAATCCTGGGATGCAACGTCGGTGGCCTTCATCTCTGCGCAGTATGTTTTGACACGGGCGAGAGCCATCTGTGCACCCTCTATGCATGCCGACTATTTCATTGCATCGGTATGGGGCACCGCATCAAGGAACTGCTGCACCAAGCCAACGTAACTCTTTGGCTCGGGCCTTTTTGGCCACAAATGAGTCACTACGTCCTTCATGGCAAGTCCGGACAACCTATTTAGCTCAGCCCATTCGGCTAACCAATCGGTTAATGGAAGTGGATGCTCTGGACTATGGAACTGCGACCAAAAAAGCTCTTCCATTCCGTGATCCTTTTGGCCTCGGAAGTGTGCGACTGCGTCTGCGGCACTCGCCGCCAAATTCAGATAAGCATCCTCTGCACCCCACAGTTGGCCAAACTGAGCATACTTAGGATCCGTGAACTTCCTCTGCAGCAGAAAGGGCTTTCCAGCCGCAATATCCCTGGCTTGACGTAGCTCCTCCTTCATAGCTCTCATCGCGGAGCGGGCATCCTTGGCTTCGGTGGTGGCCTTCTTCACGACCTTTTGCTCCGCTCGGCGTTCTCTTCCAAGAAACTGGCAGCGGTCGGTAGCATCCTTCAGCTTCATGGCCATTTCGGCCATTTCCTCCCTGCTCCGGCAGTGAGCAGCCTGTTCGGCTTTTAGCTCTTCGGCCGCCTTCAAGGCAGCCGCATTACTTTTTCTGGCTTGCTCCTTGGCTCAGGCGAGCTCTATCCGAAGGTCCTCCATAGCAGCGGCACCATCTGCATTAAGCATACATGTTGTAAGGCACAGGCGTCAAGCTCCCTTACCAGGTGTCCGCGGAGAAGCCACATACCTTGTGACTCGTCAAGTCGCTTATTGACGAGCGCGATGTCTGCATCCGCAACGTCAAGTTGCCACTTCAGTTCGGCAAATCTATCAGTCCGTCTGGCCACCGAACGCTCCGCCACCTATATAGGAAGGGAGACATCTTACAACTGAGATTATGATCCTCGACACGCTGTCGCTTTTGACAATGTACCGGGTCTTAGGGGCTACTATCTATACAGGGCGCATTCTATATGCAAAACTGTCAAAAGATATATCATTTTTGTGTACCTCAAACCCCGTCAGTAAACTTCTGACGGCCTCATGCAACCCGCTCTCAGCGGATGAAATCCTTTCAATCACCGTACCCATTAACCTACGGTGATCTTCTGAGATAGACGCTCGCCCAAGCAGATCCTTCAGCTCCTCCGACCGTACACCAGTTGGTGCCGAACCTTCCGGCCCCACCGGACTCGGGGAAACCCTCCCCGACGACACCTCAGGGTCGTTCGCCCCACCTGACGGTGCGGCAGATGGAGGCGTTTCGCTCTCCATCATCTCCGGACGAAGATCCCCCGAAGATGAGCTCTGCTGAGAAGGGCTGAGATCCGAACTACAAGGTAATAACTTCGTTTATCTTCAGAAATAAAAACATGGATGTCCTTTGTTACAAAACTCCCCTTTCTACTTACGGCTTGCTAGAGGGATGATTTTCTTGGGGAAATAGTGCAGCCGGGGCTCCTCCCAGCGTAGAACCCTCTGGTGAAGATTTCTTCCCCCGCTTTGAGGCCTTGGCCTTCGGATCTTCAGAAGTGGTCCGCTTCTCCCCCTGGAGGGAGGGATTCTTGATCCCCCCTTTCTTGAGAACCTCCTTAGCGGAGGCGGTAGCTTTCCTGTTCCCCCCTTCGCCCTCTTCCGAAGGCGCAACCTCCAACATCTTGGTTAACACAGGATCCGGCGTGGTCTCAGGGAGGGGGGCCGGACACCTTATTAGTTTTGCTTTTGCTATCCATTCCTGTTCAAGGGACAACTCTTTAAAGGGCAAGTTTATGATAAATGTATGGATAGCATGTCCGGGCAAAGCACTACTTACTTGAGTATCCGGGCGATTGCAGCTCAGACATGCGTCCTCGGTCAAGTCCGGACACATCTCTTGTGATCAGAAGAACAGTTTATACATCTCCACGGGCGTCGCACCCATCAAGTGTTGGGGAGCTCGCGTTCCCTCCGGATTGAATTCTCACAGGCGGAGGGGGCGACGTTTGTAGGGCAGAAGGCGCCGAATCAGCATGGCCTGCGCCACTACAACCAGATTGATCTCCCTCTCTTGGAGGTCTCGAATACGGCCCTGCAACATTGGTACGTCCTTGGACGGCCCCCAGTCAAGGCCTTTGTTGACCCACGACGCCAGCCGTTGTGGAGGGCCCGAGCGAAAGGTAGGCGGCGCCGCCCATCTGGTGCCCCAGGGAGCGGTGATGTAGAACCACTCCTGTTGCCACAAACCAAGCTCCTCTTGAAAAAATCCCTCGGGCCATGGAGTGTCAGCCCTCTTGCTTATAACTGCCCCTCTGCACTCTGCCTGCCGCCCCTCGATCATCTTCGGCTCCACGTTGAAGGTCTTGAGCCACAATCCGAAGTGAGGGGTAGTGCGGAGGAAGGCTTCGCATACAACAATGAAGGATGAGATGTGGAGGATGGTCTTCGGATCCAAGTCATGGAATTCCAGCCCATAATAAAACATGAGCCCCCTCACGAAGGGGTCCGTCGGGAAGCCTAGACCCCGACGGAAGTGAGACACGAACATCACGCTCTCACCAGGCTCGGGAGTAGGAATGACTTGCCCTTGGGCAGGCAGCCTATGCGAAATTTCACCGGTTAGGTACCTGGCATCTCTCAGCTTTAGCACATCTTCTTCCGTGACGGAAGAAGGCATCCACCGGCCTTGTAAGTCAGAGCCGGACATTGTCGAAGGTCCGAAGCGCCTGAATCTGGAGCCTTGGGTGTTGGAACTGAGGCGAGGGGCGGATTCGATTGAGATTGAAGAAAACGAACATGCATTGGTCTCATTATAAAGGGGTTGAATACCAAGAGCCGTCCCCGTGACCGTCTGGGACTCGCCTTTGATGGAGGGGCGCGCCAACGGGCGCGGTTGGGTTACCCACGCCCGTATTAATGAGAATCCCGGAATAAGGGGACAAGATCTCTGCTTTGAGAAGACACGCCAAGGAAACCACTTCGCTAAATGCGCTGAGGTGGAATAGTAAAAACAATTCGAATAAAAGCTTTGTCGTGGTGTGACGTCATGCCACGAGATACGTCGGCAGATTGAACTTGTGTAAACATTATTCTCTCTATGGTGGTATGTGGAACTTATTTTGCAGAGCCGGACACTATCCTGGTGTTCAAAACCTTCTATGAATTATTCGGAGGAGGAACCCGCCTTGCAATGCCGAAGACAGTATGCGCGCCGGACTCGTCGTCATTGAAGCTTGGTTCAGGGGCTACTGAGGGAGTCCTGGACTAGGGGGTGTCCGGATAGCCGAACTATCATCTTTGGCCGGACTCCAAGACTATGAAGATACAAGATTGAAGACTTTGTCCCGTGTCTGGATGGGACTTTCCTTGGCGTGGAAGGCAAGCTTGGCGATACGGATATGTAGATTTCCTACCATTGTAACCGACTCTGTGTAACCCTAGCCCTCTCCAGTGTCTATATAAACCAGAGAGCTTTAGTCCGTAGGACGAACAACAATCATACCATAGGCTAGCTTCTAGGGTTTAGCCTCCTTGATCTCGTGGTAGATCTACTCTTGTACTACCCATATCATCAATATTAATCAAGCAGGAGTACAGTTTGACCTCCACCGAGAGGGCCCGAACCTGGGTAAAAACATCATGTCCCTTGTCTCCTGTTACCATCCACCTAGACGCACAGTTCGGGACCCCCTACCCGAGATCCGCCGGTTTTGACACCGACAGGGGGCGTGGCTACAGTCCCGCCGTCCGGCGGGAGGTCACTGTAGCCTCACCGCGTCTCTTCTGGTTAATGGCGCGCGAACCCCGAGGGGGATAGTAGGCCGCCTGCTAGAGACCGGCCTCCCTCGGGTCTGACTGGTCAGGCCCTGCCGCCCTCCGGGCTCTCACTGCCTGGTAGGGCCCACCGCCTATAGGCCATACCAACAGGCCGTCATGGGAACAGGGCTCTGCCTGACAGGGGTGACGTTGAGGGTGGAGCGGCAACAGTGCCACGCAGTGCGGAGATCTCCGCCTGTACGGGGCACTGTGGCCGCACCCAGCCCTGAATAAGGGGGTGATGGGCTACACTGTAGCCACATCCTGTCTTGTCTTCTTAATGGGGGCATAGACTTTTCGGGCATTGTGGGCCGCCTGCTAGGAGCCGGCCTTTCTGGAGGCCGCCTGCTAGGAGTCGACCCGTCTTGGGGCCGTCTTCTGGTGCTTGGCCGTCTTCTGGTAGCCAGCCTCTTGAGACAGCCGGCCTCCAAAAGGCGGTACTTCATCCTTGATGCTTGAGGTGCGCAGCCGGCTCAATGTCTTGGAATGCTCAGGGACTCGGGTTAGGCTACCCGTGGCCTATTACTCTGATACTAAGTCAATTTCATTCTCGAACTCTAGGGGCTTGTCCATTGATGTCTATGTGATGCTTGTTATCAGCTAATCTCAAACTGTTTCCCTGTATCCTATTCTATTGAATAACTTGGAGTCCTTTTATTTGTATCCAGAATGAGTTTGATTTCACAAGTTCTATAATGTAAACAATGCAACTTGTTACTGTGTATCTGATGTTGGTAAGGGAACAATTAAAAAAATTCTTTGGCTATGTGAATTGTCTGTTTTCCACCTGATAATCCATAATTATTAGTTTGCCTAGCAATTATTCATGCATTTTTCGTGAATGTTCTCAAATTTTATAATCTTATTTACTTGTTAATTATTCAGAGTTGGCATATGCCGAAAGAAACACTTTGAGAAGAACTCAAATTTACACTTCGTGAAGTAATTGTCACTAAATCTATGGTCAAATGCATGTTTGTGATTGTGTTATTTTATATAGGTAGCCCAACAACCCGTTGGGCATTAGTTGTACTTGGAGCTGGTGTGGGGATAGGGGCTGCGTTCACTGAATGCTCATACATATTCAATGGTTCTCCTCCAAACTGGTCGGCCCCTGAATGCTCATACATATTCAATGGTTCTCCTCCAAAGTGGGGAAAGGTAAGCATTTCTCTTCTCCCCTTACCCTCAGTTCGTCTCCTTCCTCCAGCTGCTTGTTGCACCATAGCAAGTAATTATTTTTTTCAGAGAGGAGAAGATGAAAGGTCTTGCAATCCAACTTACCTATATTCTTGAACAAATGAACCACAATACTTTGCAACACACGAGTTTCAAACTGAATAAATTATGTTGGCCACCTGTATTTATAAAATTTACCCTGTATATGCACTGTGCTTGTCATTCGTTAGTTAGCAACTCAACTCGACTCATGCTGATGGCAAAATTTGAAATCACTAGTGCAGTTTGCATCTTTGTAACTGAACATGTTATAACATCAATATTAACAGTAAAAATGGACTTTGTATGCGTAGTATAAGCAAGTTCAAGTGATTTTGCGAATCTGCTTTCCTTTGGTTATGCGTAAGATTTCACAATCATTTTGTATTTAGTTTAGAAACTGAAAATGAAGAGAGTTGCCTTTCCTTTTGTTATACATGCAGCCATGTGCTTGACGCCACCTTATGCATGCGTTTTGTGCTCCTATCTGCTTGTCAAGCAAAAATCTGCTGCTGTGAGAGGAGGACGACGAGGCGAGTGGATGCTCCAACCCTGCTACTGCCGACACGATAGAAGGTCATCTCTCTCTCTCTCTCTCTCTCTCTCTCTCGTTTTTTATTCCTCTCTCCGATGAGAGTTTGGTGCAACCTACCTCATAGTTGTGCCCTTGGTAGAGTGATTTGTTTGACATGTTGTTGATCTGAAGTAAAACCACTTAATCATCCTCTTCCTTTTTCTAAAACAATCCAGTCTTGTCATTGTTTCCTCGTGTATGGTAATTTGAAGAAAGAACAAAGCTATTCCTGTCTGGGATTGTGGTCTATTGGGGACTTGAACACTGCTTTGTTCTTCAAAATTACAGCGTGTTTGCTCCTAGTGCTCAATCATATTCTGTCCTAGATCATTATCCACTTAGGCCGTTGATCTGCATAATGCACACTTTCATTGTAATATGTAAGATGCGTATGATATGTTTCGAATATGACCGATGGTAAACTTACTGACTTACTGATTCCTGAGTTTTATCTTCATGCTTTTTGTTCCAAGTGTTAAGCAGGAATTGATTGGGCTGTCATATGATTTTTTTTTAATCTTTGCTAATGTGAATTGTGAAATGTTGGTTAAACTTAATCTGATCATCACCAAACTTTCTACCTCAGTTCTGTTTTAGTAGTGACGCAAACTGCTTACAGCAAATAGGCTGCAGTATGTGGAGTCCTAAGTCCAAAAGGTAGGTCTGGACACATTTATTATTATAGTTATTACTTGGTAAATTTAGTAAGAACTAGTAAGAGTTAAAGCAACTGTGTGGGCAGCATTAACATAGGTGCTCCTCTGTCGTGTTGCTACGTACTTGCTAGTTCGACCTTCTCCACCGATTAGTGAGCTCCGCCACCGAACGTAGCTCATGTGTTGTGTTGCTATTCTAGCCAAAGGTTTTCTGTCAATTTATGCACTTTTTCGTTGAGTGCCTTTGTTTTAAACTATGAGATATGGCTATGTTTAATTCTGAAATCTCAATGCAATCTTATGTTGTTGCAAAAGGTAATTTTGGGGCAAATTCCATTGCTGTAGGATAATGAGATGTTGAAGCAGCAGACGGAATCCATGACACTGAAGTGCAATTGCGGCAAATTATCTCTATTTTCGTTTTCATTTTTCTTATTATTGGAGTGAGAACAGGTAGAATGAGGAACTATGTGATAGTAGATACAACAACTGTAGAAAAAGAAACTTATGTTTGCAATTGTTAATGACATACATGCTTGCATGTTCTTTGAAGTGGTCAATTGTGAGTACCAATGCATAATGATGGGGATTTGGCTCATTTATTGGCTTCGGTGTCTAGTTAACCATGAAATAGGATCCCATGTCAATTATGTACGCTCTTACTGGATGTGTTCTTATGTTGGTTTATTATAAATCTTGTATTTGTAATAATGTGTACTGGTTTATTTTTTTAATTTCTAATAAGTTAGTAGTAGCGTGGGGAGGAAACTAAGTGCTACTAGTATATAGGATACTAGTAGCGTTGGTTGTTTACCAATGCTACTACTGTTTCATTAGTAGTAGCGCGTGTACATAATAGCAGTAGCGTGGGTGGCACACGCTACTACTAACAAAGTTAGTAGTAGCACGGGTTTAACCCACGCTACTACTAACTATTAGTTGTAGCGCGATACTAGTAGGCGGGTACCCGCGCTGCTAGTAGCCATTTTACCCGCGCTACTACTAACCTTTTTTCTAGTAGTGTCATACTACCATGACGAATAGTGATGGACAATGCGGATGCAAAGGAAGATAACACCTTCTTAGATTTCACCTTGGCGAGGCCAAGGAAACAAAATCTGGATGATCGACCGAGAGACATTTAGCACTCTGCTTCTAATGTTCTCCACCCATTTATTGCTATGGTTTGGTATCTAGAGCATCAAGTAAAAGGTCGGACTTCGGGAGCACAAGAATCCATAGGAACAAGTACGGAAGTAAATCCTACGAAATCCTTATGGGGAGGTGGCCAACTTCCTCAATCAAGCTGCTACAGTAATAGGTCTTCTGGCTGGGTGTGTTGGCCATGACATCCACTTTACCGGGTTATAGAGAGACCATTATTATAGTTCTTGGGAAATGTTCCAACAATCATATCTGCCTGAGATTCAGATCTGGTTGGGGTCAGGACATTCCAGACTCATCGTGTCTGAAAGGAAGGATTGCGACACAAATCGACGAGATGGTGTTGCAAGATTCTAGGGAAATGAACTCCGACAGCAAGCTCCAAAACATGAGAGGGTTCTGCTACATACCTGTGGACATGTTGTCCAAGACAAGCATGACCTCATAGTAGTCTTATAATAAAACACTACCGAGTTCAGGTGGGGAACCATCATCGAGGATATCAAATTCCTTGCATAAGGCATGCTCTTAAGAAGGAACTTCTTCTCCTTGATCAAATCAATCAGTGGCTTGGTGTGCTACGGAATTCATATGGAACAAAGATGATCAGTCTAACAGACCATAGAACACTCTGCACGTGCTTGGCCAACTTGGGATGATTCCAGGGGAAGCAACATTGACTTTCTCGAATTCACGGCGGCAACTTGCATCAAATGCACATGTATTAGAGGAAGTCACTTCTTTCATCTGAACATATGCTTCATGAGCTAGCATGAAGAAATGCTTTCAAAAGTTTCCAACACTAGCTTAATGTTCAACATGAATCATGGAGAAGATAAAAATGTTGCTGATGGGCTCAACAACAATTCATCCAGGTTTCCATATAAGTGGAATTCCACAATTATGTGAACAAGGTGATAGCATTGGTCAGACCCAAAAGATATAATGGTGTATGCTCGAGGAAACAACCACGAGTAAGAAAATATTATGAATATCGTTGGTTCTGATTTGATTTGACGAGATCCCACACTTAAATCAAAGTTTGGACAAGACAATAGATCCAACAATTGATCACGAGGATCAATCGATGAAGATATCATCTTTCTTCAACACAGACACAAGCGGAAAGATATCCCTTCGGAACGAACTAAGTTAGGCAAGCTTTTATCTCCCAACTCTCCAAGTTATTGTTTAGCTTAACCAACTAGCCCAGGGGTATCCAACAAAGATTCTTGGAGAAGGGGTGGTTTACAAGAAAACCAGCCTGATCACGAACTCAACATAACAGCCAAGGAACAACCTGGTGATACTTCCAAGAAGGTATTGGGAAAATCACGAACCATCGATATGTTACTAAGCTCGAGATCAATCTTGCTTTTCAGGGCAAGACGATATGATCAAGGGGGCGGGGGATTGACACAATCCTAACTCTTTGATCGGAGAGTGCACCAGGAAATATGGACTAGGTAGCATGATCAATCTTAGGATGATAATTCAATAACCAACACGCGAAGAATGAAGTTATTGTCCATTAACTACCAAGCAACGGAGTTGCGGAGTTGCTAGGAGTATTGATTTCGCACATCACAGTAAACTTGTCAGCATTCCGGTTACAATAACACGGGAATCGAGGAATGAATAATAATGGCAAGAAGTATCCACTACTAGGGAAAACCTTATACACAGAATCTTAGCAGCAGCGCGCCACAAAAAGAAGCGCTACTGCTAATTAGCAGTAGCACAGTCAAGAAAAACCTGCTACTGATGCAAATTTAGTAGTAGCGCGTGAGGGCTAAACCGCGCTGCTACAAAAATTCACAGACAGTAACCAAGAACCTAAGTTTAGCAGCAGCGCGGGGTCACGGTGCGTGCTACTGCTACATCAGTAGTAGTAGCGCGCTTTTTGCCCACGTTTCTGCTGCTAATTTTGAAATTCTCCATATGGTTGGCCCCGTTTAGCAGTAGCGCGTGTGAGAAAAGCGCACTGCTGTTACGCTCTTATCAGTAGCGCATTTTCGATCCCATGCTACTGCTAAGTCGCAGCACCCCACCACCTTTTTCCACCCACCCATCCTCCTCTCCCCCATCTCCTCTCCTCCCTTTCCCCTACCTCCCATCCTCCCTCTCTCACTCCTCTTCTTCCTCAATACTTTTCCCCCATTACTCTCCCTCTTCTACCTACCTTTCTCTCTCTTCATTACTCCTAGCTAACTACACCACCTCCATTAATGCATCTCCTTTCTCTTTTTCCTTCCCTATCCACTAGTTGAACACTACAAAAACAGACACATCCATGACATTTTGGGCCGAAATATATTTTTTTCTGTCATACATATGACACTTCTATGATGATAATTGTGACAAAGCCCGGTATCATCATAGATGTGGTGGGCTCCTACTTCTATGATAAAAAATCATGACAAAATGGGCTTTTTGTCCTGGGCGGGCCGGAGACGCAGCTGCATGAAATTCTTTGGGTCGTCCATGACGGAAAAAACAGTGGTAGAAGCGAGGGCAAGGAAAATTTCGGGGAGTTCCCAGTTACGGTGGGAGGTCGGGGGCCGAGCGATGCGCGTTTCTCTCATACACGTACGAGCGTGTGTGCGAGGCGTTGGCTCTAACTGAACCCAAGCGAGGTGTTGGGCTCTAACTGAACCCAAGCGATTGCACTGCAGGCTACGCGTTGCTGAACCCGAGCAATCGATCGATGGCTGTTAACTGAACCCGATCGAGCAATTCCTTCACTACTGCTGCTAACTGAAGCGATGGATGCTGTGAGCGTTGCGGGGGGGCGGGGGGTTGGATGAACAGTGAGCGGTGGCGTTGCCTCTGGATGAACAGGACCCCGTGGTGTGGAGGGCTGGATGAACAGTAGACGATGGAGGGGTGCCCGTGGAGGGGTGGTTGAACAGTAGCCGATGGAGTAGCGCGCGGTGGAGGCTGGATGAACAGGAGCCCGTGGTGGCTGGAGGAGGTCGACGGTAGCCCGTGGAGACTGGAGCAGGTCGACGGTGGAGATGAACAGTATCCCGTGGAGTCCTGTTTTGCGGTATGCCACACCCCTCCCAATGAACAGGACCCCCGTTTCGACCGTAGCACTCCAACACAAGTCCGTTTCGTCCATTTTGCGGTACGCCACACCCCTCCCGATCAACACGACCCCCGTTTCGACCGTAGGTGGTCCGTTTTGTCCGTTTTGCGGTACACCACACCCCTCCCGATCAACAGGGACCCCCGTTTTGACCGTAGAAGGTCCATTTCCTCCGTTTTGCGGTACGCCACACCCCTCCTAATCAACAGGATCCCCGTTTCGAACGTAGGAGGTCCGTTACCTCCGTTTTGCGGTACGCCACACCCCTCCCGATGAACAGGATCCTGTTTCGAATGTGGCTGGTCGAACACAAGGCCATTTCCTCCATTCTGCGATACGCCAGGCCTCGTTTCCATCCCCTGTTCCATCCAAGCCCTCCTGATGAACACGACGACGCATTCCGTTCCGACCCAGCCGGTTGGATCCCCATGAACACGACGACGATGTTGTTTCTCCGTTTCGACCCCTCCATGTACACGAGCCCTGGCCGTACGTATGCGCGAGTAGGCGTTCGAGACCCCGCCCGTATGTACACATACGTGGCCGTATTTTCTTTCTTGCACACTGGCTGTCGTACGTATGTGTCCATGCTACGTGCGCGCCTCTACTATGACACGTGCGCGCCTCTACATCGACCAGTGTATATGTACGTACACGTTCGCGACCAGAATGACAACGCTACGGACGCTTCGACCAGGTGGGTCCCGACTGTCAGGCACTTCCTTGCGTGCGAAAATGTAGTTGGTGGGTCCCAGCAGTCAGGAGGGCAAATCGTTTTTTTGCCCGGACGCACTTCCTTTGCGTGCGAAGATGCAGCTGTTGGGTCCCAGCAGTCAGGGGGGCGAATCGTTTTTTTTTGCCCGGACGCACTTCCTTGCGTGCGAAGATGTAGCTGGTGGATCCCAGCAGTCAGGGGGGTGAATCGTTTTTTTTT
>NC_041382.1:394141677-394151347 GCF_002162155.2 Triticum dicoccoides
TTTTTTCGGACGCACTTCCTTGCGTGCGAAGATGTAGCTGGTGGGTCCCAGCAGTCACGGGGGTGAATCGTTTTTTTGCCCAGACGCACTTCCTTGCATGCGAAGATGTAGCTGGTGGGTCCTAGCAGTTAGGGGGTGAATCGTATTTTTTCGGACGCACTTCCTTGTGTGCGAAGATGTAGCTGGTGGGTCCCAGCACTCAGCGGGCGAATCATTTTTTTCGCAAAATACGGTGGCCATTCTGGTGGGTCCCCGCTGTCAGGTGGAGGAATAATTATTTTGTGCGTAATAAGGAGACACTTCCTTGCGGCTGCCGTGGACCCAGCTGTCAGCCTCTCCACGTAGAGTCCACGTCCGATGGAAGCCGTTCCTTGACCACATTGACCATGCTGCGCCAAGAGCACCAGGGTGGTGGACGACGGTGAGGCTAGGAAGGGGACGACGCGGAGCCGGGGAAGACGCGGCAGTGGATACCCATGCATAGAGGAGTATGAGGGATCACTCGTTCGGCTGCGGTGTGAGGCTGCCGTCGCCGCAGAATAACAGGGGGTGTGGGTGCGTAGAGGGATGGCCTGGCCAGCGGTGGGAGTAGTAGGGGGCGGTGAGGCCTCTGCGGCATCACAGCCGGCCACGGGCAGCAGGAGCAGGCGGCATGACCGGCGCTGCTTTGGGCGGCTGGAGCAAGAAGACCAGAGGTTGAAGAAGCACTACGGCCGTTGGATGGACATCATACGATCACTGGAGCTAGAATCGTTCATATATTGACTGAAGTTAACAAAGGCCTCCGTCCCAGTCAACTTAGTAGGCCCACAAGTCAGCCTCCCACCAAGGTGGGTCCCAGCTAGCAGGGTGGTATTCATTTTTTTGTGCGTAATAAGGAGGCACTTCCGGTGGGTACGAGCTGATAGCGGGGGGACGTTTTTTTCGCGAAATACGGTGGCACGTCCGGTGGGCCCCAGTAGTCAGGGGGAAACGTTTTTTTTGCGAAATACTGGTGGCCCGTCCGGTGGGTCCCTGCTGTCAGGTGGAGGAATAATTATTTTCCGCGTAATAAGGAGGCACTTCCTTGCAGCTGCCGTGGACCCAGCTGTCAGCCTCTCCATGTATAGTACTCTTCCAATGGAAGTCGGTCGTTGACCACATTGACCACGGCGCACCGAGAGCACCACGACGATGGACGACAGCGAGGCCTAGGAAGGGGACGATGCGGAGCCGGGGAAGACGCGGCAGTGGAAGCCCGCGTGGAGAGGAGTACGAGGGTTCACCGGTTCGGTTGCGGTGTGAGGCTGCCATCGCCGCAGAATAATAGGGGGTGTGGGTGAGTAGAGGGATGCCCTGGCCATCAGTGGGAGTAGTAGGGGGTGCTGAGGCCTGCACGGCAGCACAGCCGGCCACGGGAAGCGGGAGCAGGCGGTCCCGCCGGCGCTGCTTTGGCGGCTGGAGCAAGAAGATCAGAGATTGAAGAAACACGAAAGCCGTTGGATTGACATCCAACGGTTACGTCTACTAGAATCGTTTGTTGATGTATATAATAACTAAAAAATCTTGCATACGCGTCAACTAAACAGGCCCACAAGTCAGACCACTCCCTCTGTCATTTTTTTGGTTGGCCAGCAGCTGGATAGTTCAGCAGTAGAACTCATCACTATGTCTTCCAGTTCACACGGCATGACTTTGAGAACTTCATCTCCACGGCGGACCTGGTTCTAATTCAAACAGAAACCATATTTTATTACTACCTCCGTTCAGAAATATAAGATGATTTTCGATATTATACTCCATATATGACTACATATACGCACAGAAATGAGTGAACAAAGACACTAGAACATGTCTTCAAAGGCATGAGAGCAGAGGGATTACATGCAATATCCATAACACAAGTTACTGAGGCAAATATACCCTCTTAAAAGGTAGCATTGATGTTCATAAAGTACTCCCTCCGTCCCAAAATTCTTGTCTTAGATTTGCCTAGATACGGATGTATCAAGTCACATTTTAGTATTAGATACATCTGTATCTAGACAAATCTAAGACAAGAAATTTGGGACAGAGGGAGTAGTTGAAAGTAATCTATAAGAAATCAGTGTCAAGCTCTCGCATGTTTTGGTCAAAAGAGGAATTTAGAACCGTCATTTGGCACACTAAAATCACATGCAAGATCACCCAGAAAGTTGTACTACCAGTACTAGTACTGTGTGTTAGATGAAAAAACACGATCAAGATCGAGAAAAGGATCATCAACAAGAGACATTACCTGGACTTGCTTAATGAGGGATCCCGGAGAGGGGGGTTGGACACGGCGATGGCTTTGAGCTTGTCTGTGGTAGTCTCGGCGGGGTGCTTGCCCTTCTTCGTACCATCAGCCTCGACGGTTTTGGCCAGAGCCATAGACATCACGTCGGCCGGTGCTCCAGCGTCCATCCTAGAGAGGAAGCTGAGAAAGAAGAGTGAAAGGAGGAACGAGATGAGGGAGAAGCGAAGCGAGTGGGGGTTTTCTTCAAGAGAGGAAGCTGAGAGAGAAGAGTGAAATGATGGTTGCTTCGTCCGTCCAACTTACAGCTGGAAAGGAGGGGGTTTTGTGATTTGACGGCTCATTGGGCAATACTGCGGCGCTTCGATCGGGGTAGTCTACCTTCACTCTACTACGAAGTAATTTAGTGCATGGCTGGTGGACCCAGGTGTTGGCAGTCCCACACGTCGGTGCTACGTCTTGAGCTTGCGTTGGTTTTCCCCGAAGAGGAGAGGATGATGCAGCACAGTAGCGTAAGTATTTCCCTCAGTTTTTGAGAACCAAGGTATCAATCCAGTAGGAGGTCATGCGCAAGTCCCTCGTACCTGCACAACATGATAGCAACTCGCAACCAACGCTTAGGGGTTGTCAATCCCTTCACGGTCACTTAAGAGAGTGAGATCTGATAGAGATAATATTTTTGGTATTTTTGATAGATAGATGCAAAGTAAAAAGTAAAGGCAAATTAAAAACAAAGCAAGTAAATAAAGTGATATAGATTGATATGATGAGAATAGACCCGGGGGCCATAGGTTTCACTAGTGGCTTCTCTCAAGAGCATAAGTATTCTACGGTGGGTGAACAAATTACTGTTGAGCAATTGACAGAATTGAGCATAGTTATGAGAGGCAATGATCATGTATATAGGCATCACGTCCATGACAAGTAGATCGAAACGATTCTACATCTACTACTATTACTCCACTCATCGACTGCTATCCAGCATGCATCTAGAGTATTAAGTTAAAAACAGAGTAACGCTTTAAGCAAGATGACATGATGTAGAGGGATAAATTCATGCAATATGATAAACACCCCATCTTGTTATCCTCGATGGCAACAATACAATACGTGCCTTGCAACTCTTTCTGTCACTGAGTAAGGACACCGCAAGAATGAACCCAAAGCCATGCACTTCTCCCATTGCAAGAACTACCAATCTAGTTGGCCCAACCAAACGGATAATTCGAAGAGACTTGCAAAGATAACTCAATCATACATAAAAGAATTCAGAGAAGAATCAAATATTTTCCATAGATAATACTAGATCATAAACCCACAATTCATTGGTCTCAACAAACACACTGCAAAAAGAAGATTACATCGAATAGATCTCCACAAGAGAGGGGGAGAACATTGTATTGAGATCCAAAAAGAGAGAAAAAGCCATCTAACTACTAGCTATGGACCCGAAGGTCTGAAGTAAACTACTCACACTTCATCGGAGGGGCTATGGTGATGATGCAGAAGCCCTCCGTGGTGGATGCCCCCTCCGGCGGAGCTCCGGAACAGGCCCCAAGATGGGATCTCGTGGATACAGAAGGTTGCGGCAGTTGAATTAGGTTTTTGGCTCCTGTTCTGATCGTACGGGCATACGTAGGTATATATAGGAGGAAGGAGTATGTTGGTGGAGCTTCGGCGGGCCCACGAGGCAGGGGGTGCGCCCAGGGGGAGGGCGCACCCTCCACCCTCGTGACCGCCTCGTGGCTTTCTTAACGGAGGGTCCAAGTCTCCTGGGTCTTATCTGATGAGTAAATCACGTTCCTGAAGGTTTCATTCCGTTTGGACTACGTTTGATATTCTGTTTCTTTGAAATACTGAAAAAGGCAAAAAAAACAGCAATTCTGGGCTGGGCCTCCGGTTAATAGGTTAGTCCCAAAAATAATATAAAAGTGGAAAATAAAGCCCATTATAGTCCAAAACAGTAGATGAAGTAGCATGGAGCAATAAAAAATTATAGATACGTTGCAGACGTATCAAGCATCCCCAAGCTTAATTCCTGCTTGTCCTCGAGTAGGTAAATGATAAAAAAGAATTTTTGATGCGGAGTGATACTTTGGCATAATTTCAATGTAAATCTTCTTAATTGTGATATGAATATTCAGATCCGAAAGATTCAAGACAAAAGTTCATATTGACACAAAAATAATAATACTTCAAGCATACTAATCAAAGCAATCATGTCTTCTCAAAATAACATGGCCAAAGAAAGTTCATCCCTACAAAATCATATAGTTAGGCTATGCTTCATTTTTGTCACACAAAGATGTTCCCAACTTCTATACCCCCGATAACAAGCCAAGCAATTGTTTCATACTTAAACAATCTCAAACTTTTTCAACCTTCACGCAATACATGACCGTGAGCCATGGATATAGCACTATGGGTGGAATAGAATATGATGATGGGGATTGTGTGGAGAAGACAAAAAAGGAGAAAGTCTCACATCAACAAGGCTAATCAATGAGCTATGGAGATGCCCATCGATTGATGTTAATGCAAGGAGTAGGGATTGCCATGCAACGGATGCACTAGAGCTATGAATGCTCAACAAAAGAAAACTAGTGGGTGTGCATCCAACTTGCTTGCTCATGAAGACCTAGGGCATTTTGAGGAAGCCCATCGTAGGAATATACAAGCCAAGTTCTATAATGAAAAATTCCCACTAGTATAAACAAGACAACTTATGAGACTCACTATATGAAAAACATGGTGCTACTTTGAAGCACAAAATATGAGACTCCCTACATGAAGAACAAGGTGCTACTTTGAAGCACAAGTGTGGAAAAAGAGATAGTAGCATTGCACCTTATATATATATATATGGGCATTTCTTTTTTTCTTTTGTCCTTTCTGTTTTTTCTTTTTTTATTTGGGCAATGCTCTAATAATGATGATCATCACACTTCTATTGATTACAACATAAGGATTACAACTCGAAACTTAGAACAAGATATGACTCTATATGAATGCCTCCGGCGGTGTACCGGGATGGTGCAATGAATCAAGAGTGACATGTATGGAAAATAATGCATGGTGGCTTTGCCGCAAATACGATGTCAACTACAAGATCATGCAATGGCAATATGACAAAAGTAATGCATGTCACGATGATGATGGTGGAAGTTGCATGGCAATATATCTCAGAATGGCTATGGAAATGCCATGATAGATAGGTATGGTGGCTGTTTTGAGGAAGATAAAAGGAGGTTTATGTGTGACAGAGCGTATCGTATCACGGGGTTTGGATGCACCTGCGAAGTTTGCACCAACTCTCAAGGCGAGAAAGGGCAAGGCACGGTACCGAAGAGGCTAGCAAAGGCGGAAAGGTGAGAGTGTGTATAATCCATGGACTCAACATTAGTCAAAAGAACTCATATACTTATTGAAAAAATTTAGAAGTCATAAAAAATCAAGTACTATGCGCATGCTCCTAGGGGGATAGATTGGTAGGAAAAGACCATCGCTCGTCCCCAACCGCCACTCATAAGGATGCACAAGCCAGGTACACTTCATGCTTCAAATTTGTTACACAACTTTAACCATACGTGCATGCTACGGGATTTGCTAACTTCAACACAAGCATTTTTCAAATTCATAATCACCCAACTAGCACGACTATCATATTATCACCTCCATATCTCAAAACAATTATCAAGCATCAAACTTCTCTTAGTATTCAACGCACTCAAAAGAAAGTTTCACATATCTTGAATACCAAGTATATTAACATTAAGAAAATTACCATGCTATTAAAGACTCTCAAAATAATCTAAGTGAAGCATGAGAAATCAAGTTTCTTTAAAACAAATCCACCACCGTGCTCAAAAAGATCTAAGTGAAGCACTAGAGCAAAAATTATCATGCTCAAAAAGATATAAGTGAAGCACTATGAGCAAACTATCAAGCTCGAAAGATATAAGTGAAGCACATAGAGTATTCTAACAAATTTAAATTCATGTATGGCTCTCTCAAAAGGTGTGTACAGCAAGGATTATTGTGGTAAACTAACAAGCAAAGACACAAATAATACAAGACGCTCCAAGCAAAACACATATCATGTTGGTGAATAAAAATATAGCTCCAAGTAAATTACCGATGGAAGTGGACGAAAGAGGGGATGCCTTCCGGGGCATCCCCAAGCTTTGACTTTTTGGTGTCCTTGGATTATCTTGGGAGTGCCATGGGCATCCCCAAGCTTAGGCTCTTGCCACTCCTTGTTCCATAATCCATCAAAAGAATTCACCCAACACTAGAAAACTTCACAACACAAAACTCAACAGAAATCTCGTGAGCTCCGTTAGAGAAAGAAAACAAAAGACTACTTCAAGGTACTGTAATGAACTCATTCTTTATTTATATTGGTGTTAAACCTACTGTATTCCAACTTCTCTATGGTTTATAAACTAATTTACTAGCCATAGATTCATCAAAATAAGCAAACAACACACGAAAAACAGAATCTGTCAAAAACAGAACAGTCTGTAGTAATCTGTAACTAACGCAAACTTCTGGAACTCTAAAAAATTCTACCAAAATAGGAAGTCCTGGACAATTTGTTTATTGACCAGCAGCAAAAAGAATCAACGCAAAAGCACTCTCCAGTAAAAAATGGCAGCTAATCTCGTGAGCGCTAAAGTTTCTGCTTTTCAGCAGAATCAAATCAACTATCATCGTAGGTTATCCTATAGGTCCTACTTGGCACAAACACTAATTGAAACATAAAACCACATCCAAACAGAAGGTAGATGGATTATTTATTACTAGAAAGAAGAAAAAGCAAAAAACACAAAATAAAATTGGGTTGCCTCCCAACAAGCGCTATCGTTTAACGCCCCTACCTAGGCATAAAAGCAAGGATAGATCTAGGTATTGCCATCTTTGGTAGGCAATCCATAAGTGGCTCTCATGATAGATTCATATGGTAATTTTATTTTATTTCTAGGGAAGTGTTCCATACCCTTCTTTAAGGGAAATTGGAATCTAATATTCCCTTCCTTCATATCAATAATTGCACCAATCATTCTAAGGAAAGGTCTACCAAGAATAATAGGACATGAAGGATTGCAATCTACATTAAGAACGATAAAATCTACGGGCACATAATTCCTATTTGCAACAATAAGAACATCATTAATTCTTCCCATAGGCTTTTTAATAGTGGAATCTGCAAGATGCAAGTTTAGAGAGCAATCATCAAAATCACGGAAATCTAGCAAATCACATAAAGTTTTGGGAATAGTAGAGACACTAGAACCCAAATGTAGCGACCCGACCTCAGATGGTCAAGTCTCTGTGCTTCCGTGTCATCCCTGGATCGGTAATGCTGACACACACAGTACTCGAAGGATTTATAACAGAGTAGCAATCACACACTTATTACATCGAATGTCTCAAAAGAGAACTTATTACAATAATATGGCTTAAGGCCATCTAATACGATAACAGCGGAAGGCTTGGAAGATAAAGTGAGTCCATCAACTCCAACGGCATAGCTGAGCTTCACGGCAACGACCTATCGAACCTTACTCCTCGTCTGAAAAGTCTGCAACATAATACGTTGCAGCCCGACAACGGGTCAACACATGGAATATGCTGGCAATGTAACACAATAGAGCAATAACAGAATAATGCTACCACTACATGCATATTTGGCTGGTGGAAAGCTCTACGGTTACAGTTTTTGCGAAAAGCCAATTTTTCCCTACAACAAAGGAATAAATTTTAATTTAACTATCGTGGTGGTTGAAACATCATTGAGAAGGTATAACCCCAACTCAATCCCAATTAAGGTAATTAACATCCCGGCAATATTAGTTAAGAGTGATGAGATACATGTGAATACTCAGGTACTAGATACTCAGAATTGTCCATAACCGGGGACACGGCTAACCATGATTAGATTGTACACTATGCAGAGGTTTGCGCACTTTTCCCCACAAGACTCGATCGCCTCCGTTGATTTCTCGCACTACATGGTGTTTGAGAAACGGATGACCGAGATACAGTCTTTCGGAAACATTAACTCTCTACTCCGGGTAGATCATACCAAACCTACAATACCCACTACCTGCTGATCCACCTCTTCAAGAGCTTCACGTAACTTACTCAACTATGCTAGAGCCCATAATAGCTTGTGGCTGCACACGGAAGTTTCTAGCATGAATAAACTCAGTTCCCTTTGAGCCTAGGTGGCGGTCCATAGGAAGATCACACGGGTTCCCCGGGATTTCCAAAATAAAACAGGCAACACTGGGTTCCCCAGGTGCCTCAATCCACCCAGATGTGTATCAGAGTTGCCACCTTAAGTTAAACCTTTAATTAACAATCTCACATCTGTCATGGAAATCCCTCAAACCCAATCCACGTCTACGAGCAGCATAGCAATATAAGCAATACGTAGAAGTAACTCCCAAGGGTTTGACAGTAACAGGGCAATAGGTTCCTACCTCATCATCTACTTCCCAACCCACAAATTAATGACATCCTAACCATGCAATGTTTGAGGGTTGAAACTAATGCATAAAAACTGGGTATGAAAAGAGTATGATCAAAGTGTTACTTGCCTTGCTGACGATCCGTGAATCCCAGAGACTCGTAGGAACACGCTTCGCACTCCGGGAATTCTATCGCAAGCAAACAATACATACATAAGCAACAAGCAAAGATGCACAAACGAAACTTCAACTGAAAGAGGCCGACCAGAAAGTTCAAATTAAGAACTCCGGTTCGCAAAAAGAATCAAACCAAACGGAGCAATGAAACTCAAACGGCGAAAGAAATAAGATCCGTTTGCTAATCTGAACTAGGGTCAAATTTTACAAAGACAAAAACTTGTTTGAGTTGATTATTCAGAAAGAGAGTTTCAAGATGAAACTCCAGGCGCTTGAATCGCCTGATTCTGATAAACGAGCGAAACATTATACTAGTACGAACATCGGATCAAAAATCGCGATCAGGAAAATCGCGAAATAAATCCGATAAAAAGAAAAACGACGAACGGCATAACGAACGAACGTTCGTTAGCAGAAACTAAATGACGAACACGTTCATTAAAATGAACAAACGAGCGAACGCTCGCTAAGTAAATAAACCGGAGAATAAAACCGATCTATAAAAAAACGAACTAGGGTTTTTCTATAAAAAACCGAAGGGGTTTTCTTTAAAAAAACCGGGCGGCGGGGCGGCTACCTCCGGCGAGGTCGTCCGGGGAGGCAGGGCAACTCCGGCGGGCGGTGAGGAGCAGCGGGGCTCGGCAAGGGCGCGGGATGGCGACGGAAGGGGGCGGCGGCGGCGACTCGGCGGCGGGGCGGCTCGGGGCTCGGGGCTCGGCTCCGGGCTCCGGGAGGCGGCGGCGGTGGTGGTGGCTAGAGGGGG
>NC_041382.1:394152044-394159321 GCF_002162155.2 Triticum dicoccoides
GTCCGGGTCGGCGGCGGCGGGGCGCGCGCGCACGCAGGATGCGGTGGCGGCGGGGCGCTGGGCCGCCCTGCTCGGCTGGGCCCTAGGCCCAGTCGGGCGCGGGTCTCTTTTAAAAAAAACGTTCCGCCGAAACTTAGAAAAAATCTAGAAAAATAAATAAAAATCTAAAAATACCAAAACAAGTTTTCTCCGTCTAAATGAAATATTTAGAACAAGATGAACTTTTCTTGGCCCCTAAAATGCAATTTTTAAAACATGCAAATTTTTCTAGGGGAAATAAAATTCCAAATAAAATCAAATAAAAACCAAATAATGATTTTAACATTTTTCCTCCGATATTTCAATTATTTTGGAGAAGTCATATTATCTCCCCTCATTTATTATTTTAAAATGAATTTTTTTCCTATGAGAAAATAATTAAAATCAAAATCCTCGTCTTCATTATTTGATAGAATTCAAATATGAAAATTGGAAAAAAAATCCTCAACTCTCTTCGGGGGTCCTTGAGCTGCTTAGGATTTCGAGGATTGCAAACGAAAATGCAATAAAATATGATATGCATGGATGACCTATGTATAACATGCCAAATTGAAAATTTGGGATGTTACAAACCTACCCCCCTTAAGATGAATCTCGCCCTCGAGATTCGGGTTGGCTAGAAAATAGGTGCGGATGGTCCTTGCGAATATCCTCTTCTCGCTCCCAGGTGGCTTCTTCCTCGGTATGGTGGCTCCACTGAACTTTGCAAAACTTGATAACCTTGCTGCGAGTGACTCGGTTGTCAAAATCAAGAATCTTTATTGGCTTCTCCTCATAGGTCAGATTACTATCCAGCTGAATCGCCTCCAAGGGCACTGTATCATTTAACGGTATATCGGCCATCTCAGCATGGCACTTCTTCAGCTGTGATACGTGAAACACATCGTGAACTCCTGACAATCCTTCAGGTAACTCCATCTTGTAGGCAACTTCTCCCATCCGTTCCAAAACACGATACGGTCCTACAAATCTTGGGGCTAACTTTCCCTTAACTCCAAAATGTTTCACTCCCCTAAACGGTGATACTCGCAGATAGGCTCTGTCTCCAATTTCTGGTGGACTGGCAATATCCTTCTTCATACCAGTCCACCAGAAATGTTCCTTCAAGTCCAAATACGTCTTGGTGTTTCCAGGATGAATCGAGTATGGTGAGTCATGGGCCTCCTGAAGTTTTAACTTCCTGATCTCCGTATTGTTGGGCACGAAAATTCGGTCCTCAAACCGCAAGGTATCGTGCTCATCCTCGCGAAAACCTTTGGCTTTACCTTCGCCCATCTTCTCACTTATCTCAGCAATCTCTTTGTCCTCCTTCTGAGCTTCTCGAATCCTGTCCAACAATGTCGACTGAACCTCCATGGTTGCAGTGAAACCTCTTGGAACAATTTCCAAGCGAAGTTCCATGATCTCCTCAGCTAACTCCTTTGGTAATCCTTTATTTTTCAAGGATATTAGCATAACTCTTCCGGCTCAAAGCGTCTGCTACGATGTTGTCCTTTCCTGGATGATAGTCTAGCTTCATATCGTAATCCTTTATAAGTTCCAGCCATCTCCTCTGTCTGAGGTTCAACTCCTTCTGTGTGAAAATGTACTTCAAACTCTTATGATCCGTGTACACATCACAACGGTTTCCAATGAGATAACGTCTCCAGGTCTTTAATGCATGCACTACGGCTGCTAACTCCAAATCATGCGTGGCATAGTTCAACTCATGAGGCTTCAGTTGTCGTGAGGTATACGAAACAACTTTTCTGTCCTGCATAAGCACACATCAGAGTCCCAAGCGTGAGGCGTCACAATACACTTGAAACTCCTTATGTATATTTGGCAATGTCAGCACTGGGGTTGTAGTCAACCGTTTCTTCAACTCCTGAAAGCTTGTCTCACAACCCTCTGTCCATTTGAACTTAGTATCCTTCTTTAGCAATTCAGTCATTGGCTTAGCAATCTTGGAAAAATTCTCAATGAATCTCCGATAATATCCTGCCAGTCCAAGGAAACTGCGGATCTCGCCAACTGAAGTGGGTGCCAACCATTCAGTGACTGACTGAACCTTACTGGGATCTACTGCTATACCCTCTCCTGATATAACATGCCCAAGAAATCCAACTTCCTTCAACCAAAACTCGCACTTGCTGAATTTGGCGTATAACTGGTGTTCCCTGAGTTTCTCGAGAACCAAACACAAGTGTTCCGCGTGCTCCTCTTCGTTCTTCGAGTATACCATAATATCATCAATAAACACCACAACAAACTTGTCCAAATACTCCATGAACACCTTGTTCATTATACTCATGAAATAGGTAGGGGCGTTAGTCAGTCCAAATGACATGACCGTATACTCATATAATCCATACCGTGTGGTAAACGCTGTCTTTGGTATATCCTTCTCTCGGATCTTCAACTGATGGTATCCTGATCGTAGAACAATCTTCAAAAACACCTTAGATCCTTGTAACTGATCAAACAGATCATTAATCATCGGTAAGGGATACTTGTTCTTTATCGTTACTTCATTCAGAGCTCGGTAATCAACAACCATCCTCAGGGATTTATCCTTCTTCTCCACCAAAAGTACTGGGGCTCCCCAAGGTGATGAACTTCTACGAATGTAACCTTTCTCCAATAACTCCTTGATCTGCTTTTTGATTTCCTCCAGATCATTTGCGGGCATCTGATAGGGTCTCTTGGATATTGGCCCTGTACCTGGCAATAGCTCTATCAAGAACTCGATGTCTCTATCCGGTGGCATGCCTGGTAACTCTTCTGGGAAAACATCCGGAAAATCTTTCACTACAGGTACTTCCTCCTGTACAACTCCCGTGAGGGTATTCACTTGGCTCCTCCTAGGCACATGCCTAGATACATACTTAATCATTTTTCCCTCCGGGGTGGTAAGATAGATTGACTTGCTAGCACAGTCAATACTTCCTCCATACTTCAACATCCAGTCCATACCTAATATCACATCCAATCCTTGTGACTCCAAGATGATTAGGTCAGACAGAAAAACATGTGTGCCAATGATTAGGGGTATCTGGGTGCACCATCTGCTAGCCATGTACTCTGCTCCAGGCGGGCTCACTAAAAGAGGGGTCCTAAGGGTTTGGGTTGGTAACTTAAACTTTTCCACAAGTCCCCTTGATATGTATGAATGCGATGCACCAGTATCAAAAAGAACAAGGGCGGTAAATGACTGAACCAAAAACTTACCTATTACCGCGTCCGGCTGCTCTTCGACTTCCTCCACGTTAACGTGGTTCACTTGTCCTTTGTTGAATGGATTGGGCTTCTTCCCAGCGCTCCCATTTCCATTTCCATTCCTTCCTTCAGGGCAGTCATTGGCATAGTGCCCTGTCTTCCCGCACTTAAAGCAAATAACTTGGCTTAAGTCCCTCTTGGCGGGTGTATATGGGTTAGAGCGATTCTGATTATTGTTGACTCCATTCCCATTCCCGTTCTTCGCACCATTTTGATTATGCAATCTTCCTCCAGTATGGTTATGACCTCCATGGTTATGAAAAAGTCCTCCCGAGTTCGGGGTTAAGCGAGGCTTCTGGTGAGCTCCTAAGTTGTATTTCCCTTGTCCATACTTCCTCTTACGACTCTCAATTTGCTGTTGCTTTCCTTCAATCATTAGGGCCTTATCTACCAACTCCTGGTAGTTGTTGAAAGTTGCCACCATCAACTGCATACTCATCTCATCATTCAGCCCTTCCATAAACTTCTCCTGCTTCGCGGCATCTGTGGCCACATCATCAGGGGCATAGCGTGATAAATTGCTAAACTCATCCACGTACTAGGCCACAGTATGGTTCCCCTGGCGTAAGTTGCGAAACTCACGCTTCTTCATCTGCATGGCTCCAGTTGAGACATGGGCCGTGCGAAAAGCTTGTTGGAACTGGTCCCAAGTGACATTGGCTATAGGAAAAGTAGCCGTGTAATTCTCCCACCATGCGGCTGCTGGGCCATCCAATTGATGTGCGGCAAAGCGCACCCTCTCGGCTTCCGTGCATCCTGCGGTGGTTAACTCCCTTCCAATACGGCGTAGCCAATCATCAGCAACTATTGGCTCGGTGCTACTGGAAAACACCGGCGGTTGTAGCCTCAGGAAATGAGTTAAATTGTCCACTGGCGGCGGGTTGTTGTTGGCATTGTTGTTGTTGGCATTTCCTTGGTTCTGAACTAGCAATTGCATCAAGGCATTCTGCTGCTGGATCAACTGGGTGAGCTCCAGTGGAAAAACAAAACCGGGGTCACATCTCGGAGGCATCTGAGGGTTTTAGATGGAAGAGATTAGAATAGAAAAAGATCTAGGGGAAAAACACTACCCATATGCATATGAGGCAAACACAAACATTCATTCAATCAATCAAGCAAGGGCATACAGACGGTCTAGGACTATCACAAAAGTGCTCAACTACTACTAGTTACATGGGGGAATACTACTATTATATGGTGGTCATCTAGAAATTTTGATCGGTGGAAGAGTCCATGATGTTTGCTCCAGCTTCGTCTTCGTAGTCATCATCACTTGGATTGGAATCGGTGTCGTCGATGATGATGTAGTTGTCCGGACAAGTGGGATCTTCTTCCTCTTCTTCCGGTGCTGATCCTGCCATGAAGACTCCGATCTTCTTGACTAAGTCATCATTCTTCTCCAGTAGTGTCTTGATTTCCTCCTCATATCCATCGCGTGTAAACTTGAGTTCTTCCTCTAGCTCGAGGATCCTAGTTTTCGCCTTCTTCATCTCCATCATGTCTGCGCACATCTGGTTCTCCTGACGTCGAATGTGCTGGTTTAGCTCCTGGATGTAAGATGCAATGGATCTATCCTTCTTGGTGCTGATTACTTCCCATTGCTCATCTCGGGCCCACATATTTGATATATGGTGTCTTTAAGCTCCCTGTTGTAGACTTCTCCAATGCGTCCCATGGTAATGTGAGCTGCCATACTCTTGTCAAGGCTCCAGGTGGGTGCTTCGAAAGAAAACTCTATGGGCTTGGAAGTTGGCGAGAATGTCCTTCCTGGAACTTGTACTTGAATCATCCAGCGCTCTTCTTCTGGTAAAGTGGCGTTGTATGTCCCGGTGAAGCTTGGTATTCCAATATTCAGGTACCTAGTGACTTCCTTGAAGTGGCGTTCAAAAGGTGTGTCTTCATCCGGTTGTGCAAACTTGTTCTTCATTTCTGTCATCCTAAAGAGTGGAAAAATGGAGAGGAGTCAGAAATGAGTAGAGAAGAGTGACCTATGGTTTATCTTAGTGGTCGTGTCCTACACTCAGCGTGTGCTCTGATACCATCTTGTAGCAACTCGACCTCAGATGGTCAAGTCTCTGTGCTTTCGTGTCATCCCTGGATCGGTAATGCTGACACACACACACAATACTCGAAGGATTTATAACAGAGTAGCAATCACACACTTATTACATCGAATGTGTCAAAAGAGAACTTATTACAATAATATGGCTTAAGGCCATCTAATACGATAACAGGGGAAGGCTTGGAAGATAAAGTGAGTCCATCAACTCCAACGGCATAGCTGAGCTGCACGGCAACGACCTATCGAACCTTACTCCTCATCTGAAAAGTCTGCAACATAATACGTTGCAGCCCGAGAACGGTTCAGCACATGGAATATGCTGGCAATGTAACACAATAGAGCAATAACAGAATAATGCTACCACTACATGCATATTTGGCTGGTGGAAAGCTCTACAGTTAAAGTTTTTGTGAAAAGCCAATTTTTTCCTACAACAAAGGAATAAATTTTAATTTAACTATCATGGTGGTTGAAACATCATTGAGAAGGTATAACCCCAACTCAATCCCAATTAAGGTAATTAACATCCCGGCAATATTAGTTAAGAGTGATGAGATACATGTGAATACTGAGGTACTAGATACTCAGAATTGTCCATAACCGGGGACACGGCTAACCATGATTAGATTGTACACTCTGCAGAGGTTTGCGCACTTTTCCCCACAAGACTCGATCGCCTCCGTTGATTTCTCTCACTGCATGTTGTTTGAGAAACGGATGACCGAGATAGAGTCTTTCGGAAACATTAACTCTCTACTCCGGGTAGATCATACCAAACCTACAATACCCACTACCTGCCGATCCACCTCTTCAAGAGCTTCACGTAACTTACTCAACTATGCTAGAGCCCATAATAGCTTGTGGCTGCACACGGAAGTTTCTAGCATGAATAAACTCAGTTCCCTTTGAGCCTGGGTGGCGGTCCATAGAAAGATCACACAGGTTCCCCGGGATTTCCAAAATAAAACAGACAACACTCGGTTCCCCAGGTGCCTCAATCCACCTAGATGTGTATTAGAGTTGCCACCTTAAGTTAAACCTTTAATTAACAATCTCACATCTGTCATGGAAAACACTCAAACCCAATCCAAAAATTAATGACATCCTAACCATGCAATGTTTGAGGGTTGAAACTAATGCATAAAAACTGGGTATGAAAAGAGTATGATCAAAGTGTTACTTGCCTTGCTGACGATCTGTGAATCCTAGAGACTCGTAGTAACACGCTTCGCACTCCGGGAATTCTATCGCAAGAAAACAATACATACATAAGCAACAAGCAAAGATGCACAAACGAAACTTCAACTGAAAGAGGCCGACCAGAAAGTTCAAATTAAGAACTCCGGTTTGCAAAAAGAATCAAACCAAACGGAGCAATGAAACTCAAACGGCAAAAGAAATAAGATCCGTTTGCTAATCTGAACTAGGGTCAAATTTTATAGAGACAAAAACTTGTTTGAGTTGATTATTCGGGAAGAGGGTTTTGAGATGAAACTCCATGCGCTTGAATCGCCTGATTCCTATAAACGAGCGAAAAGTTATACTAGTACGAACATCGGATCAGAAATCGCGATCAGGAAAATCGCGAAATAAATCCGGTAAAAAGAAAAACGACGAACGGCTTAATGAACGAATGTTCGTTAGCAGAAACTAAATGTCGAACACGTTCGTTAAAATGAACGTACGAGCGAACGCTCGCTAAGTAAATAAGCCGGAGAATAAAACCGATCTATAAAAAAACTAGGGTTTTTCTAAAAAAACCGAAGGGGTTTTCTTTAAAAAAAACGGGCGGCGGGCGGCTACCTCCGGCGAGGTCGTCCGGTGAGGCGGGGCGACTCCGGCGGGCGGTGAGGGTCTGCGGGGCTCGGCGAGGGCGCGGGGTGGCGGCGGAAGGGGGCGGCGGCGGCGCTAGGGCGGC
>NC_041382.1:394159476-394171640 GCF_002162155.2 Triticum dicoccoides
GGACTCCGGAGTCCGGGTCGGCGGCGGCGGTGCGCGCGCGCACGCAGGAGGCGGTGGCGGCGGGGCGCTGGGCCGGCCTGCTCGGCTCGGCCCTAGGCCCAGACAGGCGCAGGTCTCTTTTAAAAAAAACGTTCCGCCGAAAATTAGAAAAATCCTAGAAAAATAAATAAAAATCTAAAAATACCAAACCAAGTTTTCTCCGTCTAAATGAAATATTTAGAACAAGATGAACTTTTCTTGGACCCTAAAATGCAAATTTTAAAACATGCAAATTTTTCTAGGGGAAATAAAATTCCAAATAAAATCAAATAAAAACCAAATAATGATTTTAACATTTTTCCTCCGATATTTCAATTATTTTGGAGAAGTCATATTATCTCCCCTCATTTATTATTTTAAAATGAAATATTTTCCGGTGAGAGAATAATTAAAATCAAAATCCTCGTCTTCATTATTTGATAGAATTCAAATATGAAAATTGGAAAAAAAAATTCTCAACTCTCTCCGAGGGTCCTTGAGCTGCTTAGGATTTCGAGGATTGCAAACGAAAATGCAATAAAATATGATATGCATGGATGACCTATGTATAACATGCCAAATTGAAAATTTGGGATGTTACACCGAATCACATAAAGCATGAAACTCAAAGTCTTTAATTTTAATTTTAATAGTAGGTTCCCACTAATCATAGAGTTTTCTAGGGATAGAAACTTTCAACTCAAGTTTTTCTTCATAAGATTGCATCAAGGCGTCCACAATGTGTTCGGTAAAATCCTTATTTTGACTATAAGCATGAGGAGATTCTAGCACGGATTGCAACAAGGAAATACAACCAATCAAAGAGCAATTTTCATGATTAAATTCCTTGAGATCCAAAATAGTGGGTTTAGCAACATCACGGTTTTTATTTATTTCAATCCCACTTTCATCAATTTCATCATCAAGATCTAGAAACTCCGAATTCTTAGAACGCCTTCTAGGTAAAGGAAGATCATATTCAGATTCATCAAGATTCATATTGCAAAACAAAGATTTGATAGGTGACACATCAATAACTTTTAGATCTTCATCTTGATTTTCATCGGAATTGGAAGTACACGCTTTAATAAAGGCATCTTTGGAAGCACGCATCCTAGCGGTTCTTTCTTTGCACTCATCAATGGAAATTCTCATGGCTTTGAGAGACTCATTGATATCATGCTTAGGAGGAATAGATATAAGCTTTAAAGAATCAATTTCAAGAGAAATTCTATCAATGTTCCTAGCCAAATCATCAACTTTAAGCAATTTCTTTTCAAGCAAAGCATTAAAATTCTTTTTTGAATTCATAAACTCTTCAACACTACTCTCAAATTCAGAGGGCATCTTATTAAAATTTCCATATGAGTTGTTGTAGGAATTTCCATAATTATTAGAAGGATTACTAGGATAAGGCCTAGGATTAAAATTCCCTCTATAAGCGTTATTTCCAAAACTATTCCTACCAACAAAATTCACATCCATAGATTCATTATTATTCTCAAGCAAAGTAGATAAAGGCATATCATTGGGATCAAGAGGAGTATTTTTAGGAGCAAACAACTTCATAAGTTCATCCATCTTTTCACTCAAAACATTGATTTCTTCTATAGCATGCACTTTTTTACTAGAAGATCATTCGGTATGCCATTGAGAATAATTATCCATAATATTATCAAGCAATTTTGTAGCATCTCCTAACGTAATTTCCATAAACGTGCCTCCCGCGGCCGAATCTAAAAGATTTCTAGAAGCAAAATTCAATCCGGCATAAAATTTTTGTAGGATCATCCATAAATTCAAACCATGAGTAGAACAATTGCAAAGCATTAATTTCATTCTTTCCCAAGATTAGGCAACATGCTCATGATCAAGTTGTTTAAAATTCATGATATCGTTCCTAAGAGTAATAATCTTAGCAGGAGGAAAATACTTAGAGATAAAAGCATCTTTGCACTTGTTCCAAGAATCAATACTATTTTTAGGCAAAGACGAAAACCAAACTTTAGCATGATCTCTAAGTGAAAACGGAAATAACTTCAATTTGACAATATTATTATCCTTATCTTTTTTCTTTTGCATATCACACAAATCAACAAAATTGTTTAGATGAGTAGCGGCATCTTCACTAGGAAGGCTGGCGAATTGATCTTTCATAACAAGATTCAGCAAAGCGGTATTGATTTCACAAGACTCATCATTATTAAGAGGAGCAATCGGAATACTAAGGAAATCATTATTATTGGTATTCGAGAAATCACACAATTTGGTATTATATTGCGCCATGGCAACAAGTAATCCAACACACAAGCAAACAGAAAGGCAAAGGGAAAAAGGCAAACGGGAAAGAGAGGTGGAGATTGGGAAAGATAGGGATTGTGATGGGTACTTGGTATGTTGACTTTTGCGTAAGCTTCCCCGACAACGGCGCCAGAAATCCTTCTTGCTACGTCTCGAGCTTGCGTTGGTTTTCCCCGAAGAGGAGAGGAGGATGCAGCACAGTAGCGTAAGTATTTCCCTCAGTTTTCGAGATCCAAGGTATCAATCCAGTAGGAGGTCATGCGCAAGTCCCTCGTACCTGCACAACACGATAGCAACTCGCAACCAACGCTTAGGGGTTGTCAATCCCTTCACGGTCACTTACGAGAGTCAAATCTGATAGAGATAATATTTTTGGTATTTTTGATAGGTAGATGCAAAGTAAAAAGTAAAGGCAAATAAAAACAAAGCAAGTAAATAAAGTGATAAAGATTGATATGATGAGAATAGACCCGGGGGCCATAGGTTTCACTAGTGGCTTCTCTCAAGAGCATAAGTATTCAACGGTGGGTGAACAAATTACTGTTGAGAAATTGACAGAATTGAGCATAGTTATGAGTATATCTTGGCAATGATCATGTATATAGGCATCACGTCCGTGACAAGTAGATCGAAACGATTCTGCATCTACTACTATTACTCCACTCATCGACCGCTATCCAGCATGCATCTAGAGTATTAAGTTAAAAACAGAGTAACGCTTTAAGCAAGATGACATGATGTAGAGGGATAAATTCATGCAATATGATAAAAACCCCATCTTGTTATCCTCGATGGCAACAATACAATACATGCCTTGCAACTCTTTCCGTCACTGAGTAAGGACACCGCAAGATTGAACCCAAAGCCATGCACTTCTCCCATTGCAAGAACTACCAATCTAGTTGGCCAAACCAAACGGATAATTCGAAGAGACTTGCAAAGATAACTCAATCATACATAAAAGAATTCAGAGAAGAATCAAATATTTTCCATAGATAATACTGGATCATAAACCCACAATTCATCGGTCTCAACAAACACACCGCAAAAAGAAGATTACATCGAATAGATCTCCACAAGAGAGGGGGAGAACATTGTATTGAGATCCAAAAAGAGAGAAAAAGCCATCTAGCTACTAGCTATGGACCCGAAGGTCTGAAGTAAACTACTCACACTTCATCGGAGGGGCTATGGTGCTGATGTAGAAGCCCTCCGTGGTGGATGCCCCCTCCGGCGGAGCTCCGAAACAGGCCCCAAGATGGGATCTCGTGGATACAGAAGCTTGCGGCGGTGGAATTAGGTTTTTGGCTCCTGTTCTGATCATACGGGGATACGTAGGTATATATAGGAGGAAGGAGTACGTCGGTGGAGCTTCGGGGGGCCCACGAGGCAGGAGGCGCGCCCAGGGGGGAGGGCGCGCCCTCCACCCTCGTGACCGCCTCGTGGCTTTCTTGACGGAGGGTCCAAGTCTCCTGGGTCTTATCTGATGAGTAAATCACGTTCCCGAAGGTTTCATTCCATTTGGACTCCGTTTGATATTCTGTTTCTTCGAAATACTGAAAAAGGCAAAAAAACAGCAATTCTGAGCTGGGCCTCCGGTTAATAGGTTAGTCCCAAAAATAATATAAAAGTGGAAAATAAAGCCCATTATAGTCCAAAACAGTAGATGAAGTAGCATGGAGCAATCGAAAATTATCGATACGTTGGAGACGTATCAGTCGGCGAAAGTGAGTAATTTAGTGCATGGCTGGAGGAGGATCCGCACGGTAGAGCGTGTCCACTGTTTTTCCGAAGAAAAAAAATGATTACAGCAAGTGTTTCCACTCTTACGACGGAGGAGTGCGAAACACGGCAGCCACTTGAACATACACAGTTCTCCTACTACTAGGCATGTGCAGTGGTTCATATGTCAGTACTACACAATCTTGTTGCTAGTGTAGTAAGATATGACGATAACAAATGATGTTGTGCGGATGTCAACTACTCCTATATGTAACATAGTACCGCTTTTTCAACTGTCCGGTCAAGAATGAACGGTGAGATCAATGTTAACAGAACGGTCCATAGTGCACGGAGAGTACGGTGCTACAGTACTCCACGAAACATGAACCATATGAAGCACGAATAGTGTTAGGCAGGGTGTATGAAGGGTGCACGGGATGGGAGCAAAAGTTCCCTTCTCGACCCACTTTTGGGTATTTGGCAGAGTGCATGGAGGGTGCATGAGTCCACACTAGTAGGTTGACAAAAATACACGAAGAGGAAACAACTATATTGGGATGAGAATGCCACCAAACATACCCACATGCTTTGTGCTACAGTGACTGATCTGCACCGTCTGAGTTTGATCCAACGGTCATGTTGCGCCGAGACATGGACATGCCCATGCAGAGGGCGCCTAAACACCACCGAAGTCCCTCTGCTTCTCGAGGCGCACGACATTGGTGATGCAGGGTGCAACCGCCTGCAGAGCCCGCTCCCGGTCGACGGGAGCCAGCTCATCAAAGACAGCGTCCAATGGCATGAATGGATTCCGGTGACGGAGCCCTGGAAGGATTCGCCCGGCAACGGCGACGGCAGCCTGCAACCCCTCCTTGTCCAGCTCAGCCCCCACCATCGCACGGAGATGGCTCAGCTCTTCGGATATATAGGTGAAGAAGGAGACCAGGTCAGGAAGTCGCAGCTCATTGAAGTCGACTGGGTGGTCGAACGGATTTAGCCCGATGGCCGACATTGTCGCGCTAGCACGACAGTAGGCATCGTGCAGCCGCAACATGTGCGTGGCAACTTGGTTCACCAAGTGGCTCAGGCGATCCTGGACCTCGTCATGATCGGCCCGCTCGCGCTCCAGCCGGCTCCCCTGATGGCCTATCGTATCTCCCGCTTTCTGCAGCAATGCCATCAACGCCTCGAGCATCTTTGTGGTGGACGCCTATCGCTTTTGAAGCTCCGTGAACTCCCGCACATAGCGGAGGAGCATGGCACTCCTCTCCTCCTTGAGCTCACGGAGCTCCACGTCCTTGGCCCTGAGCTCTGCATCCTTGGCATGGAGCTCCTGTGTAAGGCACCTCACCTCGGACTCCGTGATCTGCTACACCGCCATGGCACCAGGTAGAAGCAATGGGGAGAGGAAGCAAAGGGGGCGAAATGGCTGAAAGGCAATGCAATCTACGGGAAGGCGGAGGGAGCCAGTCGAGGAGCGGGGAATCTTTTGGTTTTCACCACGGTAAAACACCAGTCGACGACTTCTCACATCAGGGAGCAGTGGGTTTTACAGGCGGAGTCATCATGACTAATTGCTGCCGTGCCTGCTCCCGTCAATCAAAAAATTAAAAATCCTGTCGCGCCTGCTTCCGTCAATCAAAAAAATAAAAAATCCTGCCGCACCCAAACACTAGAGCAACGCCGCGGCGGATATTTAAATTTACCTGCTGGCAAGTAGATAAAAAAGGGGTGAAAAAACAAATGTGGTGGCGGCCTAGCTAATCGGTCGAACTAGCCCAACTAGCTAGCCACTGTGCTTCACTGATGTACTCGGCGGGATAGGTGGTCTTTCGTGATTTGACGACTCATTTACTTGCTTTGGCGCTACGACCGAGGAGGACCCAGAAAACGCGCGGTAGGGCGTCCCACGTCAGGAAGAACATATGCGTGCACCACCCAGGAGGACCCCGAAACCGCACGGTAACGTATGCCACATCTCGGCACGGAGGAAAAATGTGCGTGTAAAAATATACTGTATCAGACGTAGTACCTATGGTTCGACCTCGGGACCCAGCCAGTCGGTCGAAAACACCCCACTAGCCACACAGCATCATCATGCAAACGTGCCACGGAGGATAGCTGTTGTTAGCTCCGTCTCGACCAGCCACAACGTCTCTTGTTCTAGGCGATTCTTCTATTTTCCAAGCTTTTTTTAGTTGTAATAACACCATGGCAAGCTATCGCCGCTCTTTGTGTGTGCCCGTGCAAAGGTTAGACGATGGAGAGAATAAAGATTGAGATCGCAGACCTAGGACCCACCAGTAAGTGAGACAACGGTCATGCACGTGTTGAGGAGGCACTCCCTCTACTCTACTCAACGAAAGTACTGTATAAAATCAAGTTATGGGACAAAGCCAACAACCGTTGTTGCTTTAGGTTATCAACTTACGCTTTGTAGTCCAGGTTGCCAGTTCGAATGTCATCTTTCAGATTTGTTGGTTTTAGGTCCAAATTTGATTAATGACAAGTGGGACCCCCGTGTGTTGTTCCGATATTTCAGTGTAGGATGGTTTTTTTGAACAAACACTTTGCGCGGTTAGACAAGTAACGGCACGAGTTACACGTATTTTGCAAGTTTACGAACAAAAATGACACCGGCATAGAATATCACATCCACCCCGCAGCTTAGATACTATGGTGATATGAGTTTTTACACCGTTGGAAGTGAGATCCAATGGCTTGGGAGTAGTCTTTGTAATTATGCGCAATTTCGAAACTCTCCAAAGGTTTTTTTGCAAATAAAACATTCAGGCCTCGTGTGTGCCGCTGCATCTTTGATCCAACGGCTCCACGGTGCTCATATTAGGTGCTCCCCATAGCTTAATTACCCGCTACGATGATATGAGCATCTAGGTCGTATGATCAGTGATCAGATGGCACATGCGTAGTACTTGTACTTTCTGCGCATTTCCGAAACTCTATCAGCCGTATATTGCAAAAACATTCAAACCTCCTACTGTGGTCCGTTAGATCTCAGTGAACTCATATCACCATAGAATCTACGGTGCGGGAGCACCTCATATTCTCTCATGCGAGAAAACATAAGGTGCTATCGCATCTTGGATGCTACGGTGATACGAGCTTGGAGGCTGTTTGATCTGAGATCCAATGGCATCTGAGCAGTCTTTGTGCTTGTAAGCAGTGGCCAAACTCTTTTGGGGCTTTTCTGCAAAAAACCATTCGAACCACCGTGGAGGTGTTGCGTCACAAATCCAATGGCTCCGAAGAGCTTGTATCACCAAAGCATCTAAGGTGTGGTAGCACATGATATTCTTACATACAGGAGAATATGATGTCCTCCTTCATCTTAGATGCTATGGTGATACGAGCTTCGAGGTCGTTGGATATGGGATCCAAGGGCATCTGAGTAGTTTTTGTACAAATTGTGTGCAATCCTCAAACTCATCAAGGTTTCCTGCAAAAATATTAAGACACATCATGTGAGCTGCTATATCTCAGATCTACAAGCTCCAAGCAACTCGTATCGGCATATAGCATCTAAGGTATGGGGGCACATGATATTCTCCCGGGGAGGAGGGGTGGGGGTGCACAACCAATCGGTGGTTGGGAGGGTGGGGACAAATATAATCTAAACAACCCTAAAGAGAGCTCCACAATTTTATCTAAGGTCGAGGGGTTGAACCCCGACAATCATAGCTCCGCCTAAACACAACATTTGCATGTACTGTAGTACTAGACTTAATATTCATGTTTCAGTTTCATGTTCATTTTAAATATTGAACTGAGGACCATGGATGTCTTTTTAGAGATTTCAAATGGACTGGCACATACGGATGTATATAGACATATTTTAGAGTCTAGATTCACTCATTTTGCTCTCTATGTACTCACTTGTTGAACTCTCTAAAAGACTAATATTTAGGAATAGAAGGAGTGTTTTTGAATTCGTGTCATACATGCATGGTTTGGAAAAATAGATGCTCTATACTTATTGGATTGTTGTTGTGTTCATGAGTGTGTGTCTTTGTGTGTGTGTGTGTGTGTGGTCATATGCTTGATACATACAAAGTTTTCTCACCTCCATATTGTTCATCTTTTAAATTTGAATTTGCATTGGAAAACTTACTAGGGATACTATGAAATGTGAAATCCACGTTGAGATCACTATTTCACAAACTCACTCTAATTCAACAACTCGTCATAAATCAATTACCACGTTGAGATTAGTATTTGCAAGGAAAATACGGGTATTGTAATACACATAGATTCGTTCGGTAATTCAAAAGGTTCCTTTCGTATTCTCGAATGATAGGACCCAACGGCGTACCAGCCAGACCTTGGCTCGTGTTGATCCTAAAAAAACAGGCTCGTGTCCTTTGGTGGCGTGCGTGGTACGCACATTAGGCAACCCCAACCAGTCGAGCCTCAACGTTTCAAGTCAAAATATCTGGCGGCCAGAATTCCAGCCCTAGGAAATTCCCCTCATGTCCCCGGTCCATAATGACTACTGATGAACAACGGAGGGATGATTTAGTAACTAGACAACGTTACCTACCATGCCGAGCACAGTTCAATTACCTCGGTCGCCGCTCGTTAAGGTCACCCGTCAACTGCATTTCCTAGTACTACTACTACTACACCACGATGAGCACAGAATTGAGCCCGTTTGTTCGTGCCTAGTACTTGAGTTAATATATCAGGCAATGCACTGGTACGGAGGGATTATCTTTTTACTCTGCATATATAACTTGTCTAAAGTCTAACTAAGCAAAATGTTTGACCAAATCCTTTCTTAAGAAATACAACATGACAGATGTATGGCTTGAAAATTTATTGCATGATGCAGGTTATGATATTGTTACGAATCCTGGATCTTAAATTTCAGAAAATCCAAAAGTGAGCATAAATTCTTGAAACTGAGCATGGTCACGTGATATGGCCCAAATATTACTTCGTAAGTTTTTTCTTCAATTCGAGACAAGCTTCTTATGAAAAGTTGCACAAATCAAGAGTCAAGGTATTTTGGAACAAAGACCTATCACGTTAAGGCGAACACTTTCACTATTGAAACGGTGGGCGTTTACGTGCCGCCATGAGTCCCTGCTTCTCATCGGCAGGTGTCGTCCAAGCAAGCATGTGAGTCGATGGGAAGCGTGCGAGCAGACCGCTGCGTCGGCTGTCAGGGAGGCGTGCTAGCAGACCGCTGTGCAGGCTCACCGGGAGGTGAGACCATTGACCAGGCTCCGCCGCCCACTGTCGTCCCAACTGCTCCCACTTTTAATGTCATCAGCACCGCAGTTTAAAATCAGCCCCGCACTACCCGGTATCGCTACAATCTTCTCTCTTCCTCTCCGATTCTCCTGTCGTCTACCTCCAACTAGCCTAACCTAAACGTATGCCATGCCGCATCACGATGGTCTGCCCTTAGTGTTCTAGTTTCCTGAGGAAGACACCCACCCGGAGTCTCAAGAACATAAGGCGCTTTGGGACGAGCTTAACTGGCCTTGCGGGAAGACGTCGCGCCTGTCCCCGCTCCCGTTCAGGCTCGCGTCGCCCCGACTGCACCAGTGCCCATCCTCGTGGCATTGATGAGCTGGGAGCCGCACATTGTCGCCGAGCTTGATCCCACGGGGTTCCACGAGGTCCTCGCCGACTTTCATGCGCCCGTGCACCTACCAGCGCATGCGTCTGCGCGTGCACTGACGCGCACGCCTGTGCCGGTGCCCGTGCACCTGCCAGCGCCTGCGCCTGCGTGTGCACTGACGTGCGCGCCCGTGCCGGTGCCCGTGCACACGAATGTCTCCACCGTGCCGTTGACAGCGCCTGCCCCGCGCGGGGGCCAGTGCCCCCCTCAGCGGCATGGATTGCCGCCGTCGACCGCTTCCTTGCACCAACGCCAGTCGCCTCCTCCCACCAGTTGACTCACTCCGAACTCCAGAACATTTTGGCCTTCCTTGAAGCTAGGTCAACATCCAGGAGTACGCCAACAACGACGCAAGACGCCGTCGTCGCCGTCGGTCAGTGGCCCGACGACACACAGAGCACGGCAGAGGAGCCTCTTCCCACCGCGAGACGCCCCCGCCGCCACCGTGTAATCTAAATTGTCATGCTTAAAATCCAAATGTTTATCATTTCCATTTATTTTATATCGATCGTCGTATAATTTAAAGTCGGAGCCAGACTGGACGAAATCTATGGTTTGATCGACTGAATGTTCTGCTAGAGCCGTATCAAATTAAATATAAAACGCCATAAAGCCACATGTATTCCTTATCATCCAACGACCTAGACTGCTTCAATGTCGAGTGCTCAACACGTTTAGCGTGCAGTTAATTTGATGCCAAAAATAGTGCTAATCACATAATAACACGCAAATAATATCCTAGTACTTAATATCCGCATGCACTTAATATACTTCCAAATTAACGTGCATTGCACGTACACACTGACTAGTGCTGCTAGTATGTGAAACTGGTGCCGTGACTTGTGAACGCGTCCAGATATGGTTAACGGCAACATCACCCACGAGTTCTTCGTGTTTGCATGTGCGTCTAAACGCAGAAGGGGAGGAGAGAGAGAGAGTACACATGGAACCCACCAGTAAGTGAAGGCGAATAGTACTAAAAATAATATTACATGTTATCCATTAATTAGGCTATGGTAATATAAAAACATTATGTGAACAAAGGGGAGTACAACAAACATTGTTGTTCTATGTATGTTGCCTATTGACGTGCGGCTTGAAGGCCCGGTCGCATGTTCGATCCTCGTCCTTTATTTTTTAATTTGTATATGCGTCCAAATTTGTTTCATGACATGTGGGCCCCTCGGTGTGTAGTTTGTAGCACTTTAATTTGTGGATCGAAATTTGTTCCATTCCAAGTGGACTATCGTGTGTAGTTTTGTAGCTTATTTATAATAATTAAAGAGAACAACATAGTTTTTTCAATAATACCATGGTGCAACGTTGAAGGCGAGAAAGGACGTGCGAGAGAGCAATGACCGAGCCAGAGGGAAATCAACTAGGGGAGTAGCACGGGTTGCAACGGTGTTTGGAGTAGTTGTGGGCCGGATGCTATGAAAATATAATCTAAACCGACCGGAATAAATGCCTACACAAATTAATCCAAGGTTGGAGTGCCCCTCGCAATGTAAATAGCTCCGGCTTTGCGAGGGATGGAGAGGTAGTAACTTCAATGCATGGAAGATACGGTGTGAGAAAGCGAGGTCAATCTAGAGACATATATCACTACAGGAAACAGGAAATTTGCCGTCTCTGGATCACAGACGGCAAAGACCTAAATCCAGACGGCAAAGACTTTGCCGTCAGGAAGCAGACGGCAAAGTCAGACGGCAAAGATAAGTCGGCAAAGAATACTTCGCCGTCAGCTTTTTATTTGACAGACGGCAAAGAATTTGCCGTCAGCCGAAACTTCTTCGCTGTCTGCCTTATAAATCACAGACGGCAAAGAGAAGTAGTTTTGCCGTCAGCTAGACTACATCATTGCCGTCAGCTATTTGCGTCTTTGCCTTCAACCTAGTATATCAGAGACGGCAAAGAATGGGGTCAAATTAAAAAAATACAGCAGCCATCAGCCTTCACATAATGTCCTAGTGCACAGGACAACAATGAACACCACACCACAGTACACATCAATGCTTTGTTCCAAGAATCTACCGAACAAATTTCACAATACAAAATTACTCTATTTACACATAATACATTATCACTTGCTGATCCGAGGCAAAACTGCTCTGTTTCATAAGATGAAGGAATTGCAGATGAAAAGATTACAGAAGAACAGAGTGATATAGCAGTCCAAGATCCAGCAAGCGAAGCCATCTTGAGTTCGATCTTGAGTTCGAGCTTTGAGGGCGACGGGGCCGAGGCCAGGGGCGACGGAGGAAGTCGACGGAGCCGGCGCGAGAGGTGGTGGCCGGCGCGAGAGGTGGTGGCCGGACGCCGGCCGCGAGGTGGTGGCCGGGCGCCGGCGGAGCTTCGGGCGCGCCGTGGCCGTGACCGGGGGCGACGGGGATGGGGCCGGGGGCAAAGGGATAAGTGGCCGGGCAAAGGGATAAGTGGCCGGGGTGACAGGGATGGGGCCGGGGGCGAAGGGAGA